>NW_005187424.1:5310269-5323220 GCF_000239375.1 Pundamilia nyererei | reverse complement strand
TGCATTTCTCTTTGTTTCTATCCTAGAAATCCAAATAATTTACATTGTTGTCTTTTTTCTCTCCCTCTCCAACCTGCCCCTATTTCTCCATGCATCTCTAACCTCGCTCCACTTCTTTGGCTGTGGGGAGAGAGAGGTAGAGAGAAAAGAGGAAACGTGATTGAACATTTACAACTATCCTGAAAATCTCATTGCAGAGGTCTCGTCACTGTGACAGCTTTTATTGCATTTCACCAGGAACCTTCAGACAGGAGGGCTAACTTTATCTCTTTGGACAGATGCACATACACACCCATGCATACATATCTGTGGGAATAACCTTCTGTGAACATATACAATACACTTGCATAGTCATACATATATTATAAAAAAAATGTGTGCATACTGCTATGAGTGCACAGCTTCTCTGAAATATGCATGCAAGCTTGCAAAGGTTTGTTATAAATTGGATTTTGTCAGTATGAAAGCGATATGGTGAGAGAGAGACAGTGAAAGCTAGGACCTAGTTAGGTAAAGTGTTGTGCCAGAGTCTTAGCAGTGACCCCAAAGTGGATGGGGTGGAGGGGGGGGAGAGGAAATAGATTAAAAGTAATATTAATTAAATTGTATTCCATTTGTATAATGGAATACAAAGACAGGAAAAGCAAAATTAAAACATTATGACAACCAGAAAGGATCGAGATGAAAAACTCTCTGTATCCTCTTAGTATGCTTGTACATGATTACCTGATTGTACAATATTTATGTGTGTTCACTTCAATGAATCGCACCTGGATAGGCAGTAGAAAATGGATAGATGTTCACCTGAGTGGCAGGACTGTGGTTTATGATCCTTAGCCATCAGATAGCACTAAAGGAGAAATCTATTGAGGTTGTACATCTGTCTGGAAATGAGTTCTCTGTAGCTGTTAGAGTGAGATGAAGATGGACTTAAAGTGCTTTACATACACTAGCCTTTTGCTCCAACCAACATGATCAAGGATACAGTTTAATCTTAAGATGAAATACAGCAGCACTCTAACAGCTCTGCAATCAGAATCCGGCATCTAGTCCAGCGCTAGTAAAGGAAAAGTAAATGGCAATGCAGTGCATAAAGCAGTAGAGTAGAAATGCACAGTATCGACAGTAAGACCCTAGTTCTTGTAGTCGTTCTGTATTCAATTTCATTAGGTCACTATATTAGCACACTGAGAATTTTAAAAACTCTTAGTTCAAAATCAGTTAATGTTAAAAAGGTTCAAACTAGTAGCATTCATTAAGTCGGCTGAGTTCAGTGTTTTAGAAACTGACTTTTATTTAAAGGAAGTTTGTTCCACTGACCACTTAAAACAATATATGTATCCTGGAATTGTGATGCTGGATCACTGCCACTACTTTCATAGGACAAAAGCTAGTGATTATTCCTCACAACAGTACCACTGCCAATTGTGCAACCATTGATAAGTTTCTTGGATGAGAGTGGACCCATTGACCTGGTTGGTACAGCCTTCATGGTGGGTGTTGGATAGTTGGAATTGAATTAGCTTCAGTTTTAATCTTTGCAGTATCAGTATACAGTAGTTATATAGTGATATGTGCAAAAGAAAACAGAAAGCATTCACAGCAGGAAAAGCTATTCTTAGACTGAAGATGCAGAACCCCAAAAGTTGCAAACAAAAGATCTATTCTCATTTGACATTTTAAGCACTTGACAGAAACAGTGTAAACATCAACTAGGATTTATCACCAATAATTTGACCAAAAAAGTATAAATGTTTAGTGATTTCCGTGTAGTTATCTGGACCTAGCATGCATTACAGATTTTGTTTGCAGAATCTCTTTCTACCAACAGCAGACAGAGACTGTGTGACAATTTTTAAAATCATACTATGATTGCTCACGTTGGTCATGAGCAACAAAAATGTATGAGTTCATGTATTTATTATGACTTCAAGATGCTACAAATGTCTGCTTTTTTCATAACCACAGAGTACATATTTTGTACTTCAACTGAGGTGCAAAGCACTTGAGAGCCTTGGCCTATTAATATGACCAGCAGAAGGTAATATTAGATCTGCACAGAAGCCAAAATCATTCTGTGATTACGGTTCACCCTGAGGACTGCCAGGTACTTCTCAGCTTGATGCAGATTGCATTACTTAAAACACAGCCTCTGGCCTCTCTTCATTGTACAGTACTTGACATAAAAACCATTCCCCTATTCTGCACACCTTGCTGTGCAGAATAGTCAAGTGATTGCTGCTTAGCATGCACTGTCACACAGTCAAAGTAAAAAGTTTGATATAAGCATTACTTACATGTTATTATGCCATCAAGCTATGCGACCGAAGCACTAAGTGTCAGAATAAAACCTTAGCTAATAAGCTATGAGAAATCATGTCCATGCCACTACACGATTCTCTATGGATCAGTTTTTCTCATTTCTTCCTTACATTCATACATTGCTCACAATATAAGCAGACACTATTGTATTTTGAACTACCTTGTATGATTTTGGAAGACAATGAAAAGGAATGTCCTTTCAAAAGTTGTGCAGTTTTATTATGGTTTAAAAGCCCTGTTATTACTTGTATATTCAACCGCCTTTCTACCTCCTCAATCCATTATTACTACATTATTATTTTTCTTTTTTCTGTTGATTTCTTTTCTTTTCTCTCTCCACCTGTTTTGTAAGATTTTAACTCTCTTAACTTTAGCTTTCTCCTTTTTTCATCTGCTTTATTACTTCTTCTTGTCCAGTACAATTCATCATGTTTTAAATGGTGGACATGCCTTCCCACTGGTCTTGCTCCTTTCTTCCAGAAATGGCAAATCGAAGCTTATGCACTTCTTTACCATTGCCATTTTCTTTTCTTTCTTAGAAAAAAAGGCTTTGAATTCAGACCTATACAGTTGCTGGAGCTTGTGAGTCTGGACTTTGCATGCTTCTCATAGATTTTTTTTTTTTTTTGTCTGTGGGTGCATTAGCTTACTGCTACTGCCAGATTAATTAGCCCTGAACTGGTAACCTGTTTAAGATGTAGCCAACCTCTCATACAATGTGAACTGGGATAAGTCTGAGTCCTGCGACTTAAATAACCATTTAAGATAAAGGCATGAGTGAATGAGCTGGGTGGTCGGTATTGGTCATATACCATATGTCAGAGTTTTTTAATCAACTTATCTGACAAAGACCTATAAGTTCTGCATATCTGTATATCTGCTAAAAAATAACGTCTCCCAGTCAATTAATTTCATCACTTTGCTCTTACAAGTTGCAGTGCCGCAAACCCATAAAACTAAAAAGGATGGGGGCATATGTGCACACATGTGTAAAGTATGTGTGTGCATGTGTGCACATCCATATTCCCATATCTGCACATCCATGTGGAGAAAAACGTGCAAACTCCCACCGTGAGACATATGTGCGAGACATGCATGAACCTTTGGACAGATTGGGGTTTTGTTCTGTCATTCTTCTCCAGAGATTCATTTTCCCTCCATCCACTCATTGTGGAGAGAAGGGTTACTCCCTGCCGTTCTCTCTGAGGTAAAGGTAATTAGGTTTGGCATGAGATCTAGAGTCCTTTGGTCTACCTTTTTCCCTGTTCTTTCTCAGTGCTCCCTTCATGTCCCCTGGCCCCAACTGTCTTTTCAAGTCCAAAAATATATCCTCACCATCATGTTACCTCAGACTACTTCTGGTATTTTCCTTTACTTTGTCCTTCTCTAGTCTTTCTCTGCCCCCTTTTTTTTCTGCAATGCATCATAAATTAATAATCTTATCCCATCTATACACAAATAATCTAAGATTTAATGGTGAAGTTTCTCTTAATGTCTTTTGTTTGTTTGCCAAGAAAAAGAAAACTCTAATTGTTTGTGTCCTATACTATGCTTTCTATTTAATTGTCCCTGTTTGTGTGTGAGGTGAGACAGGTGAATGAAAAGTTTTGCTTTTGCTTAAAAAAACAAGATTATTGTAAACTGTATCACAACATCCGCTGGCAGAAAGTGCCATTCAGTTCAGTTATTTACTTAAAATCTTGTCCAGTTTCACAGTTGCCAGTGTTACTACAGTGAACAGGCAATACGTTTTAAAAATTACATCTTTAGGTATCAAATCCATCAATCCTGTGGTTAGTAGCAGAACAGTGACTGTGAATGAGTACTGCATGGAGGGCTATCCACAATAAACTTAGCCCTCATTTGTAGACTTTTTGAAACTTTAATTAATGCTTGATTTTATTGTTTAACAAAATTAAAGGTCATAGTGTATCCAGCTTTGTGTTAATTGCCACATTGTAGAGTCAAATGGCTCTTTCCCCAAATGTATCTGTTGGGACTAAACCGGAATGCCCTGAGAGACGCCCATCCATCCCATCTTTTTTCCTGTGTTCTCCTCTGTAGCCCACTGTAAAGGATTTTGTATCAATTAAGCATCAAAGTTGTAAGTGTTCCACAGCAGGGCAAAACAGTGTCTGAATCACTGCCCAAAACCGGGTCCACTGGAGCAGAAAATGCATGCCAGACACACTGTTCAGAAAACAGACCATCAGCTGGATATCTGGACGATGAAAAGTCCTGATCTTCAGCCAGCTCAACTCTACCATTCACTTCAGACTAATGGGGCTCTGCATGTACTAAAGGCTATTTTAGAGTGGAGACTTGTAGCTGATGGTTATTAGCTAACACCAGTATTCACTTGATAAATGTATTAATACATCTAAGGTAGGAGTTTAGGAGGGGTCTAAAGTGACGGGTTAGTATGTCGCCACTACTCATCTGCAGTTTACTTTTTTTTAGCTGTGCAATTGGTGATCTACATAGCCTAAGTATAGTTGCATAATGTTGTTGTCTTGTCTTCTAGCCATGCAACATTTTTTCTCTGTATTTTAATCATCTTCCAAATAAGCTTAAGGAAGTAAGAATGGCATGCATGGGCCCAAGGTGTAAATATCAGCCTTTTCTGCCATAAGATAGCACTTGTTGGAACAGGAATTTTTCAAGTGTCCACCTGAGGCTTCAACAGTGAGACAGTCCTCACAGAGTCCAATGTAAAAATGCTGACAGCTTCATTAGTCATTACAACAACAAGGCGTGACCCTGAACTGTGTTTTTGGGTCGAATACGGAAACAGCATATACTCTTTATTTTCTTTGCAATATATAAATACATTGCCATTTACAGCTTTGAAAGCAATTGGTGATGTGAAAATCCAAGTATTATATACCAGTCTATCGGTAACATTCAACACCTCATGCATTTTGCAGCAATAGAATTATTTCCATCCTCTTTCTGAAATTTCTCAAAGGTCTCTCCCATTTCAAACCACTCAAAGGTTTCAGTTAGAAAATTCAATATGTAGTCCTTGCTCACATTCTTATCCAAAGAAAAGACGATCAGACTTCAAAGTTCTAATTTAGTCACCTGTATAATGTATACAACTATATAGAAGAAAGCTTCCTGTAGCTTTGATATGCAAGCCTAAATTGTAGTTTTTCCACAAGATCTTTTTTAATAGCACATTATAATATTATTTCATAGCACAATATTACAGTTTGACTCTCTTAGTTGACGTATTAAGCAGGTTAAAATGACTTGAATTAAATGCAACTATTTCTTGACCAATTTGAAAGTAAAAAGAAAGTAGATGTCGAAAAAGAGAGCAGTGCAGCAGGTTGTGGAAGTAAATTTCAATGACAGTAGTGATTTTACACTTACACTAGGTTATTATGATACCACTTGAGATTTTAAACAGTCTTTAATAAATAAATACAATAAATAAATCTATAGTAGATATCACGGAGGCAGGAAGAGGATAGGGTTTAAAAGAGAACCCAACCAGAGAACATTATCCACTCAGCTAGACAAGAGCAGTTCACCTTTATTTCCTAATACCCTCAAACCTCCCAGAAGTAATGAGGTACTTTGAAGAGCGCAAAATGAAATGAATGCAGCATTGAGCATGGTGTAATTCGATGCATGAGATCTGTTAGCCTCCTCTCCGTGTGTGATATGTGTTTGGGTGTGAAAGTGAGGAGTCTGATTTGACTCCTGATAAATCTTCCTCTGCTGTGGCATCAGAATGTATTACTGAGCCAACAGCCAGGGCAAAATCCATTTTTATCTGAGTGCAATTGATGTCACTCCAACCTCTCATAAAAGTGCCTGTGCCAAGGCACCAGATGTGAGGTTTTTCCTCTTTGTGTTTGCATGTAAGGGTCTGCGTGTTTGAGTGCAATTGTGTATGTGTCAATGTGTGTGTTTGAGGCGAAAGGTGAATCGATTTCCACAAGATGGTTTCAGAGAGGAATAGGTCTCACAACTGCCCAGAGCCGTCTGTAGAGAAATAACCCTGTTATACTGGATAGTGTCACACATATACACACAAACACACACACACAGACGCATGCACTGAACCTGTTTTGACAGTGGTTTTTGGCACAGCTTAACCTTAATCTCATGACTGCACAGTTTTGACAAGATGGTTTGTTCTTGCTAGAAGGCTTCACACACCTCTCCCTGCAGGCAGGACGAGCGGTCTGATCTGATGGTAGCATCGTAGAGTGCCCTGGCGCTGGACAGCCCGTCCCCATTATCTCGTTCACTACCACTTACTAATGGCAAATGAAGGCCATTTATCAGCCCAACTATCTTCATACTCCAAACTTTGTGCAACAGTTGACAGGAGAAAGATGAATTTTTATTACTTCCTTCCTACATTTTTTCTGGCTTTCTCCATCTGTTGCATGCTTTTTGTCTTTCCATGCAAGAACGCTGGTTTTACAGTGTTTTATTATAGCTTTGTGCAGCCATTTCATACTTGTTTGCACTTGTCTTATAACATTTTCATTTTGGCTTTTTAAGACTTTTTGATTTCTCTCTCTTTTACAGTTTGATCAAAATATATGGTCGGCAATAGGTCGGTGAGGTAGGTCTATACTATATAGTACTTTTGTTTGTGATGGGCAATAATTACAGATTCATTAGGTCCAGCTTATGAGGAGGTTATGGCAATGGCCAAAATGCAGAAATTACATCACTTTACTGTTTTCGTATCTTGACAACAGTATGTGCAGGATAAGGATAAATGCTGTAATACAATATCTCCTAAACTAATTTTCTTACTTGATGTTTATGATATATATTAGCTGTTCTGCGTTGTTTGTTGATTGTTAATACAAATCGTGTATGCATCTTTACCGTCTCTACTTTATAATTTTCAGTTCAACTAATTTTTATTTATATCGTGCGATTACAACAACAGTTGCCTGAAGGCACTTTATATAAAGACCCTTCAATAACAGAGAAAAAAAGCCTTAGAACCAAAGGACCTTATTTGAGCAAGAACATGGCAGCATTGGGAAGGAAAAACTCCCTTTCAACAGGAAGAAACCTCCAGCAGAACCAGTCTCTGGGAGGGTCAGCCATCTGCCGCGTTGGGGGTGATGAGATAGAACAAAGACACTGTGAAAGAGGGTTGATCTGATATCCTCGTGTTGGTGTTGTTCCCAGATCATCATACTAAATGTTGTTCCAGGATCAACATTGCAAGTGACCAATCAGAATGTTGTGACGTCATACTTTTGTGACTTCGGGAAAAACCGGCGTAAAACAAAAAACTGTACTTAAGCTGCGTGAAACTGCCTCTGTCCGCCGATCAACAGACCCTGACCCTAACCCTTTAATAAACAGTAAGCAGAATTGATATTGTCCTTGCAACATTGGAATTTCATAAATGCACGAATGGCTTGGCGCGCAAAGGAATAACGTCACAACAATGTGATTGGTCACTTGCAATGTTGAACCTGGAACAACATTTTCATGATGGTCTGGGAACAACACCAACACGAGGATATCAGATCATCTGTGAAAGAGAGCCAGAGATTAATAATAATGAATGATGAAACGCAAAGCAGTGTATAAATGCATAGAGGTTTTTTTGTTTTTGTTTTTTTTAAAGGTTATGAGGAGGAAGCACTCATGGGAAGCTTCCAGCACCATGGGCCTACTGGTGGACTAAGGGAGGAATCAGGGTCACCTGATCCAGTCCTAACTATATGCTTTATCAGGCAGGAAAGTTTTAAATATAATCTTGAAAGTAGAGAGGGTGTCTCCAAAATCCAAACAAGAAGAGGAGCCTGAAAGCTGGAAGCTCTGCCTCCCATTCTACTTTTAAATATGCACTGAACTACAAGTAAGAAACCAGTCTGAGAGTGCTCTGTTGGGATTACATGGTACTATGAGATGAGACTATGAGAAACAGAACAAAAGGCATAAGAGAAAGAAGGATATAGCAGCAAATTACTCCACCTGTTAAATGGGTGTACCACTATCCCAGCAACATACCCAAAAGACAATGTTTATGTTTACAAATATATAGATTAATATAATGTAGTAAAAAGAAATAGTTAGAGCACTGGTATAAATAAATAAACCAAATTAAAAAAAAAATCCATGGTTCATCAAGCCCACTCAGACACACACTAATAATTATTGTTACAGGAATATATTTTGTGGTGATGTTGCTGCTAGATCACTTGGAACCCCCATAGAGTTAATGGTATTAAAAAAACTGTACAGTACAGAGCTTTTAGTCTCAGACAGTCTTCTGAAATTATGTTCAGTGGCAGTCTCACGCTGTATTGTTGTTTTGTTTATCTTTGATGTTGTGTTTTTCATACCTGTCCCATTACTGGTAAATTCTGCTGTCGTTCCCTTCCCTGCTCTGACCAACTTGTCAATCAATCAGCATGCAACCAATCCACTGTGCCATCCACACTGAGAAACTTGCAGTTGGGATTTTGGAAGCCTGCACTAGAATATGTTTGCATTGGTTGAAAACTTCTCTCCACAGCCAAATACATATGGAAACAGACACAATCACTGTATGATAAATTAAGCATCAGTCCACATATGGGTGGACTATTTTCACACTATATGCCACCAGAAGACTGTGAGAAACATCAAAGTGTTGGGTAAACCCATTAAAATTGTTCACTTTTTTATCATCAAAGCAAAGCTAAACCTCAGAAATTAAGGGAAAACGTAGTGAGAACCCTATTTTAAACGGTATGTTTGAAAAGTTAGGACCATGAAGGCAGTTTCCAAAATCTCATCCAAGTGTGTGGTTACCTAGTGTGCATATGTTAATTACTATGTTAAAAACACAACATGTTGACTATGATTTTCAAGCCCCCAATAGAAACATGAATAATAAAGCTAAATAATAAAAAAATTAAAAAAAATAATGGTAATACTTATGAAGTAACATACTTCATTACAGCTGACAATATAAAAAAAGTCTCTGTGACCTGTAAAATGAACCAAGGGAAAACCAAAATGTGGACCTGCTTTTGTTGTTTCAAACATTACAGTTCAAATGTAGCCTTGTTCCTCTCTTTGAGCAAAAAGGTGAGAGGACAAAATATAGCGCAGAAGAGAGAGAGTGAGAGAGAGAAACTACAAAAGTGAGAGGAGAGTAAACAAGCTTCGCTGATGGGAGAGAATGAGCGGAGAACAGGAGCTGTGAGAACAAGTAGGATTAGCCCGAAAGTGAAGGATTAGCAGGGGTGAAAGGAGTCCCATAGCATAAAGCTGAGAAGCCAGCATCAACGAGGCAGCAAGCCGATAGCTGGAGGGGTTACACGACTGGATTCTGCTAACAGATAGTAGAGAGCCACTACCAGGAGGGAGCTACAACCAGCTGAGAAATTTAGATGCACTGCTGGTTGGCAAAATTAACTTCCTTTGGCCTCATAGAGTGGTTTATTGCTATTGGCTAAAATGTGGTAGTGGGGGGGTTGGGATAAGTGTGTGATCTATGTGTTTGTGGCCTAAGAAAGCTACTGATTTTTTCAAATGCAGGGTTAGCATTGCACACTGGCCACTAGTTCTTTTGAGATGTACAAAAAGCTAAGGGTATAAGATAGTTATTTTAGTGTGGATTTAATGAGGTTGGAAAAAAGCTGGAAATATATTTTAGTCAAAATTGTTTATTTAAGGATCCATTTGTTTCTTATAGTTATGGAACAAACCATGCTGCCTATGCATCTCTTATTTTAATATGATCAAAAGACCAAGTGTATAACCATACCTGTGAAATGTTCAATTGCAACTGAAGGAACAACATTATCCAAGATTTCAGAAAGTATAGGAGAAGGAAATCAAAACTTTTTTTTATTATGTTACGAAAGGAAATATGAAACAAAAGGAACAAAAGGAAAAAACATTCATACAAAGATAAATTAATTTGAAAATTTGCAACTTTGCCAGTTCAGGGGGAAAGGTTGGCTTTGTATTCAATCATTTGATCACACTCTCGCTTTTATATTTGGATAGAAGAGTATTTAAGTGAAGCAAGTAGTTATCTCTCCAAACAGCACTGAAAAAATATTTGAAGCACTGATGCAGGATGGAAGACTACGAGTGCAGATACTATGATACCAAAAAAAAAACAAAGAAAGAAAAAACTGCTAAGTTGCGATCTTTAAAGTCTAGTGCAAATGAGAAAGTGGAAGCAGTTTTTTAGTGCTGTATATAATTTTGTTGTCAGTCCACATCAAGTTAAACTGCAGTGGGGTGAAGGAGTCTATGGTGTCTCAGTGGTATAAATAGGCTTATTTTGGGCTCCCTGTGGTGTCTTCAGAGAAATATGATGAATAATTCTGAAGTTCATGTTGCAGTCATTGCACCAACAAACAGACACACATAGGCATGCCCACTACCCTTTCACACACACATACACACACACACACGTACGCACCCACCCACACACACACACACACACACACACACACACGAGCAGTCAAAGTCAAAAGAATATGCACATACATAAATATAAAGTTACACGCATGTTGTCATGTTGTGAATACATTTTTGCAAAATATGCATTAAATGCTGTGTATTAGAGCTAGAATTGCATGCTGTAATGGCCACCCACTGAAGTCTGAAGCTGTGAAATTTCACAAGTTGCTCCTCTGAATAAAAACTCGGAAGTTATTTGACTGAACTTTTCTTCAAAGACATATTTGATGGTGTTTATTTCCTGCCATGGAATGTGAGGCTCAAATAGAGGGGGGGGAGAACAGGCGAGAGCAAGGGAATAGACAAACCCATGTTCATTTGTCTTGATGCATTTTCAGAATCCAAATATCGTTATTGTCATTGTAACAAGTACAACGAAATTAAGTGCAGTCCCTGCCGTGTAGAGGAGTATAAAAAAGAGGTAGAACGCAGCATAACACATATGCTGATGTGGATATCAAATATTTATTGCACACGACCAAACCAAAATATATGTTGTGTTCTTTCTCAAACATTTTAACTTTTTCATGTTGTTGGTGAGTCAGTGCTTGAGTAAGACAATACACATTACATTCTACAATCATTTAATGTGACTTAAAATAGATTATTAGAAAATAAAGTAGAGAAGTAAATTAATAAAACAACATATTTTCCAACTGGTAAGGCTTTCTATATTTAAACCCTGACCAGTATCCTTTATTACCTTGAGCTAATTGAGTATTGTATACTATTATTATTCTCATATTCTATTGTAATACTCGTATTGTATTCATGGGTTATGCTTTTTCAAACTACAAGGCTTCCAACAACACGCAACAAGACTGAAGAGCAGGCAAAATAACAGGGCAGAAATAATCGGAGCCTATCCCAGCTACCATTGGGCGAGAGGCAGGGTACACCCTGGACCCTGCCTGTCACAGTCTGTCACAGGTCTAACACAGAGAGATAGACAACCATTCACACACACATTCACACCTATGGGCAATTTGGAATTACCTGTTAACCTAACCTCACAATTACACGTCTTTGGACTGTGGGAGCAACCCAGAGTACTCAGAGTGAACCCACACAAACACGATGTAATGCATTAATGCAGTATATGACTAAATTAGCTGTTGGAGAAAGAAACTTGTTACACTGCTTGTAACATTATGTTCATGTCACTACGTAACATGACCTGAAATACATTGTCACATAATTATCAGCTGAGCATTTAAACCAGAGCCTACTGTCTCACACGCTGACACGAATCACTATCCTAATTAGGACACATACCTTTTTTTTCTTTTAGGGTTTATGTATGAACACAAAATTAACCGCAAAATGCAAAGTTTAAAACCAGTGCAAAGAAATGGACTCTACTGTGGAAACATGCACGGGTCGAAATGGATGTCACAATGATGCTACATTCTCAGTATAGACACATACATATGCACATATGTCTCTATGGGTTCTTACCTCCACACCTCAAAAATTGTAGACCATTCCACTATTTTCTCCTTCCTGCACATGAACCAATATCAGCTGTAGTGTTCAGGTTACTTTGGAATGGCACAGAGCAATGAAGGTAAACCCCAAGAATTAACTTCATTTGGTATTTTACTGAAAGAAAGAACATTATTAACAGCTATGCCATTGATAATGTATTTTGATAAGTATTTTAACAATGAAAAGCTGATCTGCTGTTCAAATACCACTTCAATTATCACAGCAAAATTAACAAGCAGCTCTTTGCATTTACTAATAGTATGTAGCCAGTTAAAGTGATTTAAATCAAATGTACCTTTTACATCACACTTGTAAGTCTGACACTTTAGCCCAGTTGCAGCTTATCTACACAGCACTGAACATTTGAGTATGACTGGTTATCTTGTCGGGTTTGCGCGCCAACGCTGCATCGAGCTGGCTCAGTGGTGCTTTAAAGCAGACCAAATGCACTCGAGGTGAGAAAGGTGTCCAGCATATCTCTCATGCTGGAGAAATTGTTCAGTGATGTTCAATATTTCAACACACACATACAGACACACATAGCTATTTGGGGCTCAGGTGACGTTAGTGCAGGTGTTGTCAGAAAGCTTTAAGCTGACTGAGTGTATTGGAGGATGGAAAGATATAGATACACTTCATGCACGTAAGCCTGCATGCGCGCACACACACACACACACA
>NW_005187424.1:5295337-5310123 GCF_000239375.1 Pundamilia nyererei | reverse complement strand
ATGATTAAAGTATGATGGCCGAGGTTGTGTGGAGGTGATTATTATGTTTTTATATTCTTTTTTCCCAGGGTGTATAATTATTTATTTATTTGGATTGGAGTGGAGTGGAAACCAACATCTGTCTCATTTCATTTCCTTCTTCAGTGGATAGCGATAAAGAAACTGCCCTTTTTTGCACTCTTGCTCGTTCTGTTTGTCTGCCACTTTTTTCCCTTGCTCCAACTCTCTAAATTAAAGAGGCTTTTAGCTCTCTAAAGTGAGAGCTGTCGGCCCAGCTGTCCACTTTAGCATTAAGCAAATTGTCGGTACACACACAGACACACATAGAGACATGTGAGCATGCTCACACAGACATCTCTCTCTCTCTCTCTCTGCCTTTCTCTCTATCTGGCCCAGTTATTTGAGAAGGTCAAGTATGTGCTGCGGCAGCCTCACATATGCTGGCGGATCAGTAAATTACAGCCGTCCAGGAGGGAACCGAACCGCCCAATCAGACAATTAACTCGGCTCCGTAAAGGCCAACGCAATTTCATCTTGCACACATACGCACACACTTCCGTGCACTTTTGTGGTGCAATACTTGTAAAGTCCTTACATTGATTGCATTAATTCCCAAACCAACAAACTTAATCCTAAATCTAAACTACAGCCTAAACTGAGTTTCTACACAATAATAGTCACACCTGTCCTGAAGGTCAATACCCTCAAGGACACACAATGGCACATTTATATATATAAAGTGTAAGAGAGAGAAAAAGAGTGTATGTAATTTTTCCTGGATTCCTTGTAATCCTCTGTAACCTCTTTGGGAGGGTAGCATTTGAAGCATTTGAAAGCCTGTAAAACGTAGAATCCTAAAAGAGCTCCCTTTGTCTGTTCTGGATTGTGTGATTGTGAGCAAAGGGAAATGAAACGAAGGGATAAAGACAGAGGAGACAATTTTGCAGAGCGACATGGCAGGAAATTGGACAAATCTCCTGTTTTTCAAACATCTGATTACAGGGATCATATTCAATATGAAAGCAACTGTTCACTTGCATGGGCTGGCAATGGAGAAAATAAGACAGATGCACTGAAAGTTTCTACAAGAAGAAATTAGAGTGAGTTAAGACCTGAAATAACTACTCAGTACAATTTCAGCACCAAAATGATTCAGTCACTTTTACTAATTCTGTTAGGCTATTTTTTCTCTACAGATTTTCTACTGAATAGAGAGAAAAAAAAACCTTCACTTAGCTAAACTGGTTTTACATTTCCACTTTATAGACATATTATGGCTGATTAACCTTTTGCTCCTTCAAACTAATGTTATTTATTATGCGGTTAATAATAATGAAACAGATCAGCAGATAAGAATACAAGTGTGGAACCACATACCAGGTGTGGTTACATGAAGTGTATTTCCTGGCCTGAGCATAACACAAAAATGTCTCCCCTCTTTCCCACGTCCTAGTAAGGAGCAGGACCACAGAGTAACTGCTGTCCAAACAGAAAGGTTTTATTTATTCTTTTTATCTTGATATCTTCATTTTGGGCATTGTCAAAATGCCAAGCGAAGCATTCTCAAAATATAAACAAGTAACATACATTTTACTCATAAGAAAACAAAAGTGGCTTAATTGCTTTTTAAGCATAAACAGAAGAACACGCGATAAGGCTAAAAACAGGACAGCATGTTCAAGAAGATATTTGCAATGTGTACAATAGTTGTCGATCTAGCTTGTCTAAACACAGACGATCACTCAGGATTAACGCAGCACTACTCAGTTTGAAGCTAGGTAGGAGGTGGAGTGAAGTCAGGCTAGGTCTCAATTTAAAGTAGGCTCAATTTAAAGTCGGCTCAATTTAAAGTCGGCTCAATTTAAAGTAGGCTCAATTTAAAGTCGGCTCAATTTAAAGTAGGCTCCTCCAGTGTTTGGCTTAACGCCAGCTGCTACAAAAAATTACCCCCAGGTGGGGCGTAATGAAAACAGTGTTCATATAAAATACCAACAATAAACAAGTGGGATTTAAAGGTATATCGTACATATATTTCATGATCATAAAATGCGCTTTTTCTCTTTTCTAATACTTCTCCACTTTTTGTTGGCACATGTCAGCAAATATCGATGAGTTGAAAGGAATTAAAGCAACTGAAGGTATGCTAGGATGTGTACTCAGGGATGCAAGATCCAAGGGAAAAACAAAAAAACAAACTCTTCCTCCATAGCACTATTCGTAGAATAAAGGAGATCAGACAATACAGTGAGCAGAAAGATGACAGACAGCTGAGAAAAGGCAAATAAACACAACTAAAAGAAAAAGAAATCATAAGTCCCATAATGCAAACTGTCAGTATGTACAGCCCTCATTACAAAGTGATAATTAAAATAAATGGCAGTGGAGAAAGACTGATAGACAGCCAGGCAACCTCTGACTGTACAAACCTACAGCACGATACATCATTAACCTCTCTCCGACATCCTACTGTTATTTGGCCTCACTAACTTTTTTTTTGCCATCTTGGGGACTTAAGAATATAATAAAAGCTTTGCGTGTGAGTTATAACAGCCTTAATTATCCTTTTGAAGTCAATATTGCTTTTATGTATATAGTGAACAAATGATTTCAAAATATATCATGAATATATTCATGAAATATCTGTTATTGACTCAAAGTAGACTAATTACAAATACAAATTTAGGTCAAATATAACACCAAAAACCTGATAAAAACAGAAAAACATTTTTTTTTTTTTTTGCTTGATCATAATTTTTATACCTTTGTTAGTATGTTAATGAAAAGCTGACAGTGACAATAAAGCATGCTGACTTAGACTTAGAATCAAGGATGCAATCTACAGGCACTCATTCAACACCTTCCACAGTCATAACTAACTGAAGAAATCACTGTATATCCTGTTTATTTTTAGTGAATCTGTGTCCTAGAATTACAGCTGGAACTGACTTCTATAGTGGGATTCTCACATACAGCTGTTGTTGTTGCTGTTCTAATATATGAATCACAGTTGTTTACAGTAATACATGGATAATACCTCATTAGCACTCACAAAACTGAACTTTGTCACAGCAGGTAGTGTTTTTGCTTCAAAGAGTCGTGTTTCATACTAAGGATACAGACTGTGACCTGCAATTAATTATAAATGCAGCAGTAACGGGCAGTTATGCCAGTAATAACCAATCTTACCCTGTAATTGTCTTATTTGGTTTGATGATTACAACGAATTGCAAGAAAAGTCAATCTGCTGGACAGGACTAACATAGCTGACCTCTCTCTCTCTCTCGTGCTCTTGCTATGCGTGTGTGTCGGTGTGAGAGAGAGTGAGAGAGAGGATGTGTGAACCAAGATGCTGACGTGCAAGCCGAGCTGTTCGCTGCTGTTAATGGACAGCTAATATCATGAGTGAACGGTAAAAGTAGAGGCTGCTTCGTGAGCAGATGGAAAATCAATAGCCTATTAGAGGGTACAGGGCAGCAGGGACATGAAGAGACGGGGAAGAGGGGGGACGACGAGGTGAAGCGAGTGAGTTAGGATGAGGAAGAGGTGAGAAGAAACTGCCAGAGAAGATGGTAAATTTATTCTAAGCCTTTAAGTAATATTAATCCCATTTTAAAAAAACAAAAAAAACTGAGTACAAGATTGTTTGTGGCACACGTACTTACTCACACATAAAAATATATATATAAAAACCACAGAGGCAGTAATTAATTTCTCTGTGATTTTTATTTTAATGCATTTCTGTACTTTGTCGAAACCTTTAAACTTGTTCTTTATACTTCTGACGTTCTTCCAATAAAGCACAATAAATTGAACTTAAAATTGAGAGCACGACATTCTCGCACAAACACTGACAAATTGCAGAGGCCCATTAATTTCCTACACAGCAAATGGATCTTGCAGTACACACACATACAAGTTCAAAATCATGCCATGCAGGTTATTACTTTACAATATTTCTATTCATTATGAAATTCTTTTACAATGGGATTCTTCTAACATTTGTGCCACTCAAGCACATTACACTCAACCAAATAAACCGAAAAGCAGCTGTAGCACAGACTTTCTGGGAGACAAGGAGGAAACGAGAGCAAGAGCTTGAGGGTAGCAGTGATAATGAGAGAAGTCCAGCTTCTCTGTGTGTCCGCTAGCCTCAGCAGCCTCTAGCTGGCTATTAGTAGCTGCAGCACAACCACAAGGCTCTGTGACAGTCAATTAAACCTCTTTATCTGGGATGCCTGCATCTCTTTTTGCTCGTCCTCCTCCCTGCTCTCTTGTCTTCATGCCCTTTCCTTTTGTTGTCTTTATTCTCCCCATATTCATTCTGCTTCCTGGTCCGTCCCCCTTGCTACCTTCTCCTTGAACTGCAAATGTGCTACATTTACAAAGCGATACCTCCTATTGGTGGAGCTCGCCAGGCAAAGCGTTGTTTACACGAATGGCCTTAACAAGCCAGCTCTGAGTTTGTTGAATATTTGTGTGTGCTATGCCTTTGGACTTACAGCTATCTAGAAATCATTTCTTCTCTTAAGGCTTCACATTGGCTATTTATGAAGTCAAACTGAAGATAAGTGTCTTGCCTTTGGTGACTGATGGACTTGCTTACTGTAGTATGAAAAAGAGAGAGATTAGAAACTGCTTCACAATACAGTCTACACCCTAATTAACTGGTTGAAATTTAAACAGCATAATGTTAGGAAATTGTAGCCTTGTTGGTTATCGCAGTGGGTAAAATGCTGTCTTACTCAATCTCTTGAATAAGCCTTCGGACTCACTGACCATGACTATGTTTGGTTGTTTTCACAGACACATGACAGATTATCAGACCAACACTTCATACAAAATAATGCATTTCATAGACTCAAGAAATGCAGGAGTTCACATTAGAAAGTCGTCATATGTGATGCAAATAAACATACGCTTCATATCAGAGTCACAGTGGCCTTGTTAAGCAAAAGGCATCAATGTCATATGGAGAGAGCAGCTAAAGAGGGGCGAGACAGCAGTTACACACCGGTTGAATGGTGGCCACATTCTGTCATCTGTTCTGTCTGTGTGTGTGTCGCATTAATAAAGTCCACCTGTTTGTCTCATTGCATATTTATTTTTTGTTTGATCACACAGGTTGTCTGTAGGATGACTATAATAACTATTCATGCTGTTGCCATACTTGGTTTCTACACAGAATTATTATCATTATTGTTTTTCAGTGGTTTGGGAGCTTTAGTGCCAGATGGTGTGTGCTGTTTCAGAGACTTTTACACCCCAGGAGGACAAGATAATGGCCGAAAGCATACATTCTGCAACATTTTGAAATGTCTTCATACATGTCAAAATTTTCTTGGTTAAGCAATCCGATCAACTTTGGAGCATTTATTGTTTTAGTACTTTTAGTACCTGACAGAATACACACACACCAAAGCATACTATACAAGCTTTTTGTCTGTGTTTTCATAGTTTATAAGCACTGCCTTCCCCTGTTCTCCTTTGTGGTCGCATGATGTCTGCTGTGCTATGTCTGCTATGCTAAGTTGTCAAAATGATTATGTTGTGGCAAAGTGATCAGTGCCTTCAGCTTCTGCATAGTGAGCAGAGAGAGAAAAATACAGACTACAAACAGTGAATGGTTTTAGAATAGGACCAGGAGGAGGAACCTAATGATAATTTATTGAACTGCTGATGATGAAATGTTTTTCATTGCTTGGAGTTGTTGAATTACCAGAGACAAGACTAAACAATAATTTGAAAGAAAAGGAGAACAAAATGAAAATTGTGGTAGAAAATAGAAAAGTAGCAAGAAACTGGAGGAAGACCAAGGTGCTAGGAGGACACCAACAAAGTGTGTTTGTTTCAGTAGACTTAAAGTTAGTGACCTGGAAAGACTTCCACATGGCAACTCTCAGCCAAGGGCCAGGATTGTGTGTTCGTGTGTATGCGAGGCGAGTGTATATTTGATGATAGCGTGAGCAGTCATCGACCTGTAGATTCCTTTCCTCTTGTATAAGTGCAGCTATTTCAAAGCTCTACCACTGTTCACTGTCTCTGAGACGCAGTCACAGTTTTTTTAAAAATCAATAAAATAAATCATTAATAAAAAAAAAAAAAGATTCCCTATGAGCAAAGCCACATGTTTGCACATCTACAGTGAAGATTTACGCTGCCCACACATGCACCAATGTGATTTTTTTGAGGGAGGTGGAAACAAATAATAGATAACTTGGTCAATAAAAGATGAGTCAGTCAGGAAATCGTGGAAAACTTCTATCACAGCTCAGTTAAGTATTTTTTCCCCTAATAATACCTAAAAGTCCACAATATTAAATGCAGTATTTAATTATTTCATATTTAACTGATATATTTATATTTTGACCATCATTCATTTTCTTAACTACATATTCAGCTCAGGGTCGTGGGGAGACTGGAGCCCATCTTAGCTGTCACACAGTTAGAGGCGGTGAACAGGTCGCTAGTCTGTCACGCAGCTAACACGTGGGGACAGGCTCACATTCACATGTATGGACAATTTATGTGGAATGACAAATTCACCTAACATGTATGACTTTTGACAGTAGCCACAGTATGCAGAGCATTTCATGTTATTACCTCATTTTTCCATTTTTAGCTGGTCGTGGTTACACAGTGAGCAGTCTCACACAGCACGCTTTTCTCCGTCTTCATTTCTTGAAGTACATGTAATTCTTGAAAGACTGCGTTGGTTTACAAGTTTCCACAAGGTTTTGTACTTTATGTTTATTTATAGAATCAAAGGGCTTTAGTTCCTTTTTTGTGTATTTTCTATCTTTCTTTATGCCAGGCTTTTACAATTGTTAGTTCCTTTATGCTGCTAGTAAAGCATTTGTATTCCTTTTTTGTTGCACTAAAGGAAGTTAAAATGCCATGTTTTAGCAGACATTTGAATGCAAATTCTTGCAAATTGTATTTGCATACCCTCTCAAGTCGCATTACCATACAGTACAGTCGGACTCTAGTGGACTTATTACCTTTCTCATAAGATGCAAGAAAAATGGGAGGACAAAGCCAGAATGATTTATTGTATAAACGTATTCTCCCTACGTAACCTTAAATACAATCTTAGGCTAAGCAATATAAAATGTAGTGTGCCACATAAGTAGCTATAGATGTTTACAAATGAGTGCAGATTAACACAGACTATCTCTAAATTAATAGTGCACATATATCAAGTTACATCAATAAGCTCTTTCAATTTTGTGGAAGCTATAATATAGAGAAACGTGTGCACATATGTGTTTTTCACATGGTTGGCATTTGTAAGGATGAGAAGAAAAATGTCTGCCCAAAAGGAAAGTTAATAACAAATATAATCCAATGGACAGAATCCATTTTTTTCCTAATTAAAAACGAATTCAAGTTTGCTATTATGTTACCATAGCAACTTTGTAAGGTTAAAAAAAGTGAAGCGACTTTCCTTTTAAAACTATGGCAATAGCTCTGTAGTTTGCTTTAAAGAATATTAATGCAAGAAGGCAAAACTTCTGATCACCCGTTCAACTCAGCTGTATTGCAGTACATCTAAGTAGATGAAAGGATACACGTATTAAAGGATATATCAAAGAAACTTTGACTGATGTCTTTAAGAGGTTATTTCTGCCTGTGTATCATTATTTAAAAGGAAATGTAATATTTCTGTCAAAACCAAAACGCATTCAGCAGCATTATTTGTTTGAACACAACGACATAACGTAACGTTTGTTTGAATGTATAAAAATATGACGGTAATCAATACATCTTTGTCACTTTTTTTGTGACGGTGTAGATTATACTCGTGGTGGTGATGAAAGCCTCTATCATGCCAGATTTTCTTAGGCAGCATCATTATTAGATGAGCACAGACTCGTTTTAGCTAGGAGCTGTATCCTGTCTGTTCACACCAATGCAACTTTCATGCATGTGTCTGTGTCTATATCTGGCCATCTTCTTCCACACTCGGTGAGCTGATGGCTCATGACACCTGCACTCACATCACCTTGTCCCTCAAGAGGGATGCGCGTTTTCATGAGTGCACTTCTATGTGTGTGTGTGTGTGTGTCTGTTTGTGTGCGTATGTTGAAATATTGAACAAAGCTTACCTGCAGTGTGAGAGCTTGCTGAGCTACTCTCAGATGTGGGATACATTTCTCACTTATAATGGGTTTTTTTTAACCTATCCTGCTCTTCTGGTTCAGTTTGAGAATAGGCTTAAAATCTTGACTGAAGATATCCAGAAATACTACTCTGTATGATGGAGAAGACAAGTAAAATGTAGGCTGATTAATAAAAGGTAGTTTTAAGGTTAACCATAGCAACTTTCTATAACTGTTAACGAAAATAGTCAACAGGTAGAAACTGCAGGGTCAAAATTTCTTTGAGCATGAATTGGTAGACATTCATGCTGAAATGAAGATGCTGTGCTGAATGCATTGGGATTAATTAATGAAATTATGTTGTTTTACCAGTGGACAATGGACACAATCACTCCACTTCCACAATGACACTTTACAGGCTGTCATTTTTCTCTATAAAAAAACACTGAGAAACACTACAAGAAGGACCAAACAGGATCATTTTGGAAGCCACTAACTTTTATTTTTTTCTCTCTCTTCTCCTTACAAGTGAAAAGTAGACTTTATATAGGGACATCACACCTCTCTCTGCACATCCACCCACATGGCACACACACGCTCTCACACCATTGCCTGGAGTGTGCAGGGGAGCAGGCAGGAATGTCACAGCTATTACAGATCCTGTTGTCTCTGTCTTTGGGACAACAGCAGCCACCCAATTAACCTTTCATCTGAAGGCACACACCCACGCACATACATACACACAGACACACACACAGATGCATCACACATCGAGAAGATTTCATTTGAGAAGCGTGCAGTCCACCATTCACTTTATGTTATCTCTTGACAGAGTACATGTTGTAGGATTCTAGACTAATAGGCATCGCCTTTTCCTCTTGTCTCACTTTCTATCATTATTTGTCAAGATAACACAAACAGATATATAGTGCATACACCTCCTTCAGCATATTCTTTTTTTTCTGTACAAAAAACAAAAGTAAACTGTCAACGCACCAAAATAAAAGAAATGAAAGTTTTTCTTTGATTAAAGTTTACAGACAATCAACATGCATTATTTTACTTTGCTATTAAGAGCACTATAGTGACTAAATGCATATGAGGACCAGATTGCACTAGACCATATCAGAATTTCTAGTACAATGCATATGAACTGTAATAATTCCCCCACCCCCAATTAAACAGTTAAATATACAAATTAACCTAAATTAATATATTAGCAAATCACATCTCGACTCCTCTGGAATCAGCTTTGATAATGTTAGATTCTGAATATACATCATGTCAAACTTATGAAAAGAAATGTACACAAGATCGGCTCCACCACTGGGGGGTTCCTGCTCAGTCTTTATGTGCATGAGCTGTACAGTCCTCCAGACCAATAACACCCCGTGCATTTTTTATTAAAGTCATCATTTATTGTCATTGCTTAAATGTGGCTTTTGTGGTTGTTCCCCCTTGTTGTAGCAAGTTGGCTGTCATCTAGTGTTACATCTTGCCCTCCCTCTCTCTCTAAAAGGGATTATGTCCATCAGTGGGATTGATTTTGCATCAGAGCAGCAGGATGGCTGACACTTTCTGTCATTTGGTGTGTGTGGGTCTGTGAATATGTGTATTTGTTTGTTTGTTGTACATCATAGCTTTGGCTTGATAACAGGCAGTCAGCATAAATATTTGGGTGACTCCTCATCTGACTGACCTAGCTGCTTGTCTGTCACAATCACAGGGTTGTGATGGTGGTCCTACACAGCGTTTCTATATAAAACATAGCGATACATAAGTTCTGACACAGTTTATGTTGTTATTTTCTTCTGAAAATGTCTATTTGTAAGCCTATTGAGTGTTTTTGTCTTTTTATTAGTGTGATACTGAATATACAGAGCCCATTTAGCTTGCAGGTCTGTTGCATTAACGGCTTTGTGTCATTCAGACATATGGGAGTTTTACATAAATTTACCGCTGGTGTCAGTCAGCCATGAGACCACATTTATGAAGAGAGCTGAATGCTGCAAAGTGAAACATTTAACTGATGTGCAAAGGTTAGCAAAGGGACAGGCAAGACGGGGAGCACTGAGCGTAAAACACAATAATTAGGAAAAAAGGTGTCTGTTCACTCAAAATTAACAAATGTCATATGAACAAATATGAATAAATATGTTGTTATTGTCTTTGTTACATGTGTTGTATTATTTCAATAACCATTCCAGTGATATTTCAGTGTTATTCCAACATTGTAGTTACTTTGTTAAAAATTAACCTGTGTGAAAATGTAAGAAACACTGGTTCAAATGACAGGATAGAAGACGTAAAATGATCCTAATAATAAAAAAAAGGATCATTATGTGAAAAGAGAAACACACACACACACGCACACACACACACACATTCTTGTTGCTTTCTTACAAGCAATCTTATTACTTACCGCAGCTGCCCTGAGAAATGAATTTATAGATCCTGACTTCCATCCCTCCCCCCGTAGCACATTCAGAGCACACACGTGCACAGACACACGTACTTGCTCCAACATCATCATGTGTGTGTGCGCGCTGCCAACAATAAAAAGCATCCGGAGACTGTTCTAATTGCACTACCCAGAACATCTTTATATGAAGATTACATTCTGCTAGAAGATAATTAAATAAATAATTTAATTAATTTCAATAAGAGAGACAGAGCAAGGTAGAAAATATGAGAGAATAGTTTAAAGTATTACATTGTTTCCAGAGCAAAGTGCTTTGGCCCTGGGGTTTGTTTTGAGTTGTTTTTTTTTTTATTCACTCCCCTTTTCTTAGTTATGTTTGTGTGTTTGTGACTGTGTTCTACTGCTTCTTGTTTTGCTTCCATGTTCGGTATCTATCTTTTTCTTTTCTTTTCGGTATCTATCAGTTTTTTACCTGTGTCTTGTTTTGATGTTTCCTGTGTGTTTGATTGCCATTAATTACTTTAATCTGTGTCGTGTTTCCCATCTGTTTTTTATCCCCTGTCTGTCCCTAGCGGATGGTCCTGTCCTCCCCTTTGTCTTTGTCCAGTCGTCTGGTTATTGATCAACCTATTTTGCGGTCTGATGCTCTGCGTTTTTCCGTTTTCGCTCTAGTCTGAGTTTAGCTTTTATACGGTCTAAACTAAATCTTGTGCCAGTAATGTGCAAAGCCCCCCCCCCCTTTTTTTTTTTGTTCGTAATAAAGTTCATGTACATGATTCACCTAAACTGTTTATGCCTGAGGGCAGGACATGGTAATAGTCATAGTTATAACAAACAGAAGACGCTGAAGAGACTTTTGTGGCAGTGCTTGGTAGCCATGAAGAACAACAATGAATCTTTCCTTGTGTTAATAGTGAAGATTTGATAACTCAGAGAGATGAATATTATCTTGGATACCAGATGAACCTGAGATGTTTCATGTGATCTGGCAGAAGGCATCTGGCTCCCCTCCCCTCCCACCTGGACTTGCCCATAGCAGGCCTATTGCAATTTAATGTTTGATACAATTGCTATAAGCTCTGCAATCTGTAGTAGACTTATAGTTTTCCGTTACTCAGCACTACATCACGCATTTTGTTCACGTGATTGATTGATTGTGATTGATTGATCAAAAGGCTGACAGTCATTTACAGTGAATGAATAACCATTACAGGAATTACATACGCACTTTCATGCCTCTCCCTGCATGGATTTGTTTATTTTGTTTGTCTGCTTGCCTTGGCATGTGGCTTGAAAAGTGTCTCCCTTATCAACCAGTGTGTGTTATTGAAGTCAGTGGAAGTGGATTGGCTGTAAACTAATAGGAATTGAATATGTAGGCCTGCAGTGAACAAACAAGAGTTTAATGAGACATGCTGGTGAAAGAGTGACTGGGTGAATGAAACATCCTACCTCTTATATCTGACAATCTCAAGTTAGCTGTTTAAGACATGAGCACATGAGAGGAATAGATATTTAAGAATTTTATTTTTTATACTTAAGCTATAAACAGTGAGAAAGTGAAGTCACAGAGCAGTTTTAAACAAATGTATATGGAAAAATGGGATCATTCAGTCTCATATGGTAAAAAAAAAAAGAAAATACAGCAGCAGGAAGAAAATATTATACAAGATACGGGCCTATTAGAATAAAGTTATGGCTTTTAACTTCAATTCAAGGAAGTAAGACATCATTTACTTAGTAAGGTCCACTTTGTGAGCAGTAATTTTACACTCAAGTTTTGGTTTATACAAAAAAATAACAGTTGAAGACACATTCTCAAGTAATGATGAAGGTTCTTTCATAAAGCAATCTTCAACAGCTGCCTGTATCATCTGAAATGTGCTCTTCGAAGTATAGTGAAACACTGAGGAGTGGATTATCTGCCTGGATTTCACATGTCAGATCCAGCAGATGGCTCGCCTGGAGCAAGAGGACTCGATGATGCTGCACAACTCTGAAAAATAACCAGTTGTACACCAGTTACAGCCGGTTACACCATGGTACAACATGTCAGTGTGTCAAATGACTGACATGGCGTGGAAATACAAAAAGATCCAGTGTGCACGTGTATGTGTGTGCAAGTGCTGAGAAGGAGATCATGGGCTGACATTAGCCAGTCCTCAGCCTTAGCCAGAAAATGTTTGCATGCACACCAAGGTCCATTCTATTGTCCATTAGATCTATGACCCAGACCTTGGCCTATACATCACCGAGACGAGCCCTTTATATCTAACCCTGAGGTCATATATCTACCCGGTGTATGTGTTTGAGGGTGGATGTGGGTGTGTTTGTTTGGCTACACTTCTACACAGTTTACTCATGATGCCGAGGCACTGAGACTGTTATGGCCCCCACAGTGACTGTAACCAGAATACACACACAATCCCTCTACACACACACCGAGATGCTGTGGGTCGTTGAAGAGCCCCTTGTGTGCTCTTTCAGGAAAATGTGTTATTGAAACCCCAGTTTTATGGTGGTTCTTGGTTTCACCGATGACCACACATGTACACACACAGAGGACTGTCTGTCATTCACGGCCTATAAGACATGGTGTGTCTAAGTGTTAGGCTAATGGCCCTGCACTGCCCTCCCTGCGAGAAGCCGGCACATCAGTCTGTGTATTTGTGTGTCTACCCTGCTATTGTGTGTAAGTGTGTTATTATACTTCTTAAAATGTTAAAAGTAGCCAAGAGAGTACTTTGAGGGATTTTCTGCATATTAGCTTTTATTTTCTGCCTCAAGACTATAAGCAGTAAACAAGCCCTACCCAATAAGACTCATTTGGGAAAAATCAAATATAGCAAATAAATAAATAAATAAATATGAATACAATAACCAATCTATCATTAATTATCTCTGTGTGGTTTTATTCTTCAAACCACCCCTCTCAATTGGGTGCAAACACCTGGCAACACCAGGCAACACAAGGTATTCTAAAGATTTGAACTGAATTTTTGAAGGTTATTTTTAGGTTAGCAATCAATTTAAAGACAAAAAAGTTACAATTTCAAAGAGTCACTTTCACTGCTTCCTTGGCCAGAGGAAAGCCATAGTACACATGTAGAGAAAGTTGACCATTCCAGAAGAAGTGTTTTATTCAAAAATGTGAAATAACATCAAATATACTTGAAATAAATTTCTACATTTATTGCACAAAGCAAAAAAAATTGCCAAGTGAGTTACATGTCTTGTCTTAGTTTAGTTAGCTTAGCTTAGATTAGTCAGTCTTTTTAATGTGAAATAGTTCCACATGCATTAGAATGTATAAGCAAAATTAAGACCAGTCTAACCCAAAGTGTCTTTGTGAAATCAGTCGTGGTTCAGGTGTACACAGTCATTGATCCAAAAGGTGGGCTGAGCAAAAATGAAGAGTAAAATTAATGTATCATCCTCTAATTTTCATTCATATTGTTAAATAAATATTGATATTATGTCTACATGTAACCAAACCAGAGCCAAACCAAACACACCTCAACATAATCAGATTGTTGGAGCTGGATCTTAAAATTGACAGAACATTTAACTGAAATATCGCTATTTACATATTTTATGCCACAAAATTTCCCCCCAAAATGCAGAATTTTTTTCTCTTCCAAGGGAAGTGCTTGAGAAGACAAACCTTTACAGCCCTAAAACACAAGAATTTATTGGTACAGTGAGATAGAGCAGAGGTAAACTCACCTATTCTTCATTCTAACAGCCTAACATTAAAAAAAGAGAAATAAGCAAATAGCAGTGTGCACTGATGATCTTTTATTTTTAAACTGGCAACTTGCTAAAGTCTGTCAGGAGTTTGCAAAGTTTGTTATACAACTCTTGGGCCACAATGTTTGTTGTTTCCATCATTAACAAAAAAATTGCAAGAGTAACTTAAAAGGGTCTATGCACACAAATGCACCTTACTGAAAACTATTGTTATTTAATTAAAGAAACCAATAACAATCGTGTTATTTTTGATGAAGACCTGTAAAGAAAACCAGCTGTTTAAAAAGTCACATAACTACTGAAGGAAATCTCTGTCATAGATCGAGTTTCCTCCTAAGGCGTGGGCACCAATAAGCAGAGTTCATCCTTTAACATATAACAAAATTAAAAATATTCTCATGCATGATCAACGGGCAATCACGGTACCGGCCGGAGTACCGGGAGCAGTTTGGAAGAACAAGAAGACGCGGAGACTGTTCTAGGTTGTCATTCCAAACTGACTCAGAGGTTTATTT
>NW_005187424.1:5277324-5294219 GCF_000239375.1 Pundamilia nyererei | reverse complement strand
TCTGAGACAAAACAACAAAATCTGCTCCCCATCTGTGTGTGTGTGTGTGTGTGTGTGTGTGTGTGTGTGTGTGTGTGTGTGTGTGTGTGTGTGTGCTTGATCCCCCACCCCCACCCCAATCTTGTGGGTGCACGTGGCTTTGTGTTTGGCTTAGACTGATATATGGATTTGCCAATATTGGTCTAAAAATCAGATATCAGCCAGTCCGAGTGAGCTGCCTCTCTTATGGCATAGGATCTTTGCAGACTGCAGCACGTCAATACGTTTTTATTATTTCATACCAGATGTCTGAGCTGCGAAATCACTCCTGTGTGCTCTGAGGGGATTTTCCTCTTCACTTGTGAAACCTGCCACACAAAGCAGATGCTCACCTTTCCAAAGTGCCTATAAATAACCCGTTTTCATGTACTATCATTATTTTTAATGTTATAATGAATACGGTTTCTTTTGGTGGAATTGGAGCATAAAAGTGGTCAACTGCAGTTCCAGAGGTTAACCCCAACAATCAGCTGGAAAAACCACACATGCATAACGCATTACCTCAAAGACAGACAAACAAACGTGCAAATGATGCAGCAACTATGGCAACCACCTGGCACTAAAGGTACTCTGACACCTGTGTGTGAGGTGTGTATGAAAGCAGGGCTATCAGCGGGAATCTGTAAGTGTCAGTTGTCACCCACTTGAAGTGAAGGACCAAATAATCAAAGGCAGCTTAATGGAGAGAAGCTCAGCAGGTGGCAGGTGGCAAGATCCTATCGGCCCTGAGGTGGATTGAGAACACTTGTAAAAACAGTTTGATTTCAGCCTGAGCTGCAAAAAGGAAACCTTTGTAATGAAGTCATGAACCTTTGTCATGCAGTACATGGAGAATGTTTGTCGTTTGTGGATTCTGCTCTGTAATCTGTTGACCAAATCTGCAAAAACCTGAAGTCTGCTAGGTTTTGTTGTGCACATCTGTTTGCAAACATGCCAACCATATGACAGATGAATAAAAGATGCCTCTGTTGGGTTATGATGAGATAGGCCATGCTTAATTAATATGTGAATAAGGTTCTGGTTCTGCTCTGTTTTGCAGGAGCAGAGGAAGCATTAGATGCAGGATAAACTCATCAACATTTGAGAGAAAAACTTTTGCTTTCACAATGACAACTGAAGCCTTATCACAGGTTGACCCTGTTCCACTAGTGCCAAACGTGTCAGCATGATATGTAAATTCCATCTACACACCTATCAAATTCTGGAATAGCATTTATCATAAGCCCCCGTTTTTACTTATGTTGTTTGTTTTTTTGTTGGAACATTGTATTCCCATCATAAACTAGTAAGTTAAAGTGCTGCACTTTAATAAGGCATTTTTGTTGTCTTATTTACAAATCAAAGCACTTTAGACCACACACAGGCCACAGACACAACTGCTTTCAGTATCACACACACACACACACACACACACACACAGTAGTTAAACCTGAGCACACTGATATTTGACATGGACGAGTGTAAAAGAATGAACCAATAACACAAAGCAGTTAAACTTTCTACAGGCATCAAACCATAGACCTTCCAATTAGTGGAGGTTTTCCCTCGATGGCACCTTACATTCTGTTCACGTGGAACTGTAGACCCACCACCCACTCATGCGGCATGATGCTTTAAACAAACATAATATCTGGACAGCAGCTAGCAGCCAGGGTGTAAACACAGCAGTATCTGAAGTCAGTAGAAAATAAATGACTTATTAACTTTAAGCAAAGGATCAAAATATTTTTTTTTCATGTAATTTTAAGTAAGTGGGCCCTGAGAAGCCCTACATGTAAGGAAAGACCACAGTGTTGATTTATTCCAACCCTAACTCAACATAAATAATTTGTTTTATTTTCTTATTATGTTTAAAGTGTGTTATATTATTAATTATCAAGGCTTGTGGGCAAAGTAAAATAGACGGCTTGATTGAGAAATAGAAATTTGTTGTTTTTCTGCAATGAATAAAACTGTTTATGTGTTTTTATTTGTTTTCATTTTACATATTAGATGAACTAATGCTACAAAACAGTTGAGGTTTCTCTGTATTTTATAATTATTTGGTAAACCTTGATGACTTCTCCAAAAACTACTAGAGAAATCAGGTGTTTCAGTTAAAGACAACAGAATTGGAAACAATATCTGATTAAAGATGTGTGCTCTTCTCAAGAAAAAGAACCATACTTCAATCACTGAGACTACTAGTTAGGAGAAGTTGGGAAAAGCTTTATAGACATACACAGTACTGGAAAGTGTTATAGAAGGGTTTCTAAATATGTACATATTCACCACTCTATGATAAGATAACAAGTGGTGAAGAGCTAAATTGGGGCTTCTAGCCTAGATATTACACGAGGAGCAAATTGTGCGATCCAAAAACTGTGGAAAATGGTCCACAGTTCTGACTAAAACACCTACAAAAAATCTCTACAATTTGATAAAGCATTTGCTCCTCTTTACAGTCTAGGAAAACTCCTTATAGGTGTGGTATTAATGGAAGGCACCACTCAGGGAATCCTGCGCTCAACAACCAAGAAAGCAAACTAACAAGCTAACAAAAGCTACAGCAAGTCTCAAGTTTTCAAGTTTGCACTTCTGTAACCGTGTCCTGTGGACAGATGAGAGAAGCTGGCTGATGCAGCAAGACAGAAGCAGAAAAATAAAACGGGTTCAGGAAATAACTCGGTGTGTTTAACAAATATATGAGAGGGAGAACTACTAGCATCTGTTTAGTTTAGTTAGATTGTGTTTGTGTCTGGTTGTTCCTTAGGTGAACATGGTTGTTGTTGGTGTTGTTATTGTTGGTGTCGTTTTCTAGTGGAGTATGTCTTTCCATTATCTTCATTACCAACCCAGTTTATTCGCCCTACAGTCATTAATGAATTTCCTTCTTATTACTGTGGTGGGATGGCATGGTTGTGGCTCGGGTGTAGGTTGGAGAGGTGGGGCAGGATGGCTGAGTGTGGCATCAGTTGGAGAAAATGACACGCCTGGTGTGGGCTTGCTGATTAGTCTCTCCTGCATATGTAAGGAGCAGGGCCGGAGGAAATGCTCTGAAGCAATAAATAATAACGTGTATATCCAAATCCGCTTCAGCTCTGTGGTTACTGAGGAGAACCTCTTACAATTATATTAACACATCTGCTCACTGTTGCTGTAAGTACAGTCAAGGTACTTTAAAGGTTTTATTCCTTTGCTGAACAATTTTTGATTTGTTTGTTTGCTTCCTTTCAATTATCAGTGCTAATCAGAGCCTCAAGCTCCTTCTTTTTGCCTTTAGCTGCAATGTTTATTCCAAGATAATTCTTCCTACATTTGGGCTAATTGAGTCAATTAAATAAATGATTTCTTTCATGTCCGTTCCCACAGTGGTGGCATCAATAAATGTTCGTTCCATTCAAGTGTGTGTACATGTGTTTGATTCATGTGTATGCATATTTAAAACTTGTTCTGTGCATGCTTTGATAAACGAGGCCGCAGTTGGAAGCTGCAGTGCGCGGTGGGTAGTCTGTGGGAGTTTGAGTTTTAATTGAAAAATTATCTGGTGCTTCTTTTTGGGTGTGCCTCAGTGCTGTGTACCTACACAGATGCCTGCTTGCTCGCTCACCTCCCTGTGGGTACATTGGTGTCTGAGAGAGTGTGTGTGTCTGTATGCCGTAGGTGGAATAATGAAGTGGATTATGAGTTGCCCAGCGGTGTGATGAGGAAGAACAGATCAATAACTAGATATGCGCAAGAGCATCGAAGTACAGCGGAGAGAGAGGAGAGGCTGAGCTACAAAATGACATTTTGATTATGAAGAGCAAAGCTGTGTGGGTGGCAGAGAAGGAGACAGAGAAGAACAAAAACGGTGACACTTGGGCAAAACAAGAACTGAAGGCAATAAAAAAATGGTCATGGTATTTTATTTAACTGTTTGTGCTAATGCTCACCTTATATTATCATACTTCTTTTTTATTTACATATTTTCATATTTGTCATTTTTTTTCTTTACCTCTTTACAAGTTCCTGCTCAGATTGATTGACTAAAAAAGCGATAGGGGCCTACTGTAGGAAAGGCAGCAATATAACATAGCTATTGTAGTAGGACTCTTTTCTCTTGACATGAAATCCACTGTCACTTCTCTAGACAAATGGTTTTTAATCAGAAGAAATCCTCCCAGCAGAGGTACAGCTAGACAGTCTGGATCTGTTGGGCATCACAAATCAAAGTTAAACCCGTCCTCTGCTCTTTTCTACAGTCCCAGAATTAGTTTTGGGTTTGTCGTCTCACATTTGAAGACTTTTTCCTTTTTTTCCTTTTTCTTTTTTTGTGTATTGTTTTGCATTTTTTCAGGCTGTGTATTTGTAGAATATCTGAACTGGATTCATTGTACTTTGTTTTATTCTTCATTTTCAATGGATCATTGAGTAAGTCGGTCCACTCAGCATGGTGGCATCAACTAATGAGAACAGACAGTCTGAAGAACCTGACAGAGGTCTGGCAACCTGTTTTTTCTGATGGTCTCTCTAGAATTAGAGTGGGATTTTCGTTTGTGTCTCAAATCTCTCGCCCTAATTTGACCTCAAGAAACACATTTTGTCATAACGCAACTTATGGAAACAAGTTCTGAAGGATGCCTTTTTGAGAATTTTTTGAAAGGTGAGCCTGTGCCTGCCTTTCATAAAGGTGGGACACTGCGTCGTGTTTTCTGCTAAATTTATTAAGATACTTGTTTTTATTTTTAAATCTGGGCAAATAACAGTCCCACAATTTGGCTAATGAATCATCCAGACTGGCTAACTTATCCCATGCTTTAGTATGTTTCCCCTTTCATATGTACGAAGCAGCTCAATAAACTCAATAAATGTTATGTGAATAAACACTGGTATAAGTCAGATAATCCTCTGCAGCCTGAGGAATATAAGCCTTGCCTTTTTTAGCTTTCTTGTATTCCATAATAATCCTGATTCGAAGCCAGAAGGGATTTTATCCACCAAGATCTGCCATAAATATCCATTTACAATGGAAAAAAACATCTGTAAGCTAAAGTGAAAGAAAAGTGAACTTTGATAGCCATGAAACAAGTGACCACAGGAGACATCTAAAAGTAGCTTCAGCCTGTAGCTTCATTGGTAAAAGCAGATAATAGATAGATAATGCTCTGTCATTAGTTGGAGAAAAGAGAGAAGAAGTTGCTAATGCAAAAATAATGTAGTTATAAAATATCTAGCAAATATCTAAGTGTCTAAGGAGCTTGGAAAGAAAGCAATTTGACTTTTTAAAGCAGGAAAATGACCTGATATCAAAAATGAGGAATATCTGCATAAGTTGCTTTATCAGAAGAAAACATTAGTTGCCATTTCCTCTATGTAAAATAGGAGGAGACAACACAAAACTCACAGTAATCAACTCTGATGGTAAAAGTTATCATGTCATATTATAATCATAATTTAATGTGTTCTGATATTATTGATAATGATATACTACTGGATTCTTTTGGATCAGCATGAGAAAGAATTTACATATAAACAATGTCAATTGTTTTTTATTGCAGGTGATATAACCTAGTTTCACACTGTCCTCTGAGAGTAATCAGCCAATGTTAGCCAAAGCAAACAACTTTGCTTTCATCCATTGTTCTTCATGTGTTTTGTTTTCTATCCAAAATGTGTCCTTTTCTTTTATAGTTCAGTGTTATGAATATTCATCCAACATTACATGATAATTTTATTAAAGTTTATAAAAGAGAAACAAAAGCTAAGTAGATTGTTAGAGCAACACTGCACGCAGTCGGTGAGAGGTGTACAGTGTCTTTACATATTAACATCAAATTTGGGGTTTATAGTATCACTTTCATGCTAATACTGTCCAGTTTATTGATTTTAATTTTTTTTATTTTTTAAAGTTGGGAATACTGTAAACAGTGGCTGGTTTTAGTAGTTTACTCCCAATTTTTCTTCATCAGCCTCCAACAACTCTAAAACTAGATTCTCAGTGGAGAACCACAAGTGAAGTCAGAAGTAGTAAAGGCCAAAGAATGACAAAACGGCCACAGAGAAGCGCCTCAGCAATCCTAACCTTTACTCAGCCTCACACAAATTGACAAAAAGAAGAAGAGAGAAAAGAGCAGAGTGTTCCATCTGGGCAAGTAACCTTTTCTCCAGCCGCAAATCAGGTGACTGGGACTGATGTCTGTGTGATTGTGTGCAGGTGTTTACAGTCAGTCTACGTGTGTTTAGAAGGGTGAGATGCTGCTTGGTCGTGTGATCATGTGTGTCCACTCAAAGTGAACGCAGTGATTATGTTTGTCCGTGTCGATGTTGTGTTCTTCTGAATATAACATCTTTTTTATGTATGCGTGCTTGAGTTTCTAGTTCTAGTAAAGTTTCTAGTAACTAGTAGTTTGTGGTAAGAAAAGGCACTTGTGTTCCTAAAGCATTAGGACATTATGCATGAAGGTATATGTGCAACTACGTTTAAGGTGTGAGCTGTATTGTGTGGGTGTGCAGAGCTCAGATAGTGCAAGAGGCAGGCTGACATTTTCAGCCAGCTTGCTTATGACTGGAGGCAATGGGCAGCCGTACAGCGACATCACCTCCTGGGTGGCTGGGTCCTCATTAGGGAGGAAGCAATGACACAGTGAGAGAGGGGTGTGGGAGGGTGGAGTGGCAGAGGACATGAATGTGGGGACAGAAAAGATTTAATGTAATATGTTTATCTTTTTGGCAACTGTTCTTTCCTTTCATGCCAATAAAAGGTCATTGCTGAGAGGGCAGGTGAGGGAAATAGAGAAGAAAATGAAACATGGAGAAATGTGATCCCCAGTCTCGCTGTTACTGAGCATGTAATTTAGAGTCTTGCGGTGTTAAATGTAGGTGGTAAAATCCTAACCAAACTAATTCAACTGGATTTTAGACATTTGATATTTTAAAATTGTGCATTGTTAATCAAACTTGCTGGATTGAAATAAACGTTTCATTTTTTCGCTTGACAGATGCATTTTACAGATCAGCTGAATCATCCTGTTAGAGAAAGTGCTGCCTCTCCAGTAAGTAGTGCAGAGGCAGATCAGGATTATCCATGACTGAACAACTTGTTCAGTAAACTCCTCTCTAGTACATCTTCAAATGTGTCCAGTTTGGAATAAATCACCATCATCTCCAATGCTGCTCCCCCAGCATATTACAGCAACACACTGACAGAAAATCTTCAACATTTTTTCACATGAATGATCTCAACTTTCTTTTTCAATAGAGCCTGATCATCTTCTTCTTATGTGTTGGTGTTCCAGTTCAGCCTGTCTGTCAATGGATACTTGTACTTCTTCGCCTTATCCTGTCCCAAGATAGATGTGGGCCATTTACAGTAGCTTCCCTCTGGAGATGTTCGCCACATCTCTAGTCTTATAAACATTTAAAAGTAGATGATTTTTCCCAAACCACCACACAATCATCCACAAGTGCTCTGCATTCCTCCTTTTGCCTATCACTTATATATCAAGTGAATGCAGTATTGTATTTCTGTAGGTGGCATGTTCTAGAGTTGTACTGAAAGTGTCCAAGGCGAACAAGAGTGGGGACAGCACAGTTCCTTGTTGAGCTCCTGTACTTCACATTATCAAATCAGCTAGATGCACTTGAGAAATCAAAGAAGGTGATTCTCGCAGTGCAGCAGGATGAGGGAAAGCTATCTGCAGCTTCCAGATAACCTAATCATCTACTGCAAGATTAGTTTGATATCTGACCTGCAGAGCGTCAAGAGAGGTTTTCGCCTATAGTTTCATGTGGGCCAAGAGTACTCTCTCCAGTAGGGATGGGTATTGTTTAGGTTTTATCCGATACAGGTGCCAAACCGGTACTTTTGAAACGGTACCGGTGCTTAAACGGTGCTCGAACCGGTGCTCGAACCGGTGCTTAAAGAATGGAGAACACAAACTTTGTCCTAAAACCTCTCATGTTTAGCTGTTTTTTTGTAAAAAGATAACAATGTTAGCCTTTTCTGCAGCTATAGGGCATATATGATATCACTCTTGGCTGGAAGCAGTGCTTAAACAATGGAAAAAACACAAACTTTGTCTAAAAACCTCTCATGTTTAATTGTTTTCCACTTTTTCTTTGGTCATTTTAGCCTTTTTGGCCAGGGTGACGGGAGTATCTGCCATCAAACAAGAAGACAGCCGCATGTAACTACGACGGTGTTTGCTAGTTCACCTTACATGCATTAATGTAATAACGTGGTTGGCCTACTCAACGTAAATAACACACAAACAACAATAAGCTACTCACGCAGAGTAAGTAAAAAAGCACTCTCTGGTTACTACCGTTTATGTCAGACCTGGTGCCATAATGGCACCGGATACCAGTACCCATCCCTACTCTCCAGCACATTCACTGTATGTGATGTAATGGCAAGTAGTTTATAGTTGTTTAGCTCAGATGGTCATCACACAGGATGTTGTCAACCATCCAGGTACCATCTCCAGTTTCAGAATCAGGCTGTAAATGTCACTCCGGAGCAAAGATAGCTGGAAAGCACAGATCCTCAGAGCCTTTTGGCTGATACCATCAGGGCCAGCAGTGTTGCCCTGTGTAATTTCTCGAGCTCTCCTGTCTCCTACAGTTAAGCACAGGGTGTTTGTCACAGATGGAGGTGGGTCTGATCCATAGAGTTCACTTGGGGCTAAGCAGGGAAGAAAGGGAAAATCACTGACAGTGGTGTGGGTGTGTGGAGTGTAGAGAATAGGGCTGTGAACTAAATCTGTTGAAAAGATTATTTAGGTAATTTGCTTTCCCCAGTCTTTCCTCTGGTGGTCTTTCTGTCACCTTAAACACGCAGATTTAAAAAATAAATAAATTCCACTCTTCCACCCTTATGACTTTTGTTGAGTTTCACCTGTAGGTCGTGCTGCACTCTCCTCGTTTCTCCCATGTCCAAAGACCTGAACACTTTACCGAGGCTTTTTTTTCCTCTGATTTCTCTTACCTGGTAGAAAATGAAACAGAAGAGGGATGTCAGTGTCACGTTAATACTGCCCTCTCTCTTCTCAGTCTTTCTCTCTCTCTCCCGCATTTACCTCCTTCACTTTATAAAAAAAAAATAACATGGATAACATGTTCTGTATTTTCTATTGAGAGGAGAGGGGCTGGTGATGCCCAGTACCATGGCTCTGAGTCCACTAGAGTGCCTTCACCATAAAAGCACTAAGCAGCTTAAGCTGCTCTTACAAGAGACATGTATATCTGAAAGCCACCTCACTTCAAGATTGTAGCAGCATGCGCTCTGACCTATATGGGGTTTTGAAGGCCAGGGATGCATTAGAATGTTGATTTGATGCTTTCAGACACTCCTGTGCTGTGGGCTGATGGATTTTGGGACTGTGAAATCTGAAGAATAGTGTTTAGTGTTTGCAATGCACTTTTTGTTTTCTCATTCAGGGGGTATTTTACAGTGTGTATTTAAAGAAAGATTGGTATTATTATTATTAGGGCAGCATGATAGTGCCATCATTTGCACTGTTACCTCGCAGCAAGAAAAAAATTGATGAATTGTGATTAATTATGATTTATAATCAATCGTACTAAGTAGATAGATTTCCATGCTTGAGGCAGAGGACTGGCTTAGTCACACTTACACTCCTTTCAGCACTCCCTCATATATACTATGAATGTAGCTTTGATTGGTTATTTACTGTTGTGCTTGTTGCTGTTATTGCGTTGCTGTCAAGCATTTTTATACCAATCAGTGGTTTATTTAACAGACTACATATTTAGAAAGGCAAATGTTGCCTTTACTGTTGCCTCATGGACTGCTTTGTTGTCCTTTTGGCTGATTGTGCAGATCCCAGCTTTTCTAACATTGTGCATGTGAGATGGCTTGTGCACATGCAAAACTGATGTGCTGGAAGCACAGATCTGTGAACAGTCTCCTCTCTACAGGCATCTCTATAATCCATCAATGTAGAAGCATATGATTTCCAGATGGCACATAACCGATGTTAGTGAAACTACTGCAACAGTTGGAAAAATCCCACATTGGGTTTGTTTTGGAATGGCATATATCCTGCGCATTGTATGTTTTATTGGTCGTTTAGTGTTGTGGCATAATGTGTGTTTTGTTTTTTCCTTCACCAGCTATGCCAGTCATTTAGAAGAAGAGTTCTTTGAGTTGAGTGCAAAGAGCAAATATCACTGTGCTGACGTTTGCATGCACAGTGGCAATGTGTCAAGCACATCCCCAGTTTAATTCAAATTATTCTTTTCCTTTGGGACTTTCTATTTTAGGACTTCTCTGTTTGTGCCACTGTTATTACACTAGAGAAATGGTTTAGTCGTTTTATTACACAATTAGTACAATTTGAAGGTGTGCACACACCTCACCTTACTCTACTAAATATAGTGTATGCTACCATAGGCTCTCTATCTTCTACACTAAAGCCTTTGGACTCTTGAGTAGCTCCATTACTTTTTCATTCCCTCAGTCCATCTTTGTGCCTCCATCTTTATTTTATTATCCATCTACAGGACTAAACTTGTCAGAGCTATCTTTGTCTTCAATTCTTATGCAGGTTTTATGTTCTAAGATGCCACCCTACATTCTGAGTGCCCTCTTCTTCCGTTTTTCTTTTTTATTCCAGTTTTTTCTCTTTTTCAGCACCTCCCACACTCTTTTCTCACATTGTCATCTACCTCTCACATGCCTCATTCTGTCTTTCTCTGCTCTCTCACTGAAATGTCGCGCTTTCTGTCCGTTAGATTTTTTTTTTTTTGCCACTCTGTTTTCATCTCTCATTCTCTTGGGTGCACTTCTACTTGTATGCTAATAATGTTCTTGTGCTAAGAAAGGAAGCTGCTTACCTATTCACATCAGGACTCAACACATGCATGCATGCATACACATGCACGCACACACAGTACTTTTGTGCCTGTAGAAGTGTGCATCCATTTCTGTCCTACAGCGAAACCTCACATCTTCTCATCCTACTAAGCTTTGTCTCATTTTTACATTTTGTCCTTTTACTCTTGTGCAGCTTTATGTTTTCAGTTTTCAATTATTTTTCTCTAATAGTACATGATTTAATGCATGTTCACATTTTATGTACCCCAAAAAAGTGGTACAGTTGGTGCATTAAATCACAGAGAGAGGTCAGCGGATGCTGAGGCGCAAAGTGTGCGCAGGTCGCCAACATTCTGCAGAGTTATTCGCTACAGACTTGCAAACGTCATGTGACCTTCAGATTGGATCGAGAACAGTGCATAGAGAGATTCTGCCACAAGCTATCTGGTAATCAAAAGGACGAGTCTGGATTTGGAGGTTACCAGGAGAACTGTACATGTCTGACTGCATTGTGCCAAGTGTAAAGTTTGGTGGAGTTAGAATTATGGTGTGAGATTGTTTTCGAGAAGCTGGGCTCAGTCTCTTAGTCCCAGTTAAAGTTTTAGTTTTAGTTCCAATATGGCTGCGCACCAGTGCACAAAGCAAGGTCCAGAAAGACATGGATGAGCAGGTTTGGTGTGGTAGAACTCAGCACAGAGTCCTGACGTCAATCCAATAGAACACCTCTGGGATGAATTAGAGCTTAGATCTTAGCCAGGCCATCTCATCCAACTTCAGTGTCCAACCTCACCAATGCGTTTCTGGAAGAATTGTCATAAATTCCCATAAACACACTCCTAAACCTTTTGGAAAGCCTTCCCAGAAGGCTTGAAGCTGCTATAGCTGAAACGATGGCCTGACATCGCTTTAAACACAATGAATTAAGAATGAGTTGTTACACAAGGTCATGCGTGTGAAGGCAGATGAACGCATATTTTTGGCAATATGATGTATGTGTTACTTTCAGCTGTTTCCTTGTAACAATGGTTGGCTACAGTGGGCAGCCCACCCACACTTGGCTGTGTTTTATATCAATTACCCTTCCTGACATAATCCCAAAGGGAATTTATGTTTCTGTTTGGAATCAAACAAGCAATTTTTCACTTACCAAGCAAATGTGGAGCTGCAGCATGTATAAACTAGAAATTCTAACTATATTTACAATACCCCCAAAAAATCTTTACAAAATCTTTACGTCTCCAGTGGTTTCAGGACCATGTGCCAGGATTTTGTAATTTCACCAAGCCTCGGAGGAATACAATTTACTAGTAAATGATCTTTCTCTTTCTCTCTGCTTGCCAGATGGTAAACTATCTAGATTAAACTCTCTTTTCGCAAACAACACTTTTAATGTTATATGGAAATCCAAAAGCTGTTCAAATCATAAACAAGTGCTGTCTTTGTAGTAAAAATAATCTCAGACAGAAAGCTATTATACCAAATCTGTGGATAAAGTAAATTCCAACTGGAAAATTCCTTCATTGCTTACATTTTTCCTTGCATGGGTCACATGGTAATTATGGGTAAATCGGCCAACCAGTGCACGAATAAATCTGTCATAATTGCAAATATTTTATATGCACAAGAATGTCTGTCTATATACAGCTTGTATAAAGATGTGGTGTTGTTATATTGGTTGCACCATAATAATATGATTCCCATGGGTCATGGTTCTGTCAGTTTAATATATATATATAATTGTGGCTTGTATCTTTGCTTGTACAAAACTTCATAATGTGGTAGGTCCAGCCATTTTTTGTCTTTACATACCTAATTAGGGGGCATTATGCATTCAGTCCACAAAGCCGGAATAGCTTGAGTAACAGTTTAATCACATCCACACCCACACAGAGAAGTCCTCCCTACTCCCTCATTGCCTTCAACCCTGCAGAAGGAGGTAATCTATACCAGCTTGTCCTGCAGGCAAATCTGTTAGGGCAGCGACACAAATTAACACGTGTTTGTGTTTGTGCAGAACAAGAAATATGAACGGTGGCTCATTTCATTTTTGAAGTCGAGAGTGTAATTTGATTTGTGAAAGGAGGAAGGAGAAAGGCAGGGAGGAAAGGGAGGAGAGGATTTAATAGACAAGAAAACGGAGACGCTAGATTAACATATCAAGATAGAAGGTGATGGACAGATGATGATTAGAGAGTTTACCGTAAAATGACACCGTAGACTAACAGCCTTTGACATCCTATGTGAACCTACTGCTGTGTGTGCGTGCGTGCGTGCGTGTGTGTGTGTGTGTGTGTTCTAAAAGGTGGTAGGTAAAGTATTTGTTTACCTTAGGTTTAGTATTTTTATACAATTACACTAATTGTTTCATATTCAGTAACTCCTCATTACCACTCTTAAAGCTGCTTAATTTTTCTACTTGCGGCTGATAATTTTGATCAGTTCCCTTAAAACACACACACACACACACACACACACACACACACACACACCCCTTGCGCTGTAGGTGTGTTCGGCTGCCTTGTCTCGTTCTCTCTAGTTGTAATATTTAAATGGACCTCTTGCTTTTGTGGTGTCACTTTACTGAAGATAAGGTGTCTCTTCTAAATGCAAATTCAGACACACAAAAGCATCTACACACACAAGCACACAGCTGCTTTGAAAATGTATTAGCAGTTTAAAACGGTAAAATGACTAATTTATTTATTTTGCATGTCTGTAAAAGTTCTCTTGGGGAAGTTTCTAGCTAATATCATTTCATGTTTTTTTTATCGGTTAGCCATATGAAACAGCTATCTGCCTGGCCTAAATGAATTGTGTGAAATTTAAATCTGCAATATCTTAAGCATGAAAAATACAGATCATATTTGATAAATTGTTATAAGCAAACCATTTTAGTCTCTTTAATCCCTTTTTTCAGATGTACTTCATTACTTTATTCAGCTGCCAGGTACAAAGCAGAGTAAAGAGTGAATACTGGATGGTCAAGTATAGTATGGCGCTAAAGTAGGTGGCACTGGATAGGCAGCTTCTTGCTAAAACCTCACCCATAACAGGAATATAAGTTGATATGCATGCTTGTATTTTGTGTTCACCTTCTTCTCTTGCTCTCAGGTGGGCTGAAAAGCCAATTATTCAACTTGAAAACCATCTAATTGTTTTGTTACTTCTTTTCTTCCCATGTAATTTCTTACTTTTCCTCTTAAAAGGGTATAATGCTACCGTTAGTAAAAAGGATTTAATATACACAGCAAATTTGACACAGCCTGCTAAATAATTTGCAGCCCACAGGTACTTGCTAAAAAGCCATTTTACCTGGCATATCCTGTCATGTGACTTACAAAATGTCATGTATTTAGTGGTAACAGGTGAAACACAGGATTGATCAAGTGCAGCCTAAAGTGAAATGCACATGTTTTTAAAGTTATGTATAAAAGCACAGCTGGTCTTACATTTAGAAATAAGAAGATTTTATTTATCTCTTGAAATATGGAGCTAAAATTTTATCTTTAAAAGTAACACGGATCTTCGTTGTTCTGTGTCATATGTTTACCCATTTATCATCCAGTGATCACATGCTAAATTAATTCATATAATAATATGCTCTGCTAAATACCGATGTCCATTTTGCTGGTAATGCACAATTTTGTAACTATGCAAGGAGGACACACCTGAAAATGAGAACTGGCTCTGTGTTTGCCCCGAGTGCTATCTAAATAAAGGTTGAATGAGTGAATATCCTGTAGCTCTGTATTCATTATTTCCAGTGAGAAATGCTTTGTGCCTCATCAGCATATTCCCCAGCCGGCTGCCCTCAGCGCGCTGTTGTCTTCAGTGTTGTTGTAAGCAACGAACAGATATAGATGGAGCATTGCTGAGGCACTGTAAATATTTAGAGCTGCTGTTGCACCATTTGTTTTAGGAAGACATCCATAGACTGCAGGGCAGAACTGGAGGAGTGTACTAGATGAGTTGAGGTTATGGTTTGGCCATGCAGTGTATTCGATCAAAAATGACTTGTCATCCACTCACTGAGCTACTAGTATGTAGTATAGTTCAGAAGGCCCACATAATGAGAACAGAGCATTCTATTATATTTATCTTATTTTGTCATTTCTCAACGGATGCAAAAGTATCTGAAGAAGGGTTGCAGCTTCAAAACTGGAGAAGATTTTAAAAAAGTCAAATTGCACTAGAGCTGCTTCCGCTAATTTGGAACTATGTATGCTGTCCCATTAATGCAACAATATCAGTAGTTTTAAGCACATTCCCACAGACCTGAGCTACGGTAAAATTATAGTTCAGTAGAACAATTAGCAACTGTGGAAACCTGGACCATAAAAGACCAAATGTGGGTTATTGTATATTTGTGTTGATTTTTTGCGTCAGTGGAGATTCTATGGCGTTATTTTTGTGCCACTATTCTGAGTGCACGTAAAAAAAAAAATTGCAGGTACAAGTGTTCCATTTTGAGGAGAAATTTTGAGCGAAGAAAAGCTAAATTTGAGTGAACAAAATTCATTGCTGTGTGCAAAAAATGTATTTCAGTGTTTGCTATTATCCATAGACACACACACAATACCAGCCCCTCTCGCTCAGTTTTTGCATTTGCGCTCACTCGATATGTGTTGCTTGCGCTGTCAACATTTCTGCCCGTGTGCGTTCAACTCTTTCTGTGCACCGTTATATTTGTGCCACAAAACCAGCCAATCACAGACTTGGATGCAAAAAAATCTGATTGGCTGTTTTGGTCTCCAATCAGCTCAAAATGATGAAATGCAATATCCCAGAATCCATTTCGTCCAAAACTCAAACGAGGCAGTGGCGGAGGAACAGAGTGGCGGAGTTTGAAATATTACTCTTTCTGGGTCACAAAATGAACTTTTATGCGAGGATGGTGCTGTGGAAACTAGTGATGTGCAATACCACTGATTTCCTTTCCGATCCGATACCAAGTAAAATTCAGGGTGGTATCGACGATACTGATCCGATACCGATACTTTGTACAAAAACGTATTTTATTTATTGTATCTTTTATTGTATCTCAAATTATAGCGTCATCATGATTACAAGAAATCAGACTACTTGTTCTTATCTCTTAATAATGCAGAATTCATCATATAGAAATAAAAAAACTGAAGTTGTGCGCTATTTGAACACGCTGCCTGCCTGCAGCACTAAAGGACTCCGCGAGAGACATCATATTCTGTGATATGATTTACTCTGAGGTGTTTGACGAGGTTAGTGGTGTTGCCACAACACCTCACTTTCTTGCCACATGTATCACAAACCACGTCTCGCTGTTTGTGGAGGTAAAATACATCCACACATGACTCCATTTACGCTCAGCCATTGTTGTGAGTGCGCATGCCAAGGGGCTGCAACACATTTATACAGCCATATTTCGCATATGACTATGAAAGGTGGAAGAGGAAGTAGTTCCTTCCAGTGTAGACAATCTGAATGATATAGTTTATTTCCACTGTGTTCCTGTTAATGATAAACTACAAATTTGTTCCTAAATTACTAAAACATCGATATTTTAATATGAGAATCGATTCAAGAACATAAATGACTGGTATCGGAGGAATCGATATTTCAGTATCGATCCGCACATCACTAGTGTAAACTTCAAATATCTGCTCAATTTATCAAGACATCACATTGCGAGCAAGCGCAAATGCAAAAACTGAGTGTGTGTATGGTTAATAGCAAACACTGAAATACATTTTTGCACGCAGCAATGAATTTTGTTGACTCAAATTTAGCTGTTCTTCACTCAAAATAAATTACTCCTCAAAATGCAACACTTGCACCTGCAATTTTTTTTTACGTGCGCTCAAATTTATTTTACGTGTGCTCAGAATAGTAGTACAAAAATGACGCCGTAAGATTCTGTATTAAGAGACATGCCTCGGAAATCATTATTGTCAATTCTGCTGATTCTACTGAGATTTCTTTTTGTTTTTTAACCTGATAAGAGCGTTATTCGCACTCCACACTGTATATAAATGCCACTGTTTTGCACATATTCAACTCTGTATATTTTATATATTTTATT
>NW_005187424.1:5273476-5277048 GCF_000239375.1 Pundamilia nyererei | reverse complement strand
GATTTGATTTGATATTTCAAAGGATGTGAGATTAAGGGAATTGTTTTTTTTATAAACCTGCATTGTAGTAAGGCATGGGATAATCATATTTAACAATTTGAAGAAGAATCTCTAAGCAGTTCAAGAATGCCACCTCAGACGTTGGTCTACACAGCACAACAACAATCACAGATTCAGCCATTTTTCTTAGTCATTAAGCTTCTTTCTCTCACTTTCTGCGTCTTTTCGCCTTGTTTCATTTTCCTTGTCATTCTTTTGTCTACTCTAGACTCGCTGCCTCGTTCTCTGCATGCTTGTTAATCTTGCTACGCTGCGAAACTCTTTTTTCCCTCCACTTTAACTTCCCATTTCCCTTTGGTCTCTGAATTTTGCATTTTCTTTTGATTTCACCACCAGTAATAAGCCACATCTGCTGGAAGAGTTTACATGCTTGAGTGATGGTGTTTTCCCTCTTCCTTCTTCCTCTACTGTTCCTTCTCATTCTCTTTCTCACCATTCAGAGTCAAAAGGACAGAAAGTAAAAACGAGAGAAAAGAGAGAGGATTATAGTATACAGACCGTGACTGTGAAAAATAGATGTGTGCAGAGAAAGAAGTATAAAAAAATCCCATCTTTCTCTTCGTCTAGCCTTCTCTTTCTGGTTCGACAGAGATAGGAGGGATAAAAGCTGGATTCCTGGATCAGGGTTCACCTCAATATTGTCATCCCAGGAAGCTTAAAGGCCGAGCTCCTAAATCACGGATGGTGGCTTTTAGCCAAACCTGAGACATAGACACGTATGAACTCCTGCATAGAGGAGGAAAATAAAACATGTTTGGCATCACTCTGTAGAGGAAATAAAGCATGTTTATTGTAACATCAACGCACCACTTTTTTTTTCATATATTACCGCATTATGTGCATGTTTGTATATAAGACAGCAAGGGAATAGAGCCCCACCCCACTGCCCCACCACTGTTGGCGTAGTAATCATTCTTTCTGTCTCACTCTTTGTGATTGCCAGCCCATCCTTGCACTACAGCTAAATTGAATCAATTAAAATCTTTCTTTTAGATGGCTGCTGTTGCTTCCACCAGATTAGGCTTTTGATCAAGAAACACACAAATAAATAAATAAGCAAGTGGAAGGGGAATAGAAAAGGAATGAACTTAATTAAACAGTCAGCGGGGGTGTGTGCTTGTCTGGATGTTAGTAGGAATGTGTGGATGCAGCTGCACTGTATAGGATTTTGGCACATGTGCGTGATTCAAATGAGTGCTTGTTCAGAAATACTTGCAGAAATACAAAAAAAAATCTAAAAATTGTGCATATGTGCAAATGAGCAAACTTGCAAGCAAGTGAGCGTGCATGCGTGTAGGTGAACATAGAGTGGCTCTATCATAAATTTTATAAAACAAATTATCAGCTGACTATGTCAGCGGTTATACTTGACAGTAGATGAATCTGTGTGAGCCATTGTAAACATAATATGCATTATGGTTATTATGACCACAGTCACATGTGCTGCCATGCATAATTACAGCTCTTAACAGCCACATTAATTCAAATCACTGTGTTATGCAATAAAAATGAATATGATTTGTGATCCTGTTCTAATGAATTTTTTTTGTAAACTGGGTTCAGCATAAAGTCATAGATTTAACTCTTTAAATATCGAAGTGACAGGCCAAAGAAGAATAAACACATTAGTTCCATGATGCTAGAATGTTATGGTTCAGTAAGTGTTATCTTGGATTGGGCAGATATGATGGAGGTCATATTTATTGTTGTAAAACTGGATTTATTACTCTCACATTATTAGAATTATGTTGTATAGCAGGAATTCTCATATAGATTTCTTAATTAGTCCTCATCAGTAGAAAATCAGACAAACCTCAAACCTCAGAGCTGTGAATATAACACTAGACATCCCCAAGTCATTCCATACCAAAAACTGTTCAGGTATCAGAAGAAGTAAATATAATAATAAATAAATTACAATTTATTATTACTAATATTAATTTGCTTTTTTCATGTCCCCATGTATAATACTGGGTTTTACTTTAAAGACATTCAGCACATATAGTAATTATTTACAAACCAGTGATGCCATCCTTTCTTTTTTTGCACCAAGTGATTTTAACGATGATGATTTTTATTTCAGTAATTATTTACAACTTTTGGAAATGCAGGCTGAAGTGCAGGATGGTAAATATATTCTTTTAGCTATCCTCAAAGGCTTTCTGTGGGTGTACACATAATGCATCCAGTGTAAATTACCAGTGTAGTGTTGACTGAGACTGTGAAATAGGCATTTCATTTTCACTGATACAAATAAAAATATCCAAAAACACATGGAAGAAAATATGTGAGCATGTGAGGTTGAAAGGGACAGTTCTTGGGTGTGGTTGTTGGGTGTCAGTGCCCAGGATGCATGGAGGGCTTAATGGGGCTTTTAGTGTGGAAGTGTTGGGAGCTGGACATGAAATTGCTCTAAAAGACCTCAGCTCTCCTGTGGCTCTCCTCGTCTCTTCAGTACATTTGTACCTTACTAGTATTTGATGTTGAAGCCTCACTCGCCATGGATTTTGGCAAATAATCTAAGCGATAAGAGGTCGTCAGATTGCTTGAAATTCAAAGAAAAGTTGCTTCAAAGATTCTTTTCTTATCTTTTTTAGCATTGCATAGACTGGTCCGTACCTTACAAAAGGAAAGGAGATAACGCCATCCCACAATCCTTTGCAACAGTGACATTTAGGGCCATGCAGCATCAGGCTGTTCACATTATACTATTTATTCACATCAAAAGTTTTTTTTATAGCAGTGACATCAATTGCATTTAAATTTAGGGGATATGAGTGGACAGGAGAATAAGCGTAAGCAAACATCTTAACATGACATTTATTTTGTTTCACTTTCTTTTGCTTTATTTGTTCACTTGTTTTTTTTTTTATTAACGGTGCTATAAACACAAACACAGAACATTATAGCTTCACCTCATCAAAGAACCAGCAACGTCCTGTAGCATGATGCATAGCTAAACATATGTTCAGTTGAAGGCTGTTAGCACCATAGTTTCACTGGATCAGTAAAAGAAATAAAAGTGATGTATATGGTGTCTTGTAGCTCGGATGGAGAAGGAGGTGATTTTGGTGAATGGCACTGACTTAGTGAATAAGTCAGTGCCATTCACCGACTATTAATTGAATAGTAAGTGATAGCTCCGACTAGCTAACAAACAGTAACAGATTCGTTTTTATTATTCACGAATGACTATTTGCACAGGCCTGAAAAAAGTACCTTAGAAAAGGTAATTGCTGCAGCATGAAAATATAATACAGAAACACTTGTGGAAAAACTGTAATAAACAGCATAATTATTTCCCAAACTATCCTTTGTAAAGATCTAGCCAACTCTGAAGAACTAATTGTAAGACAAGCCCAGTTGTCTGGTGTCAAAGGTAAATATTACATTTCAGATACAGACATCTGGCCAAACACTTATTGACCTGACCTCAAACATATCAATGTACAGAATTCACCTGCTTGCTGCTACTACTGCACATTCACCCAGTGTATATACTATATGTATGT
>NW_005187424.1:5245306-5273411 GCF_000239375.1 Pundamilia nyererei | reverse complement strand
CCCCCCCAATTTTTGCACATGTCGAGGAGCGTGTCAGGCTACATTTCACTGTGTGTTATACTTGTATAACTATGCATGTGACAAATAAAGAACCTTGAACCTTGAACCTTGAACTGTTGAGATCGCCTATTGTTATTGTGGTTAAAAAGCATAGTGATAATAAATGTATAGACAACAACAACAAAAATTAATATCCTTAATGTTGTTAGTTAAATTACTCCATGACCTTGTGTATTCAGTGTGTTTTTTTAACAAATCAATTCAACTTGAAATAAAAGATCATGGAGGCGTTGAAGCAGTCTATAGGCAGTTCGAATAAAGTCTTCTCTTGAAAGGCAGTCTGGATGTGGGCAGTGTGTTGTACTGGCCTTTGAAAAGTTATTATTATAGATTTATCCACAAAGACCTTGATTTGAAATTTGTATTATGTTATTAAACATATCACTGCTTCTTTGTGACACATTATCATTTTCCATGAAGTTTTCATTTGAATTACTCGTAACTCTATATCTCTCTATATTGCAGCAAATTATTAAAGAATGAGGCTTTTGGTTTTCTGTGTACTGTGGCAAAATATACCTTAATAGCTTAATCAAGGAGATTAAAAAAGAAAATAGATTTTAACAAATGCAAAATCTTCAAAATACAAAAGTACAAAGAATGTTTTTGAATGATTTTTTTTTTCGTGATGTGTGATGATAAACTGTAAGATTAAACCTACTAATGTAAAGACATAAATAAATAAACACAATTTCTCATTTCTAAAGTTTGTTGAAAAGGAACCAAACTCCATAAATGAAATGTGTAGATTAAGACAGAGAAAAGTCCTGATGCCATTAGGTGTCTTTTCTTTGTTAATGAAGCCATCTGCTTATGGTCAAATAAGAAAATTAAGGAGAAGATATTAAAATAATATCTACTATTTTTAATTTGTCCTCTCATCCAGGTTTCCTGAGTACCGGTGACCAAGCAGCAAAAGGGAATTATGGCTTGTTGGATCAGATCCAGGCTTTGCGCTGGACCAGTGAGAACATTGCAGCCTTTGGCGGCGATCCATTGCGAATCACTGTGTTTGGCTCCGGAGCTGGAGCTTCCTGTGTGAACCTGCTCACGCTGTCTCACTACTCAGAGGGAAACCGCTGGAGCAACTCAACAAAAGGTAAAGCCCAAGGACTCGAGTTACAGGGATCCATGTGGGGTCTTCATACATTCTTAAGTCTCATTTCAGTAGCGTGTGACCATAAAAAAGGTTGTGATCTGCTTTTGCTGATGCTTGTTGTCATTTTGGATGCGTGTATGTTAACGTCGGAACGTGCTGAATGGAGGGTTTTTTTTCTCTGCGTTTCACTGTACTTGCAATATTCAGCTTTGACATGAAAAAAAGCAATTGATAATATACTACTATATAGAAAACAAAAGATTTTGTGCTTCATAATTTTCTGAGAATGCCCGCTCTGAGCAATTAAAAGCAGTTGTTTTACAAACAGTTAAATAAAAAAAAAAAAAATGAACAAAAACATCACATATATTCTAAACACAGGTTTCATATATGATTTTATTTAATGGGATGTTGCTCTTTATTCATACAGAGACCATTTTTTCAAAACGAAGAGACTTGGTAGTAATAATGTGTTACAACCATGTATATCTGCAGCAAAAAAAAAAAAATGTGCCTCTAACCATAAACAAAATTAGGTGATAAGATATGTAAAGGATATTGACATTACTGGGGAACAAAATATATGGAAAGAAAGAACTTGAAGCACCTCTTTCCCTAAGGTCATGTAAGCAATAAGAACGATAAGGACAGTGTTGACCAGTAGCCTGACATTGCTGTAGTTGGGATTTCTGTTTGAATCCTACACTATGTGGCAGGATAGTCATTTTGTCAGAGTATATGAAACCTGAGCTTTGAGATTTGTCTATTTCCCAGGCTAGCTGTCCACTGTAATTGTAACAAACATTTCTCAAGAAGAAGGAAATAGCGAATTTAGGAACATTCAAGTTATGTTACAGACCAATGCCTTCTGTGGATTTGTCATGCTTTATAAAGAAACAGAAATCTCATTTCAGTCACACCACTCACGTTTGACATGATAGATTGGATGATTCAGACAATCTCCATGAACTCTCATAGGTTTCTACCATTATCTATGATGGAGCTGTTTAGCTTAGCATCAATAGGGGATTCAAAATCAGCTTTGTTAACAACATTTATAAATATCTGAAGGACCCCAATATCTCACTCTGTCAACACCTTTTTATTACAGTCAGTTTGGTGATAATTATCTAAAAACTGTGATCATAAGTGTTTCACACATTTGGATGGAAATCAAAGAAAAGGGAAAGGGAAAACATGACATCCCCCATCACACTAAGTCATGAAGATTTTTCTTGCATTCAAGATGACTAACAATCACAGGATCATTAGTAAATGTTCAGATTTGTTTCTTGTCACTACTGAAAACTAACAAACCAAAGAATTTGCCAGTTTTTACATCATTAATGTTACCCTCAACCTGCAGGGCATTAATATGGGACTGACTCAACAAACCTGCATTGTACTATGTTCATGATGAAAATCAGGATGGCTGAGTTATTTTTTTCTTTTTTGCCAAAAGAAATATTGCTTTGTCTGTTCTAATAAGCAAAACTATTTTTCAGTGTATTCAGTTTGCCTCTAATATGACCTATGATCGCTGAGGTTCCGTTCCATTTTCTCAATCAGCTGATTTATCATATGATATTTTTCTTTATATGATTTTCAAAATGACATTTTATGCATCTATACTTATTTTGACATATTTTGGGATAGTCTCTGAATTGCACCTAATTAATTGTTTTCTCCATCAATGCTGCCCCTGTGCTGTTTTTGTCTTAAGGCCTGTTCCAGAGGGCCATCGCTCAGAGCGGCACAGCTCTGTCTAGCTGGGCTGTCAGTTTTCAGCCTGCCAAATATGCTCGAATGCTGGCTCGGAAGGTAGGCTGCAACCTGGAGGACACTGTGGAGCTTGTGTTGTGCCTGCAGAGAAAACATTACAAGGAGCTTGTGGATCAAGACATCCAGCCGGCCCGTTATCACATTGCCTTCGGCCCTGTTATTGATGGCGATGTTATACCTGATGACCCTCAGATTTTAATGGAACAAGGTATTCAATTTATTTTCCACCTAAATGGATGCTTTGTAATTACAATTTGTAAGTTAACCAAACTCTACTGTCTCTTGCTAGGTGAGTTCCTCAACTATGATATAATGCTGGGAGTGAACCAGGGCGAGGGCCTTAAGTTTGTCGAGCTTATCGTGGACAATGAGAATGGCGTCCAAGCTAATGACTTCGACTACGCCGTGTCCAGCTTTGTGGATGACCTTTATGGCTACCCAGAAGGCAAAGACATCCTCCGAGAGACCATCAAGTTTATGTACACTGACTGGGCTGATAGGCATAATCCAGAGACACGCCGGAAGACACTCCTAGCACTTTTCACCGATCACCAGTGGGTAGCACCAGCAGTTGCCACAGCTGACCTGCACTCCAGTTTTGGATCTCCAACCTACTTCTATGCTTTCTACCACCACTGTCAGACGGAACAGGTGAGCTTCAAACTATCACATGCCTCATCAGCTCTGAAAGTACTTTCAAGTATTATGGTACCTGGAATCTAGGAATGAACACCCGGTCTTGATTTGAATTGTATCACTGAGCAGAAGTCATTTATCAACACATGTAAACAGAACGAATTCAAGAATAATGTACAATCAAATAAAAATCACTTATTTCTTATTGCTAAAGGCAAAACAAAATGCTCCCAAATGAAACTAAAGTAATTGATTTGAACTGATAGTTTGATAGATAAGCCGACACATTGTTCACATATGTAACAACATGTGTATGATAACTTCTGCTTTACTTATGAGTCTTTCTCCATAAATAATCAGTGATGTGTAGTTGGCTAAGCAGTAGTGTCAAACCATGTTTTATATTTTAGATTCTTCCAAATAGCCACTTTACTTTGATTACTGCCTTTCACACTCTTGGCTTTCTCTTGATGAGCTTCATGAGGTAGTCACCTGAAATGTTTTTCCAATAGTTTTCCACAGGTTACAATAGATGCAGAGCACTTGTTGGCCCTTTTGCCTTCACTCTGAGGTCCATCTTGATTGGGTTTAGGTCAGGTGACTGTGGAGGCCAGTCCATCTGGCCAGGCCATTCTGGTTCAGTGTGCCTTCAATTTCGAATAAATCTCCAACAGGGTCACCAGCAAGCTTCCTCCAAGCCTCCTACAGTGGGAACCATGCATGTGGAGACCATGCGTTCACCTTTTTTGCGTCTCACAAAGACATTGTTAGTGGAACCAACGATCTCACATTTGGATTCATCAGACCAAAGCACAGATGTCCATTCCTGTTTCTTTGCCCAAACAAATCTCTGCTGCTTGTTGCTTTTCCTTAATAGCGGTTTCTTAGCAGCTATTTGACCATAAAGGCCTGATTCTCACAGTCTCCTCTGAACTGAACAGTTGACATATACATATGTATACATACATATTTGTTTGCTGGTTGCCTGGTTCTGCCAGAGGTTTCTTCCTGTTAAAAGGGAGTTTTTCCTTCCCACTGTCGCCAAAGCACTTGCTCATAGGGGGTCATATGATTGTTGGGTTTTTCTCTGTATCTTTGAAGCGCCTTGAGGCGACTTTTGGTGTGATTTGGCGCTATATAAATAAAATTGAATTGAATTGAATTGAAACTGGTTGGCTGGTTTTTTGATATTTTTTTTTACTGGTATCTTAAATCCTTACTTCTTCCTGTATTATTTGATGCAACATTTAATGTTAATGTTCAAATATGTATATAGAAAGGTAGAAGCCTGGTGATGTAAGTGCTAGACAAACTAATGAAAATAAAGAGTGCTCATTAAATTGCCCACATTCCTTATTATATTAACTTCAACTTGGTACAGCTACCATGTATATGTACTCTGTATTCCAGTTTAAACTCATCTCAAAGCAATTTTCCTCTGTCAGCATCATTCTTTTATCTTTTGTCTTCTCTCTCTCTCTCTGTTCAATTCACTGAATAATGAGCCAAAAATGGCAGGTAAATTAATATTAACAACTTATCTCATTCCCCCTTTTTTCCTCAACAACTATTCTATTTCTCCAGCCTTTTTAGTCTTGCTGTGTCTATGCATATTGTCAGAATATCCACCGTGCAAAAATAAAGTCTTTTAATGTCCTGTATCTGTCACATAAATGTAATAATACTGACGTGATTTGATTCATCTGCTGCTCATTAGGTACCACCCTGGGCAGATGCAGCACATGGAGACGAGATCCCATATGTGTTTGGCCTGCCTATGATTGGACCAACAGAGCTGTTTCCCTGCAATTTCTCCAAGAACGACGTTATGCTCAGTGCTGTGGTTATGACCTACTGGACAAACTTTGCCAAGACAGGGTATGATGACTCAATGCAGTGTTATGAATCTCATGAATCTGAACAAAACCATCACAGCTTTTTCAGTTATGAAAATGTTAAGTGCCACATCTGAAATAACTTATAGCTCATACTTAATATTTGTACTTGATCTAACCAGCACCTCTGGAAAGTTAATAATTTCACTTCGCTGTAAATGATAAATAATTTGATGTGATTATTAGTTATATGGAAATGAAATAATTCTATTGTTTGACATGATTGGTTGTGATTTTGCCAAAATACATTCTATTCATTTCCAAAAAAGGGTACATGATTGTTTACCAAGTGAGCTGGTTTACATGAAATAATCAATTAGTTTATGAGCTTATGTAGTGTTAATTATATGTTAATAAAACATATAATCACCATTAGAACATTGTGATCATTTCATAGTGAAGTTATAATTTCACTGTAATTTTGTTTCTTCAGTATGACCAGGAGTAGTGAATATGGGTTTTATGGACTGTGTTGTATAATTGGTATTCTTTGAAAATACCCACTACATATCTTCAAATACATTATTAATTGATGATCCTAGCTTGGAGAGTGACATTCTGAAAGCGACAAAATTAAAATCCTTTTTTTCTCCCTCTGTCTCATGTTGCCCTCCACTATATAGTCATGGCGGTAATTGTTTTTCTGCAGCATAATAGGGGGACATTGGCTTTTCCTGTGCACTGCCCAGTAGCCCGGAGGGGAACAAAAAGAGCACTAATGATCTACATATATAACCCCAAATTGACGTAGAATGCCGGGTACCTGAGAGATTTATGCCACCAATTTGAATGGTTAAGAGTGTTCCTGATGAGGTTTGGCTGGCTCCATATGCTGCTCTCAGACAATGGGGCGCTCACTGGGTCTGAATGGGCCTCCATAGTTCACATGGCTGGATCTGTTCTCCTCAGATTAAGTGCGAGTGGCTCTATTTAGTGCAGGATCCAAACTCAGTGCGTTGTCCTCCTCTGTACTGAATATATGAGGGGCATTCACATGGGTTACTGACCTGCAGTTACAGTTTATTTAAGCCTTGAGTTATTGAGTCAAACATTTAAAATTGAAGGCACATGACATTTAAAAAAGTAGCTATTCTAAGTGTGGTTTATAGCAACCATTGAACCATGTACTTGTTGGAAATTATCAGCATGGTTGAACTGCATATTCAACTAAACATATTCTTTGGCAGGAAGCTTCTTTTCATGTTTGAATTATATATAAATGCATTCACTTCCAAGGAGATATCCATAATTTAAAAAATAAACTAAAAACTGTGACAGGGATTTTTTTTTATGTCTCAAAATTTAAATTAGGTATCTTAAGACCTTTCCATTCAGTCAGAATCTTTAGAAAGCCCTACATCTATGAGCAATAATTTCCCTTCTGACCTTTTCTGGATCTTATCAGGTGTGATATCTTAGAAAGCGCTGATTAAAATTTGATGAAACCTGGAGGCTGCATTTCACCACTGCCTTTCAGTATTTTCATAATTATACTGATTAACCTGAGGCAAATGCTACACTTATGTCAAAATTAAAATTTGAATAGCCAAACAGCTGTGTCTTAAGAGGTCCAGTTCCCCTTTAGCCTGGTTTTAGATCTTCCTGCCCTCTAAGGTAAACAGCCAACAACATTTTTTTTTCCACTGTAAGACTCTCAGCTCGTCTCTCCTCTGTGACCTCTTTAACGGAAACTCATTCCTACTCTTTCTTCAAAGGGACCCAAACCAGCCTGTACCCCAGGACACCAAGTTCATCCACACTAAGCCCAATCGTTTTGAAGAAGTGGCATGGACACGCTACAACCAGAAAGACCAGCTTTACCTCCACATTGGCCTGAAGCCCCGGGTCAAAGAGCATTACCGTGCCAATAAGGTATAGTTAGATGTAACTCTGTCATGCAGCAGATAAGCTTTTTACTGTTTTTAAGAGAACTCCAATAGAAACTTCAGTACACTGGCTCCCTGTAGATTTAGAATTGATTTTAAGATGTTACTGATCACTTTTAAACCATGTGATGGTTTGGCTCCAAGCTAAATAGCAGATTTGTTGACCCCATATGAGCTGTCTTACTGCCTTAGAGCCTCAAGAGCTGCCATGCTGGTGATTCCAAAATCAAGATTTAAATCTCATGTTGACCATCATCTTTGGAATAATCTACCTGGGGAGAAACCGCTCATAAAATCTGTGGCTTTTTTCAAATCCCTTATAAAAACACATTTTTATAAACTTTTTTTGCTTTTTTTAATGTGATGTTTTCTATGTCTTCACAGGTTATATTTTGATAGCATTTGCATGCGTGCATGTCAATCTATCTGTAAAGAAGATAGCTTGAAATAATTCTGATATGAATTTGTAGACTGTTAAAAATGCATTAAAACTTCAAACTTAAAAAAAGTTGACTTTCTCATATATTATGATATATTTGGTCTATTTTTCTGTTTATTATGTATTTAAATTAAACTCTAATTAATTCTGTTTCTATTAACATCTTACACATTGCTCTAACTTTTTAAAAAACGGATAAATCCAGTGTATGCAATCTGGATTTATAAAAATGTATTCCAATTAATTGTTTCTTGCATTATTTTAAATTTTTCGTCTCTATAAAGATGAAATTCCTGCGTGTTTCCTCTTTATGCATCACTTGTGCCCTAGTCTTGGGTTTGTTTTTCACAAGCAGGGACATTTTCTGAATGCTTAAAATTGAACTGCAATATTGTTTCATTTTCATCCTATTGTAATTCCATACTTTAAGATGCTCTTCTGAAGATAGTTTTCATACTTGCTTGATTTTACCACCTACGCATTTCTGTCCTTTTCTCAGGTCAACTTGTGGTTGGAGCTGGTTCCTCATCTACACAGTCTCAATGAGGTCACCCAGCTCATCCCAACCACCACCAAGGTTGGTTTTAAATAGTCGATGTGTCATATCATGGCAAAAAGTGTCTATGTGAGCCATTCCCTCCACAGAAGGCTTTTTGAAAAGTTTTAAATGTAACATTGAGATTGGTTGTTGACCTAGTTTGCCTAATTTTCCGCTCAAGGGGCTCTTGTGATCTCCTACTTAGGTGATTATATATATAGACATGATAGACGAGCACATATAAACACAGAGCAGCAGTTGAAGTATATTGAGGAATGAATTTAAAGGCAATGCCAAAAGTGTTCAGTAAATGCAGCTATCAGGTGTGACAGAGAAGAATTATACATAAACATCCAGTCTGACTTCAGTTTGATACAAATTATGAGTGGATACTTGATGTACAAGGGGCTGATTCTGAAGGTTTGAGGACGTGAATGTGTGTAATATTTTTAATTTCATTTTTAAAAAACTTATTTATGTCACATTTTGATAAGTAACTTTATCAAGGTGCGATCGTGGCTCAAGAGTTGGCATTTCGTCTTATAATCGGAGGGTTGCCGGTTCAAGCCCCAGCTCGGACAGTCTCGATCGTTGTGTCCTTGGGCAAGACACTTCACCTACTGGTGTTGGCCAGAGGGGCCGATGGCGTGATATGGCAGCCTCGCTTCTGTCAGTCTGCCCCAGGGCAGCTGTGGCTACAACTGCCTCCACCAGTGTATGAATGTGAGAGTGAATGAATAGTGGAATTGTACAGTGCTTTGAGGGTCCCGAAAAGCACTATATAAATGCAATCCACTATTATTATCAAGTCAGGCAGTGGCCATATGTTTAAAGTAATTTCAGGATGTACACAATCTCACTTTGCCACGAGTTGTCAGAAATTGCTAGTTTTAGGCCACTAAAACTGAAAATAATTGGCTTTGTTTTTTTGACATCCTACTCAGAAGTGATCTGATGTCTTTAAAGACACTGTGCAATCATTCTTACAAGCACTATGTAATGATGAAGAAAAATATTTTGACTCCTGAATTTGAAAAAATAAGGCCCCAAATCAAAGTAGGTGCATATTTACTATTGATCTAATGAAATTGTATTTGACCTTCCTGCTAGAAGGAAATCTGCAAGGCTATGAAGTTGGGTTTTCTTAAAGGATTATAAAATGTCAAACAAGTAATATTTTCCTTTTCTTTCAAAATATGCTGTTAAAGTCATGTGACTCTTAGAAGCTAAATGAGTGAAATGTCAGTTTGGTGTGCACTGCAAAGTTTTGAATGATGTGAAATTCAAGCCACAGGAGACACAAATAAACAAACAAGAGTTGAGCTTTAATAGCAGATAAATAAATGTAGAATCCAAAAGTCCAGCTGGAATATAATGTAAACACAAGAAGTAATGAAAAAAACTTGGGGGACACATGTGAAACAAAGCAAGAACATGCACTAACCTCAGCAGGACTAGGTAGACAATGCAATAAAACCAAAGAGAAGGCAGGATTGCTTTCTATATTAAAGTATTTATTTATTGCAAATGAAATCATGCTTTTTTGCTCTAATAACATTGAAAGCCTATCATGGGGTATCCAATATGTAGCTTCAACTTTGTGGTACCACAAGCTAGACTATACAGTTGAACATGATCAGATGAATTAGTTATTAACCACTGGTTTTCTTGTCTTCAGATTCCTCCACCAGAGACTACTAATCGAATACCGAAGACCAAAGTTCTGGTGACCAAACGTCCTAACCCAACCCCATTCCCCACTGAGACACAGGACAGTCACAACCAACCACATCTTGTGGACCAGCGTGACTACTCCACTGAACTATCTGTAACCATTGCTGTGGGAGCATCCCTGCTTTTCCTTAATATCCTGGCTTTTGCTGCACTTTACTACAAAAAGGACAAGCGCCGGCACGATGTTCATAGACGCTGCAGCCCCCAGCGGAGTGCCGCAAATGACCTTGCCCATACTCAAGAGGAGGAAATCATGTCTCTACAGATGAAGCAGCACTCAGACCTGGACCGAGATTGCAGGGGGGTTGGCGACTCCCTGCACCCGCATGACGTGGTTCTGAGGACTGCCTGCCCACCGGACTATACTCTGGCCATGAGGCGCTCACCAGATGACATCCCGCTCATGACACCAAACACCATAACCATGATCCCCAGCACCATGGGAGGGCTCACCTCACTCCACTCTTTCAATACCTTCCCCAGCAGTGGCCAGAACAACACCCTGCCCCACCCGCACCCACACTCACACTCCACCACCCGAGTATAGCCCTGTGGATGCACCCATGCAGGCAGGACTCTGATGGCTGAGGCTAAAGCTAATGCCGCTGACGCAGCAGAGACTGAAGGCCAACTTTCTGACAAACACAAGTATGTCATGAGATGAAATGCCATCCTGGAGTTGCCAGAAACCCATGGAATTACACTGGGACTGTACGACACCCTGTTAATACCTGAGGAAATATAGTCAAGAGTTTCTGAGGGTTTGGACCAGGGAAAAAAGAATAATTATCTTTTTGTACAAAAATTTAAGACAAGAAAAAAATACATATAAAGAGCTGAAGATAAACAACCTCTAAAGCTAAAACAAAGAGGAGGATGTTTTTTTATTGTTATTATTTTTGTTCTGATATTGCAGCAAAACAAGGTACAGTAAAAATACTTTCTCTTTCTAGCAACAGATATGGCCTTCGGGATCTTTTGACAAATGACTGCTTGAGAGTATTATCTGGATACAGAAGAGAGCATCAGACACACCTTGGAGGTGAGAAGAAGGGAGCTCTTTGTAAAAGAAAGAAAGCGCGTTGTTTTCCTTCGGCATCACGCTAGAGATTACTCTGTGGGGTACAATGTAGATGCCATGCAAACCAATTTAGGCATGTCTTGACATCATAAATGGAGGCTATGTAAGATAAGGTAAAAAAGAAAAAAAACAATTGTTGAAAAGAGCAAAGGAAAGACTGAAAACTTCAAGAAAAAGAAATCCTGTATGCACAACAGAACCATTTTGAGGAGAAAAAAATCTTGCAAATACTTTTCATCCATTTATTTTTGAGGATTGGGAACAATTTTATTGTATAGAACCTATTTACATATCTAGATCTGTACACTAAGCACCGAGGCTGTTTAAGCTCTCCTCTTTTCAGAGGGGCATCCATACTGCAAACCTGCCAGTAGAACTGAACCAGTAGGAAGTGGGGATCCACCTACTGGCTTTCTGGCATTTCCAACTTCAACACAGAGAGCTGGGGGACAAAGGATAATTGGATATTTTAGCACGATGCGCATGACAATTTATCTGCTTGATGGCTGCTCTGCTGATTATGTCATTATTAAGAATCATTTTCACCCTCTCCCTTGCATTGGAGAAATTTCAGACATATTTCTTGATTGGATTACAAGAAAACACACACCCTTGCAGGACCATGGGAAATACAATTCCAGGTTATGGATGATGTGGGCTGGAGTCGGGGGTAGAAAGGGGAGGGGCTGGAAATATGGTTCAAATTTTCTTGCATAACATGATATAGCTTGAGTGGAGCTGGGCATATAAGGACTAGTTTTGTACTCCGTGTGTTGGTACTACTTTTTGATAGTGGTTAAATCACATTACACTGTATCAATCAAACTCATTGTACCTTCAGTTGAGATCAATGTTCTTTGGTATTCTACCTACTTGACCACTATACCGTATAGAAGTAATTACCTGCACTGTTTATTCCATTGCCCGGTTTTCTTTACTTTTAACTGGGAGGTGTGTTGACTGTGGTGGAGGGTGAAAGTACTGGGGGAAAAAATGGTGGGAGAGTGAATTTCTGGACCGTGTAGATTTTTTATTCATCCAATCGGGCACTGTAGAGCTCTTTAAACATGAATGCCTACACATGACTAACACAAGTCAAAGGGCAAGATGATAGGAAAAGTTAGGGTCACGGTAGGCCAATTCCCATTATGCGCATTTCATCTAGTTTTGATCATTAGCCAAGGCTGGTTGTGTTAGGAGACACATTGCGTTGGAATTATTGAATTATGTGAAGGAAGTAAAAAGGCCTCTCATAGCAGCTCTGAAGCCCACAGTCACTCCTCTTTACCTCATTTTGAAGAGCTACTTCTTTTCTTTTTTTAGCCCCACTCGTTTTCTACCAGGGATTCTCTACTGTCTCATCTTTTATACTGAGCTGACAGCTGGGCTGTTTAGCAAAGCGGCTCGTCTCACATCCGCACTGTCTTCAGTTGACCATCTACTACAATGCTGTCTGCCTTTGCTAACATCTTCAGGTCAGTGAAGCCTCAGCAGCTAACGATGTTATCCATCGGTGTAGAAATGAGTCACAGTGCAGTCGAATCCAGTTGCTTAAAAGGTTGGAGTCACTGTGGGGGTAAAGTGGTGATCTTCAAAGCAGACAGAGACATGAATATCCTAGATGGCAACTCTATTGTGCACAGATATAGAAATCTGAAAGCTGGCGCAGAGATGCTACTTGGTAAGCTGAAACGCTTTTCTCCCTGTTTTCCCTTCGCTAAAATGTAGATGTGTAGAGGCCTCTGTTGTGAGAATTCATCCTGCCCCTTTTGGCTTCCTTACAGGCACTGTGCAGTCATTCAAAATAATGAGTGCAGACTACTGTTACCCCATGTAACATTGTGGCAGACAAGCTGGATGAGGGGATAAAATCTTGTCTCTCACAGGAAATGTTGCTTTTTGGAATACGATTTAAATTGAATAAACTAATTTTATCTGTTGGCTCCAGATTGTTTCTCTGGATGAAATGAACAGCCAGTGCTTGATCTGGGATTGAAACAAAAGAAAGATTCCAAGGTTATTATCACACATCATCCTTGTGGGAATTTCAGAATCTGGGGAAAATCTGCTCTGTAGTTTTGTTGGCACTGTATCAACAAATCAAAAGCTTTCATACTTTAATACCGATAATATGTATAAGCAATCTCATACACAACCATGTGATAAGAAATTACACCTGGGCTTTCCAAGTATTTTGTTTCCCCACACAAAATGTTTTATATAGGAAAACCCTCTACTTGAACTCAAGATTTATTAGACCCATATAAAAAGCAACATGACCTTGTTTTTGTAACCCAATTGCTCAAATGCACTTCACTAGATGTGGAAAGGACTCTTGAAAGAAAATTAAATGATGACGTTGGCTGTGCAGGGATTTAGGAACATTTGTGCCTGACTATGCGCATCAGCAACAAAGTAATTCCTATTATGTAGGTTACTAATTTAAAATGTGCAAAGAGTCACATGGGGTAGGTCAGATTGCACAACGTGAGTCCAAGCAAGACAAACAAAATCAGTTTTTCTTTCTTTATATTGGTTTATTACTGTTTTCTCGCATTTGAATACCAAAACAATGTGTTTCATGATGTAAATCCAGTGGAGCACTACACTTGTTCACTTTTTTCGCTACAAACATGGCAAAAACAAAATAAGATTTTTATCTGTTAATTTTTTTGTTTGTGTTGTGTTTTGATTTTTTTTTTTGTTACAGTGAACATTTGATACTTTTATATGACACCTAAACCATTGAATTTACAATCCCCGTTGACTAGACATGACCCTCTGCATGCCTACTGCATCTATGTAAGTATACAGTGCACCCAAACATGCAGTTGCAACAAAGAAATGTCACTTTCTATGATCAATCTTCCGCACATGCTGTGGAAGATCATATCCTATGATTAATTGGGATCCAGTGTTCAATCTTTAAAATCTTTTAGCTAACTCACAACAAGTATCCAGTGGTCAACCCGTTCCAAAACAGCCATCTCAAAAGACAAAAAGCACTATGTAGTTTTGTCTTTTGTCTGGTGGAACCACAGCTTACATGACTTTCCATCACATTTTAGGATTGCATTTTACATAAATCCACGTAATATGACAAATCATTCTGCATTTTAGTCATATTGCTTTACAAAGCATCCCAAAAAACATTTCCCTTTTAAAGTTTGCAAAACTGCAGCATTAGCAGTAGGATGAAAGGCACTGAGAACGAGCAATTACAACTCTACATGAAAATATCACAGAGGTTGAGATCGTATATAGCTAGCACTTGCCAAATTCAAACGTTGCTCTCCAGAGAAATGACAAAGGGGCAAAGGCAGGGCCACCCACTGAATTAAACATATAATTGCACTGATGGGTAAATAGTCAAGCAATTGCAAGGCCATGCTAAGTGGGTGACAGCCAGGGATGAATCCTAATTAATAACTTGCCATGCATCCAATTGTCTGATTGATGATAGTTGAAAAATGTAAATCAACTGTAGCGTGAAAAAAAATGAGAGAAATGTTGGTCAGCACCTGACATATTTGGAATTATAAATGGAAATTGCTAGAAACTGCACTGAACTTAATTTATAGTGGCAGTTGCTAACACGATTTAGCCTCTGCAGTGACTACATGCAAATATAGTCCAAATTTTCTCATAAGGAAAAAGCAGTTGTGGTAGATTGCTTGAGGATGTAAAACTAGACAGGAAGACAGCAAAACTTTTTGCACGAAAAAGCAAAACGCAATGACTCAATCAGGAAATATATAAGTAAGCAAATGCATTAAATGCATTTAACAGTTTTGACAGTTGTGTGTGGAAAAACATGGTTATCAAAGCAAATTGAAAGCAAATTGGCATAATTTGTGAGAGAATTGCAGCACCGAATGACCTTTCCCTGAAGACAACTGCAGGCATTATGAATTAGAAATCTTTAAAAGATTAAATCTTGAAAGCGATGCACAAATTGAAAGTCTGATTTAAGCACCAGCTAGCTGCTGTTTCCCTTGCAATCAGGAAGATGTGAAAAAGATTTAAAATACACAGTAGCAGAAGAAGAGAATGCTGTGCCGAGCACCTCTCCGACCACAGATACGACCTCGCACCTTTACTGAGACTGAAGCAAAGTTAAGACAAAATGGTATTTGACTGATGGCATAAAACCCTATCAAAATCATATCGCACTACTCCACTTAACATACCCAAAATGTGTATTCTAGATTTGTTCATGTATTGTCTTAACAACACCAAAATTGAAGGATTCAGTAAATTTCACTAAGGCAACCTTACTGGAAGACTGATGCATTTCAAAGCAAACTAACTTGTTTTGCCTGGTGACATTTTCTCTATTAAGATTCGCAATCTTTGGGTAAGAAATGGTCCACGTCTAAAGCCGTGTCACCTTTTAAGCTGTGTGTTGAATATGCTCTGTGAAAATGTCAATATTCCTTTCTTAGTGTTTCCATTAAAATACATTTTTTATGGTTTAAGGAATATCTCAAATGCATTTCCTACCTCATAGATCATTTGCAAATAATAACTTTTGTGAATGTTGCATTTTCCATCCTGCTGTTATTCTCTTGTATCAATAGTAAAGTTTTATCAGGCGTTACCCTGTCCAGCTGTCAGTAAGCATTGCCAACCCCTGCAGCCGCCACAAATGTAGGTCATGTCTCCCTGCTCTTGACACGAATGTAAACGGTTGTGTACATATGATGGTAGGTACTAGCAGTGCTGAGACTTTATCATTTAAAAGATGCTTAACAGCACCTCTAGTGGTCATAGGTTCCACAGGGTACCTCAGAGTTGTGTTCTTCATGTTGGAAAAATCTCAGCTCACAACTAAAGTACAACTACATGTGTTTTTAAGAAAGGGCTAGCTTTTAATAGACTAGGGCTAAGAAACGTATATAATTATGAAACGTATGACTGAAACAAGGTGATAAATTTTCCCAATCAACAGAATAGCTACAGAAACCAAGTTGCCCTTCTCTTTTCATCTAATTTGTTGAAGTTTTGATTCACTGCTAAGAAGGAAAAAAGGAAAAAGAAAAAAAATCCTTCCTTTCTGATTTTAGGAAACTGGAGTAATTGACACTCATTTTTTAAACGTTACATATCCAATCCCAGAGTGCCACTGAGACTTTGCTACACATAAATGACACTCTTTCCAATGAGAAGCATTTTGATTACGTTAAAGAGTGGGAAATGTCATAAACATATATTCTCTTAACACATCTTTTTAAAGTTAGGGCAAGTCACACGCCTGCCCTATGATAGAGGAAACATTAAGCCTTAAAACTGAGAACTAATAACAATAAAACTTTATTGGATAGTGAAATGAGCAAATTAAATACGAAGGAAGTTCAAATTTAATTGCAGTTATTATACTGTTTATACACTGTGGTAGTTTTACGTGGAACATTACAGAGTTATGAGGAAAAGGGTATACCTTTTGTTTGAGTGCTGTGTACCATAACATCATAAACATACACCTTTTGCCCATCTTTTCTAATTCAACCTGGTTCATAACTGAATTTCTCTTATTTTTAAGGAGATTATTAAAAGTCTGTAATTTTCTAAAGCCGTCGCGGGCAGGTTGAGCACACTGATTACGTGCAGCATGCGTGGGCAGGAGGGTCTTTACATGTGTGTTTGCTAAAATACACACATCTTCAAAACAACAACAGCTAAAACACACACCACACACAGTTGTAAAATCTTAAACATGACCTGCAAAAATCCGTCACCCCCTTTTGAATGCATATGCTGGTATTGTTCATTTCCAGTTACCAGTATGCTCCTTTGTCAGCCTTGTAAACATTATTTCCATTAGTGTTTAATTCTATATTGTGCCTATTTTGTGTTTCTGTGTTGAATATTTAAATATTCTGTTTATTTTGTGTCATATGATGTCTTGCTTGTCCTGAATAAGACTTGAATTTGGATTTATTGGCTTTGTGCTTGTAGCAGCACTCATTTGTAAGAGTGTTGACATTCAAATGGCAGATGTGAGATATTAGTCTGAGAATGCCCCATAGTTGAGAATGACTCCCATCTGGTGTCACCCTCCTTTAAAAAATTGTGTCCAATTAGCCCAGTCTCATGGCAGCTTGTGAAATAGTCCCAAAAATGTGATCTGTGCGCTTCTGTACAGGATGACTTTTGCTTTAATCGTGACAGAGAAGCAACACTCCCATCAGATGCGACTTATCTACCAGAAAATTACTTTTAGTAAAACGATAGATAGCGTATAAGAAGAATAAAACAAAAGACTGGTAAAAATGTCTCTTTGATTAAGTTCTTGTAGTTATGCCACTATCCTCCTACTTTCTTCAGTGGACTTTAGTACATTAAAGTGGAAGCTGTCTTGATGTTTACATACGTAACATATAGGTATTATTTACATCTATTTTTCAAGCTACCGTGAGACGGTGTTAGTCTGCCATTTGCAAAAGGGGAAGTTTCACCCAATCCAGGTAGCATTTCTTCGGTCATTTCTTTTGACTCCCAGCACCACTAGATTTTATTAAGCCAGTCAAGAAGGGTGAGTATACATCCAAACAGTTTGGGACTGCAAACACTTGTGAAACCCTGTTCTAGGGGGAAGCTTCATTTTTTTTTTTGTTCTTGTGTAAAGCTACGCAGATCGTGGTCGACAGTGAGCCTGTGCTGTAGTGCAAGGGCAGAGAGGAACGAGCACTGCGAATGAATGTAACGCAACGTGCCATTTTCTGACCTCAAAGCGCAGCAGAAACAACAATTAAACCTCAGATTCATCCTGAGAGGTTTGTGCAAGCAGTCTGAAAGCTAAAGGTGGATTTGTTCTTTGAAAGTCATGTGAACCGGAGGAACTATGTGAGCAGGTCTGGCATTTGTATTGTAGATTATTTGTCACTTGTCTTTCTTTCTGGTTAAATAGTAATTACTCTTCTGGAGCACAATAAATGATTTTAATATGCTGATATGTTTTTTTTCCTCTGGAGTCTTCATTTATTGTTTTCTGTGGCTGTTGCTGAGTTTACTAATTTAATTGGTGAAGCACACATCACTTCATACTCGCGAGTAATTACTCTGGCAATTTATTTGTGGCGTGATTAAATTTGTTTTCTGTGACTGAAGGCTGAACAAGCTTTGTCCTAGGTAGAATGCATTAAAATAAAAACAGTGCCTGTAAAACCTCACCATGTTCTTACAGGAAGTACACACGGTGATAGAGGGTGAACATCTGTCACTTTTGTTGAAATGGGCAAAAAATGTGACAACAAAATTAAAGAGTTTCTTCTACCGCACTTTTTTTTTCATGAATTCTATGCATTTATGCTCTTTGTGAACTCTGTGTGTGGGTTATTATGCATTATGGTACTCCATCCATCAGACAATAGGTTGGGTGTGTTTGTAGAACTGCAAAAGGTGAAGACGTGCAATATGGAAAATGTATCTTGGCTGTTACCTTTAAATTACTACACATTATTGATGATTTTCATCTAAGTTTTAAAGTTTGCACAGAAGCACTTAAAGCTGAATAAACAAGTGTGGCTCAAAAGTGACAAAATGAAAAAATACACTATTACAGAAATCCTTTAAACTCTGCAAAACGCATCAGAATTTCTCACTAAAAGCAGCCTGGCTCATTTTGAAACATGTAACATTGACGCAGTTTCAGAGGTGCCCCCTCTGATCAGGTTTGCATTTTGATTGGCAACACAATAAGAAATCATCTGACTTTATTTTTAAATTTTACTTTATTTTGAAATATAAGAGAATTCGATGCTGAGTAAAATCTCTTTCTTTCTTTAGAATGATTTTTGTCATAGATCTTGGAAAACAATAAAATGAGTCAGACAGAGAGAAACTTTCTAGCAGTAACCCATGTGTAAATGCTCATTATAGAAATATGAGATCAACAATAACTGGATAAATGAATAGGATAAAAAACAGGACGAAATAGAATATTAAACTAATTCGTCTTTATTGCTGTTCTCTTATTTTGTTAAAACACATTTCGTCCTGTAACACAAATTGAGATTTTGAATCATTCATTAGTGGTTAATGTTTTATTGTTTTCCAATATGTGATGAATTTAGTTATGCGTTTTAGTTCTCTGAATGCATGCTAAGAGCTGAACAACAGTATTTGTAGGGCTCAGCCTGAGAACTTCAGGGACCCTTTTGCGCCTCAGGGCTTGATGTGATGCATTATCAGTTTCCTCTGATCTTAAATATCACACAAATACAAGCACTCTCTCTCTCTCACACACGCAGACCGAGGAAAAAAAAAAGCAAACTGGCATTTTGTTTAGTGCTAATTGGAAATCAATCGAAATTCATCCTCCTTGGAAAAGGGTGACATTTTCTCACTCTTTGCCAATGATTAGAAACAAATTATGCCAGACACTGACTGACATTTGGAGAGCAGGCGGCTGTTTGGAGTGGAGTGTAAAGGATCAACAGAGCATGTATTTATGCTCTCAGGCACTGATCCTGTCATGTGTGTTGTGTGTTGTGTGTGTGCGTGTATGTGTGCATCTATTTGTCTGACCAAGGGCACACACGACTGTGGGCTGCTCAGCCAGAGGGCCCTGTAGGAATAGCTTGATAAGGGAGGCTTATTTACCATAATAATGCATCTCATCTCTGCACATCAAACACTCCTGCCTGGTCTGATAACCCGCTCTTTAATTTAGCACAACTGTTTGATCTAGCTGTGCTGCCGTTGTCCCAGGGCCATTGTCGCGAGCAGCACAACAGTTGGGTAATTGCTGTGTACTTTAACAGTGTTTCACAAATAGAACAGTTACATAATGTTGCACCTATGGAGTAGAGCTCCACTAAATTGTGTGATGCTCTAGACGATATGCGAAGGGGAAAAAAAGGTATCGTATTGATATCTTATTCTGTCCGTGCTATTGCCTGTTATTAAGAGGTCAAAGGACTCATGACAGACTTTCTCATTAGACAGAGCTGGTGGTTTGTGATGCAGGGACCGGAGAATCGATACGTCTGGATCATTACTTTAATACTCACAAGCCACTCAGTTGGTGTTGATTTCAGCGATAATTATATAAAATGCATGTTTGGCTGATTCACTTTTTGTTTCTAGCATTTGTTTTTAGTGGTTGAGCCAAAGCAAAGCAGCCATGTCACATGACTTGTCTGTGCCACATGACTGAGAACCCAGAGGACATCTATGCTCAGTCACACAGATTAAATTTGTGACAAATAGTGAATGACGGCAAAATAAATAAATAAATAAACAAAGAAATCATTAGTAACATAGGCCTATTATTACTATTATTATTGCTATAATAATAATCATAATAATAATAATAATATGTGATGTCACAGTTTCAGTATGCAGTCAAGATGTATTTAGTTTCAGGTAATAAATGGATGGTTTTCATTCCATTTTCTCCTCTTTTTTGTGTGTTTGGTTCCAGCATCATGAAAGGGTTCTTTTAAAACTAAGATATAAGTATCAGATAGTCATATACTACCTCCTTTTTACTTGCTTTCAGGACCGCAATACACAACTTATCTGGATGGGTAATAGTCAGATGGAAGGTTGCTTGAATGAAGCTGCTTTCAGGCCACAAAAGATCCAAAAGACATTCTCCCGATCTAAAAAGACATAAAGCTTGCTGAAATACATTACGGCAAACTAATTTTTCCTTTATATTTCAGATGGGAAGATTAAAACTGTGAAATTATTAACTGAAATTCCCAAGTCACTTATTAGATATCCAAAATTTGCTCTGCTTTGAGGCAGATGAGTCACACTTTCCCCCTTAACAAGCAGCTTTAATCACTCTTTTGTTCTGTTCCTGACAAAACGCACAGCAAAAGCTTTGTTCATGACTGTGTTCGTTTTAATTGGGATTTGCTGGGTTTCTGCATCGTTTGAGTTGGTCCACTGGATGCTACCTTCAGGTAAGGCAATTATAATCAATGCACTGTCTTTCTCTTGTTCTAGGCCCAGCTTCTTCTCAAAGAGCTCATTTTGCAAAAAAATAAAAATAAAATAGAAATAACAAAACATACATGCACACACACAACGGACTCGATCTGTGTTATGTTTACAAGTTTAATGATCAAACACTTTTATATTACTAACATCTGTTCGTCAGGTTTGAGTCCTTACTCAGCCAGTATTCTATTTCAAGTGTACACGAGTGAAAGTCAGAAATGTGACTGCTGTTTCAGCTATGAAGTGAGCAGATGCAAATTTAAGTTTAACACTTAAAACAAGGGAAGCTAACCAGTGACAGCCCTGTTAACAAATTAAAATTCCAGCATATTGAAAACAATTAACACATTTTGTTTCATTTTACTTGATCACAATCGCAAGCAAATACAGGCCCATATTGTCTAAGTTAGAAATGAGGTGCTGTCAACACCAACGGATGAAGTATTTCTCTCATGTTTCATCTTATGTCTACAAGCGATCAGCCTGCACTGATTGAACCAAACAAATTAAATCTGAGAGGATCTGAAGCTTCGCTCAGCCTGTCCGTCTGAATATCTTTGAACTTAATGAGATCTGGCAGTCAGCCTGTTCCCGTTGTCTCTCTGGAGGTGAAGAAAGTTGGAACTGTCCAGAGTAACGCTAATTTAACAAATCTGCACCACAAACAGTAAGCTGTTAGACACTTGTGGTATGCATAGATATACTGCACCTTGAATAATACAAGGGGGTATTAGTTTTGTATACTTTTGTTCCAATTCCTAGAGGAGTTTTTCAGGGAGTTCCTCAACAGTGCAATTCTTGCTTTAATTCTGCCCAGATCATCTGGATGGCTAAGGGCAGTGTTAGCAGAGGCCAGCAGGGCAATGGGAAGGGGTTGGAATCATGCACATTGCAGGCAACAATGCCCAATCCATGCATGCCCCAAGACTATGAGAGACAATGTCTCCTTGATTAGATACACTGATTCCCCCATTTTTAATTAATTACTCTTGGTTCATTCCATCAAAACCCTGACCTATATTCTCTCTAGATGTGCTGGCTTATCATTCTGTCAGAAAGTGTGTCCATTCAAATCACGTTTGATTTCTGATGTGGTCAGACAACCCAGCTTAGGAAATTGTCCTAATGGAGTGATGCAAGGCTTGTGATAACCCCCTCAGGTTTTGTGCCATAGTGTTACCAATTATAAAATTGCAAAACAAAAGTTGCTCTTTATTAGCACAAAAAGTGACACAGGCTGACTTTTGGGCATCTGTTTGCTCGAGCCCTCGTGCAGGTTCCCGCTTTGCCCAGTTTGTCAAGTTTATGTTGCCTTGGTGATTAAATGGCCTGACTGCCAGTATGGTATTGTGTCTTTCACGACAACAAATTTGCGAGCTCTAATCCTGCAAGTTGATCACCCATTGAGGACCTGCCATTCCCACCCTGTTTTCTGATCTGAGCTGCAGACCTGTTCACCATGGCATCTTGGTGTGGTGTGCCAGCTGCACTGAGACTGACAAGAAAGCTCTTCAGAGACTCATCAAATCAACACAGAGGACCACCACCAGTCAGCTACATTCACTCAAGCAGTCCTACAGAACACGGTCATCACCATGTGGAGTTGCAAAGATCATCAAGGACTCGAGTCTTTCTGGCCACCACCTTTTCACTCTGTTGCTCTCTGGAAGGTGTAGAACCACAGAAAAGCTGCTGTGTCCAAATGCCATCAAAGTGCTGAACTCTAGCTCATAAACTGTGCAATATTACTAAGGACTGTGAAATAGATGTTTTTGTATATTGTTTGAAATCCCCATGTGTGGTGTATGTGAGTTTTAACTCATACTGTTATTTTTTTTCTATAATTTAAGTTCACATATTTTTAAATCCATATTTTCTTGTCTTAACTGTATGCACCTTGCAGGGAGATACTCCAGATTTCATCGTACACTAACAAAGACAAATAAAGACATTCTGTTCTTTTCCAAAGATATATTTTCCTCATGGACATCCCAGTACACTTGACTCTTGTAGCTGTAGCTTTATAAATAACTGCCTGTTGCAATGGTAAGACAATAGTTGTTACCTCTGGCTTTGTCAAGGACTTCTCTTAGAGTGTTTTGACACATAAACACCAAAAAAGTAAATAGTATAATAAAGATAGCAGTAATGATTTTCTGTATTCAATATATGTTTTAGAAAGCATAGCATGAAAATGTGCCGCTTCAGTTTGGGACCAATGGTGGCAGCAATGAGCTGGGAGCACAGTACCACTAAATAGGAGCAGCTGTATGTCATTGCAGCAACTATTACAAGTTGGTGACCTCAGTTTGAGGAAAGGCAAGAGATGGATCACAGGTATTTTTCTGGGTGAGCTAAATTCATTTTTTCTAACTTACCTCCCAAAGTCATGTTTCACATCATGCAAATTGTGTTTTTTACTAGAGTGCAATAGCAGAATTATGTTTGTCAGTGTTTCCCAACTTTTGCTGTGCTGGCGTCAAATATTTAACTTGCCTATCAGATCTTAGCTGCTTTTTGACCCAAAGCAAAGATCAATAGTTCACTGGGACATTTTATGTTTCACAATGGATTTCTCATATCCAGAGTGTGATTAAACAAAATCAATACTCCTTTATCAGAGTCTCAAATGAAAGCATTAATCCTGAGGCTGACGTGCATGATAAACAGCTTACCAGGGCAACAAAAAAGCAGCACACACTGAAAATTCTCCAAAAGGCCTTTTTATATTATCACCATTTTTCTCACTTAAGACAGTCAAATTGTTTTTGTTTTTTTACTGAACAATGACAGGGTTTGTGATTCCTGAGTATGAGTGACCCTGTCTGCTGTGAAGTTCTGCCTTATAGGAAATGCTTTAGTCATCAAGGCTTCAGCCATGCTAAAATTGTTTCTGGAGTTCAAACAAGACTGAAAGTCCTTAGTGATTTTAAAGTGTGTGAGACTGTGATCAGACACATTGGTTACAAAAGAGAAAAGAAAAAAGCTAGACCACTGAGTACACACTTATGCAAGTGTTGTTTAATTATAAACTCTGCCATACTAGAATATTTTTATTATATCGTTTTGACTTATTTAAAAAAAAGCTAGGAACCCACTGAAATGCAATATGTAAATCAATATGTTCTGAAAAGTACACTTTCAACACAACAAAATGTGATTATAGGTGTATTTTCTCTAAGCTTATTGCATGAATAAGGTTATTCCATATTACAACGCAGAATGGCCAAGATGCTGAACATCAGTGCAGAACATCAGTTCATGTCATTTAAAGGAACTTTGCATGCATTATTGGTATATATACTCTATTAGATTTTTGGTGACAAGACTGATGAAACTAAACAGCAGAGAGGAGTCCAACAATGGTAGGAAGTGGGACAGGACCCTCTGGAATCTAGACACTGGTGCCGAGGCAGGTTGACACTTGGACAAGACTTTATCTGACCAGGATGAGGTAGATGCCTCAATGAGAGTCTGAAAAGCAAGATTACAGAAGAGCACTGAGACAGATGTGACAGAGGCTGATTAGCTCGCAGAATAAGTTAAAAAATTAAAATTGTCCTGTGGGAGAATTTGTGTATATACAAAACTTAATGGCAGCAACAAGTCGGTGAAATGCTTTAAAAGAAAAAAATTTTATATATGATGACTGTTTTTCCTAAATATATTTTTATATTTAGATAAATAAAAAATGCTTAAGGATCTGCGGCATCAGTGCTGTCAATATGCTTTCTGTCTTTTCCAGAGAGCACTTCTTGCCTCTCAGGTTTTGGATGTCCAGCCATCCTTGTCCGTCAACCACTGTCAGCATCACATACAAATTCTCCCACAGGACCAGATAGGCAAGGTACATACTATCTTTTTCAGCCTTGACACAAGTCACCCGTAAGGGGAAGGCAAAAAAGAAAAAGGGAGAAGATGGTAATGATAGATGGGATACACAAAGACAGAAAGGGAGAGGAAGTCCTCAAAGAGGAAGGTAAAGGAGGTATGATAGGCGACAAGAGCTGATGGGAGCGTCACGGGGAGATGCATGATATAGTCAAGATTTAAGAAAGATGGAGCTTTTCACTGTGCACTGAGAGTCATGTATGGGATAAAGAGCAGCATTTTATTTAAAGGCAATTATCGTAGTCATGTTATATTCACAATTAGTCAATGCTGCTTTGTTTTGGGTTTTTTTTACAGGGAAATCATTTTTTCAGATTAAAGGAAAACCTTTTCCCAAGTTGATTTTCTCATAAAATTTGAGAAGCATGGCATGCAGAGACAGAGCAGACGACTAATAAATGGACTAATTTGGCAGAAACACAGTCCAAAAGACGAAAAATTAAACTGGACATAAAACTTAATCTGAAGAGAAAACTAAAACCAGGAGCACATGGTGATCAAAACTAAACTGGGCATAAAGTAAAACTGAAGACAAATCCATAAAATTAGGAACACAAACGTAAGTATAAATAGAAGCCTTGTTTGAGAACAAAGGGAAAATGGGACTACGTGTACACTCGCATGTGATTGGGAGATTACAAAGAGAAAGAGACATAAGTGAAAACACAGCCGAAGGCAATCATGAAAGGGCAGACAGTTACAAAGGAATGGAAACCAAATGAAAGAGGATATAACCAAAAGGCAAATGCAGTACTAAACACAAAAAAGTCGCACTAAACATAACAGTGGAACAAAAGAGGACCAAAGTAGAAACACTGGAGAAACTAAATATGAACAAACTCAAAATAGAAACTGAAGCTAAATGAAAGAAGAAAAAAATATAAACCATCATGGAAGACTTCCAAAAGTTCATAAAAAGTATACAAGAACTGAAAGGGTGGTAACGAAGGTAAAGCTCCAAATTGCTAGAGAGCTAAGGACATCACAACAGGGATCAAAGTGAACCTGCAGGACATAAAAAAGTTCAAACACTAGAATAACAGTGAACCCCACTCGCTGTCCTCCCAAAATGATATGTCTTTACTGTCTTCTTCAAAGGTAGTGTAGTAGTATATGAAATGAAATCAAAGCAGCAACTTTAAAATGATATAGTTTACACATAAAAGAATGAATAACGTGATCTAATGATATTGAGTAAATAATTCCAAAATAAGTAGCTCTGCACCACGTTTCCTATTTCCCATGTATTTTAAAGAAAAAAGTTTACTTAAGTGAAAGCCTTTTCATCAAGTAAAGGGTCTAAATATTCGTTTCAAAAAGAGATGCATTGTGAAACACTTATTAAACACTTGTGCAGTGTCACTTCATACAGAAAACAAATGGTTATGCCTATAATGTTTTCCTCAGAGAAGACAAGTTATGGCTATAACGTTTGTTCCATGAAGGAGAAGAATGAGGTGCAATAGACATAGTATGGGATATTACACCACTGCATATCCTGAGCTGAAGAAACCTATATTCACACCTTTAAGGCAGATAACCTATGATGCAACGTGCAACTCCTGATGCAACATATCCACCTTGTCACCACAGTCATCCCTTAGTTTGCTTCACTGAGCTGAGGTGCACAGTAGGGACACCTGGTTTTGTAACTAGTTCCTCTCCTTCAGGGAACACAAGTTATAGACATGCTGTTCATTCCCTTTCAGTTGTTTCACTCGGTACAACATGTACTGGTGTACTACACACTGGTGTACTACACATGTACTACTCATTTTGCAGAGCAGCCCCTAAACAGGAGTCAGACCACTAGTGCCTGAATGAATGGTAAACCCAGAAAAAAGAACAGAATGAGCAATGAAACAGAACAAACAGTGATGATCAGCTAGCTCCAACACAAATAGGCCTACATATTAGCACAAACAAAGTATTCACTCAATTCAATTTTCTTTATACAGTGCCAAATCACAACAACTGCCTCAAGTCACTTCATATTGTAAAGTAAGGACCCTACAAAAAACAAGAAATCTCCAATAATCATATGGCTCTTTTTGGGCAAGCACTTTGGGGAAAAAAGCAAGATCCATTAAGACATGGATGAGTGAGAGCAGGCCTAGAGGTAGCATTGGGAGGGAGCTGGAAAAAAGGACTGCTAATTGGCTGAGAGCTTAACTCTCATGAAACAAGGAGAGCTTGAGTTTTAGAACAGCAGCTGTGTGGTAACTGGCTGGACCAGATATTCGTAGGCGATGAATTCCAACCTCAAACTGTCTGTGGTTTTGGTTGTATAGCCATATGAAAGTAAGCAGCTGTTAGACTCATTGTTGCAAACCAATCCCCCGGGGCAACTGTATTCAAAAGCTGAGTGTTAGTATCTCAAACTCACAGGTTGAGAAAGGAATGAAGCTATTTTGAAACAACAAAATAGCTGGTTTGTAAAAGACTGTTAGGAAAGTGCGGCATCTTCTGGGAACGACAATTTAAATGAAACTGGTCCTTATATTCCAAACAAAATTGCAGCTGAGTATCTTGATGTGGGTGATAGTATATCAGGCAAACAGCAGAGAAGCAGATAGGAGCCAAAACAAGGCATCCTGAAATTTAAGCTACAAACTAGGAGCACACAGCACTGCCGGTCCTTAAATACAATACGCAGTCTTGATGATTGGACCGAAGTGTGCACAGTAAGCCTGGGAAAATGCCACTCCATGGGTGGTTACACAGGATTCATCCACACCTCCACCTGAAAGTTAAACATAAAGAAAATTCAAATCCTGTTTATCTCATTGACATTCCAGTCTGTTTTCATTGCCAGGGAAACAAATGCTACCATTTTTTTTAACCCTTGTATGGTGTTCAGGTCTGTGAGACCCGTTTTCAGTTTTTCTCAAAAGAAAAATTAAACAATTAATTATTTTTTCAACCTGAAATTCATTGGCTTTGGCTTATTTTCTGTGAAGAACATAAATCCTAACTAATTTTCAGTGACCTCATACTGTACCTCCCCCCACGCATTTACATTACATACAAGGTGTTCGGGTCCACTGGACCCAGGTCTAATAAAAGTGTTGAAAGTGTAGGTCCTGTGTTCCCACACTCTGTCTTCCTCC
>NW_005187424.1:5241696-5243317 GCF_000239375.1 Pundamilia nyererei | reverse complement strand
TTTTTTTTTTTTTTTTTTCTCACAGCCAGCTTTTTATTACTTCCTCTTCTTTAGTTTCCAAGGGCTAGATAGAGCAGTCCCTGGAGAGGTTAAGGAAAGGCATATGTGTATGCTAGAAAGACAAAGAGCATCAAAGGGAAAAAGGAGAGAAGACAGACAGAGCCGAAACATGACAGAGGCAGAAGAGTCATCGCAAGGTGTCTCAAAGCCGTCAATCATAGGAGAAAACCGGATGTCTTGCTCTGAAGCAACTGTCAGAATAAAAAGTGTGAAAAAAAGTAGAAATGAGGAGCTACTGCTCCCTGTGGCAAACAAATGCACTCTAAATTTTTCAAATTAAGTTACTGACCTGAAACAGACTTTCTATAGAGGTGAGGATAGTACAGGTAAGATTACACACAAGATGAGAAGGATGTCAAAATGTAATTAAAGAGAGGTAGAATTTTTAGTGTAAACTGCATGTCTGATGTCTTCAATCAGTGCAGTTATGGTTTAAAAGGTATGTTGTTTATTAGTATAAAGCTGAAAAAAATAAATGTCCTTAACAGTGCATCAAATAAAGTAAAATGTTAAGGAGGACGGTGATCGTGACAAGCCTACTAGAAATGACATTCGTAAATGTTTTTGTCTCATTTAACCTACTAGTTAAGTTGACAGAACAAGGGCTCTCAATAACCAGTCCTTGTAGGATGAATTCATTGTGAACTACCATTTAATGTAGATAATGTGAAATGATTGCTATTGTAGCAACTTTTTTAAATTAATAGAAATAGTGTTTTCATATTATCTTTGCTGCTCTAACTGCAGATATTTCAATTCTTGTTTGCATAAACAAAAAAAGACCTATGATTACATCATCTGTAAAAACACATTGTATACAGTCCAATTCTATTACATAATTTCAGGACGTCGTTGTTGTTTTAATCCCAACTCAAAAAGCTTATATTGCAGATAGCTGTGAGCATAGGTGATAAAAAGAAGGTTTACACATTCCTAAAATATGTACATCTTTATTAAAAAGGGATATTCTTTCGTTAGTGTGTATTTTCAAGTCTCACTTTTCTGTTACTTTTATGATTTGATTCATCTCCACTGGATGCACTTACACCAGAACCCAGTGCATCCACAAAAGGTCTTGAAAAGACCAGACCTTTGTGGCGCCTCTCATGTAAATATTTGGAAATGCTTTGGTGACAAGCTGAACTAACAAGCTGCCTTTAAATTAGAATTTACTAGTGTGTCACTAGAGAAGCAGAAAGACTTAAGCAAAAGAGTGAAGCACAGCCATGTGGATGGTTTTAAAAAGCCTGTATTTTATTGTCTGCTTGTTGACAAAATTGCAGCCAAATCTCTTCATTTTCACTATTTTGATATTTATTTCATAGTGTGTGTGTGTGTGTGTGTGTGTGTGTGTGTGTGTGTGTGTGTGTGTGTGTGTGTGTGTGTGTGTGTGTGCATAACATGAAGGAAGTTTAGGCTTTTATTGTGTTAGCTGGCTCAACAAAATCTAAAACCCCAGTTTAAGATAATGGGTATTGCAACAGTAAATAATAGATTTCTCTGTTAAGTCATACTGTCTGTGCATGCTCTCATCAAAAGAGGTGTTTCAGAATCAGAATCA
>NW_005187424.1:5234326-5235943 GCF_000239375.1 Pundamilia nyererei | reverse complement strand
TTTACAAATCTGCATTGGTTCTGTGCTGTGCTGGTCCGACAGTAGGTTTTGTGGCTGTATAGCCTGGTAATGCCACCCTGATTAAAACTTTTCCTCTACTTGTAAAGCTGTGGAGAATTGCTTGTAGCTTCTCTCTAATAGAAACACAATAACAAGGGTTCAGTAGCCAAATAGATCTCATTAAACGAGACTCATTCTCAGTTATGAGCATTTTTTTTTAATAACAGATCATTAAATTGTTTTTGCCATTTTGCCAACAGTCTACAGTCTCTACTGATGTCTATTAGTGTAAAAAAGCAAGTCAATGCCAATTGTTAAATCCTGACCTTTATCCTATTTATGGGCTATTGTACTACATCAATACAAGAGAGCAGTGGGCAGTAATTATAGGCTTATCGGATGTAGAATATACAATCATTCAGCTTCTCCATTTTGTAGCTTGCTTAATGATTTAGGTTTGAAGGGACATAAAACACCGTCACCTTAACATGGTTGCTGTCTTACAGTTGTCGATTTAGAAACATTGTTTAATGGATTGCTTTTCTGTACCTAAGTAGCTGCATAAATATTCAGAGGACCAATTAGTGAGAAATGTTTCAGTGCCATTGATTGTGAATAAAAGCATGAAGACTGACAACTGCAAGGACCTATCTGTTGCATTTAAGCCATGACCTCATTAGATGAGACAGATGGCCCTTTGACTGATTATGTTATTTTGTTTAAATACCAGGAACACAGATCTAAACAACAAAGGTATAATGGTGCAAATATGCCAGTACACAGCTTGCATGTCTCATGGTTCATTTAGGTTTGAGACTTCCAGCCAAGCAACAGAACAGAAGCAATCAGGAAGAATTCAAACTGGATATTTTTACAGAGTAAACATTTTTACCATATTTATAACGAAGCTAAAAAGCTAATTTTCTTTCATAAGATGGATAATTCCGACTAACATGGGGTGAGCCCATATTATGCTCACTTATTAACTAGAATAGGTTTACACATTATAGCAAAGACCCCTGGTTCACTGTGACAGTAGCCACCACAGGAAATAGCTGACTGTGCCAGTGCAAGCCTGCAGGCTTGAAGTTCTGAAGGATAGCAAAGTGTCTGCGATCCTGTGTCACATTTACAACCTGAATCCGAAGTAGGAGAATATACCAATGTTGTGGACAATAATGCATTTGGTTCCAGTAACAAAGATGAGCGCAGGTGCGATTTTAGCCCATTAAAATGAATCAAAGCACCCCCAAAGATTTCTTACTTTTTTTTGACAATATTTGCTGTTTGTGTGACACACTACTAAAAAATATAAAAAGCATACAGTACTGTACTTGTTTGAGACGTAACATTTTAACAAAAGTATAGATAACCACCCCTCCCAAAATGGTTTGTTCCAGCTCGCCTCTCCCCTACTCTGGCTCTAGCGCTCTTGCTGCCAGAGCGGTGGTGGCTGAGACGCAGCAGAGCCGAGGTGTAAGTGCCTGGCTTAAAACAGGACATGTTAACTGCATTTAACCTTCAGTTACTCTTTATATAGGTAAGAGTCGGACCATGTTTCTTTCTAGCTGAAAAACATTACACCAGGTAACCTGCAGTGTTGAAAACGTGTTTTCC
>NW_005187424.1:5226293-5233989 GCF_000239375.1 Pundamilia nyererei | reverse complement strand
TCAAAAATAATACTGGATCAGTGTTTCAATGTCTATATCTTTTATTAGATTTTCATGTGGTTTGGTTATTTGCCTTTTGGTTGAAAGCACACTGAGAGAGAACTTTTTGTTAGTGATCTTAATATAATTTTTTTCATATTAATGTAATTTTTCATCTAATTGAATACAATCTATTTGTGTATGATTGTCAGTCCAAAGAGGGAGAGAGGAAAGAGGGGAACGTGAGGAGAAAGTACAAGGTCAGGAAGAACCAGGTAAGAAAACAGACAGGGAATAGTGACAGGCACAACAGAAACTGTTAAACTGACAAAGAGAAAAAAAAACTAATTTTACTCACACAATCTGGAAGTTGTGTCCTCCCTATATTAAAGCTGCTATACAGAATCTGCAAAACAAACTGGGTTGAAACATTTTTGACCCTCTTTAACAACATTCCAACATAACATTATAATTGATTGGGGAGATTAAAATTAATGATATATTTTTATGTGGTTCAGCCACAACTCTGCTAAAACCTCAGCCAGTAATAGGTCGGCCAACTTTTGGACCATTCAGCTGTCTGTATGACTGCTGCAGTACGTACATCACATTTGCACACTATCAGAAAGTGCCAAACAGCCCTGGTGGAGTGAGGAGCTGTAAAGAGAAGCAGAGTGCTCTGTTTATATTCTAAAAATGTTTTAAGCTTGTTTCAAAGATTCTGTACTGCAGCTTTAAATGTTTTCCAAAAGCACACATACACTTAACTTCTTAGTGTTTCTCAAACTTTTTACAGTGTGTACCACCTGATAAAAATGTCAAGCTCTCCTAAGTACCACTATGAAAGCATGAAACTCATAAATCTTACAACACAAAATTATTATTATTAAATTAGTAAAATTAGTAGATTTTTTCATACATTGTATACATTCTACCACAGGCAAAGTTGCCTCCATTTTTATAGTTTTTATTAATATTTTGTAATAATTTATTCTGTTTTGGGGGTTTTGGGAGTGTATTTTTATGTATCTGTATTATATTATACATACACATTAAAAGTGAATCTGTGTCCAAAAAATGCACTCGGTTTACTTTTTACTCACTATGTGCATCATTCATTATTCTCGCCCAGTAATTAAGGTTAGGATATGTATTTTTTCTATTCCAATCCATTCTTCTTTTGCAGCATTTAAATAACCTTGATCAGATTTGATGGTTTTGTTACAGACTTTTCAAAAAAGTGTTTTGCTTTTCTTTCACAAATGTGGGGATTAAATTGTGTTAAAATGTACAAAACAGTGATCTCATGTTTTGTGACGAGGACCCAGGCAGAGAGAGACTTGATGAATTTAAGAATCTCATGATTTAATAAAGAAATTTGCAGACTTGCACAGAGATGGTAAAATTATGATGACTGATAGCGGAGACGAAGACAACAGACGATGAGGACAGGGAGGAACAGGGGTTTAAATGCACCAAAGTGACAGTCAGAGAGAACTCGGGACAACATTTAAGGATGCAGGGACTGAGAGAGACAGGTTTATCTTGCCTGGCTGGGCAGCTCTCTGGGTGCTCAGCACCCCCAAAGCTCTGATCCTAGAATTGCCCCTGGATGAGCTAAATGACTATTGTCTATTTGTTCTCACATCAAGTGATGAAGGCACTGGAAAAACTAGTCCTGGTGCACATGAGATTGGCAGTCAAAACAAAACCTTAGTGTAAATGATTCAGTCATCAATATGCCAAGGGTCTTTACCCTACAATAAAAATAAAATTAATTGAATTGAAATAAACTGCTACTGACAGAGAAGCAATACAAAAACCAGTAACATCTGACTAAAAGACAAGCTCCAGTATGGTGCAAATGGGGCGGGAAGTGGCTTACAACACAAACTCTGCCACTTATAATCCAGTTTTGAGATCCCTTCCCAGATGCATTAACGCCCACTCGCATCTTGTGTCGCAATAAGTCACATGACAGGTTCAGGCAGGTTCTCACAATGGTTTCATCCGAAAGGCCTGCTGAGATACGGAGGACCACAAGAACCACATGCATCGAAATAAACAATTCTGTGCTTAAATAATGAATTGTAGAATAAATTGTGCATTTGTAAATTCATTTGCAAATTCATTTCTAAAATAATTTTGTTTATCCAAATATTGCTAAATTAATGTATTATTTATATTTGAATAAAAACATATTTAAAAACATTATTTTTAATTCCAGTCACTGTCCCTCCATTTAGAAAGACAGAGGCGTCAGAGTGAACTTCTACATTCAACACAGACGCTCTCACAACCCACATCCCGACGTCAACTTGTTGACGGTTCTGAATAAATGTAATTTTTTGAAATTGAATTTATGTATGCTGTATGCATTTTGTCCATTCCTAAGATGTGAGTCTACACCAGCCATATTTCAGATTGCTGTGACTTATGATTATGAATCTCTCAGAATAATGTCAAATTTTCAGTTTCTTTCTTTATTGAATAAACTCTGGCCAAGGGAGCCAGTGTGAGAAAATCCAAAATACTGTCTTTAGTTATTAACATTTGAAATGATGAAGGCACTTGAAAAGTAACACAAAATTAGCTGTCTTTCCAGAAAAAAACAAACTTTTCAGAAGTAAGGTTTTGTGAGCGTACAAAACCCTGTTTACTGTTTCCCTCCCAGGCCTTCTGACTGGCCAACATTTCTTCTTGGTTTGGCATGTTCTTGACAGCGTTCAACTTCATTTTTTGCATTTACATTTACAGATATTTTTTCAAAACTGCTCGTGTGGACAGGATTTTTCTATAAAAACGAAATCTGAAAATCTCAGCTTTCTAAAATACCTGTGGCCTTAGCCTTAAAAATTATTTTACGTGTAGTTGTTTCCTTTTTTACTGTGTAAGAATATTCAACATTGCTATCAATACATTTTTCAAAGCATGTCTCTCTGTGCAAAATGGGTTAAAAAACATAAACAACTCTGGGATACTGTTCGTCGTGATATGGACACAAAAATTGTGGTAGGATCAACCTGATGTTATTTGTATCCCACTGAAACTTTACTGTATAAAGAGCTAGCATTTCCAAAATTTCAGGAGTAGTTAGTCAATATAAGAAGTGTTTGTGAACTAAAATCAAGAATGTTGGATACTGTTTGTCTGTGATTTGGACAGCCCAGTGTGTGCTCCCGTCCCAGGCGAGACAGGTGAAGCCAAATGCAAGATATGCTTCATCATATTTTCTAGTCTTTGGCTTGGAAGGAAGTTGGTTTGGAAGCATATTTGGCGATGCTTCAACTTCTGCTTTGCGTTTGGGTGGGAGCACAATCAAAAACCTGATGTATTCAGAGAATCTTGCTTATCTGTCTCTGATGTTCATGACCTTCAGGAATAGTCCCGCTTCTCCACTCCTCTATTTCACAATGTTGACCACTTTCTACAAGTTTTGTTCAGGTGTTGAAATGATTACAGTGTCATCTCCATGCCTCAGGTTATTAATGAGGAATCCATCAACCACAATGCCTGGGATTCAGTTCAGTCTTGCACTTGGTGTACTCACTGATGGCACACACCCTCTCCGTGTACCTCTTCTCTTCTGATTTTGACAGATTCTCCAGTTTCTGCTGATTTTCAGTTTGTTCTGAGTACAGGTTCTTTATAACTCTGAGGTCTTTTTGGTCAATGTTCAGAGCTAATAATAACTTTATCAGATGTTCGTAACTTATGATTAGTGATGTGCGATACCACTTATGATCCGATACCAAGTAATATTCAGGGTGGTATCGACGATACTGATCCGATACCGATACTTTGTACAAACATTTTATTTATTGTATCTCAAATTATAGCATCATAATGATTACAGGACATCAGATTACTTGTTCTTATCACTTAATAATGCAGAGTTCATCATATAGAAATAAAAAAAACTGAAGTTGTGCTATTTGAACACCTTGCCTCCCTGCAGCACTAAATGACTCAGTGAGAGACGTCTGTCTCGCCCTAGCAGCACCTCTCCCTCTCCTCCTCTTCAGTTTGCCTCAACATACGCTCGTCATATTCTGTGATATGATTTACTCTGAGGTGTTTGACAAGGTTAGTGATGTTGCCACAACCATACATGCCAACCCTCCCGATTTTTCCGGGAGAATCCCGAATTTCAGTGCCCCTCCCGAAAATCTCCCGGAGCCACCATTCTCCCGAATTTCTCCCGATTTTCCATCCGGACAATAAAATTGAAAAACCATATAGCAGAATTCATTCAATGTTATCGTTTGGCTTTTTCAGTGTTTTATTTGTTCGTGAGTAAATCGGTTTGGCTGAGATTAAAGTTATTAGATTAGATTAAATTATATGTAACTTTATTAATCCCTCGGTAGGGTTACTCTGGGGTTTTCACACAGCTGAATAAAGGTCAAACAGAAAACTGATTAAATAGAAGTGTGAGACGGTCGACAGTTTACGCCAGCGCCCGGTTATGTTTTAGATAGCAACGAGCAGACGGCAGAGTTTCACTCCACTGAGAGAGCTCGTGACGTACTACCCGGCTTTCTTTAGACCACGAAGGCCGGGTCCTCAGGTGGAAGCAGCCTCTGAATTTGGACACCCCCGCTGTTTCCGGGCCAGCCAATAATAACGGTGATATTTAATGTATTTTATCCGATAAATAAACACTGTAAAATTTATTTATCACCCCCCCAACAGCCTTTTTGAATGTCTCCCTAATTCTGAGGTCTCAAGGTTGGCAAGTATGGCCACAACACCTCACTTTTTTGCCACATGTATCGCAAACCACGTCTCGGCTGTTTGTGGAGGTAAAATAAGTCCGCACATGACTCCAATTACGCTCAGCCAGTGTTGTGAGTGCGCACGCCAGCGGCTGAGAGACATTTATACAGCCGTATTTCGCACATGACTATGAAAGGTGGAAGAGGAAGTAGTTCCTTTGAATGTAGACAATCCGAATGATATAGTTTCTTTCCACTGTGTTCCTGTTAATAATTACTAAAATATCGATATTTTAATGAGAGAATCGATTCTAGAATATAAATGATTGGTATCGGAGGAATCGATATTTCAGGATCGATCCGCTCATCACTACTTATGATGTCGAAAGCCTTCATATAATTAATAAAATATAAGTATGGATCTTTCTGAACTTAAATTGCTATCTACAAGGGTTCTAATATGTATATAGTGTTTTTTGTTCCTTTGGTTCTCACAAATCCACATTGTTCTTCTGCCATTTCAGGTTTAATCTATAGTAGTAATTTTGTTACTCTGAATTCAACTCAGTTTTTAAAGCACCAAATCACAGCAACCGTTGCCTCAAGGCAGTATTTGACTCAAGAGACTGATGTTACATTCTATTGTTCCGAGTTTCTTTGGGAGTGGGGATCTCAATTCCACACTCGTGTTTGGTGTTATTTATTTGATTGGATTATTGAAGTCTAAAGAAACAAGTCATATTGGAAATTTAACAGTGCCACTATGTCTTGGCACAGGGGCCTGTTGTTGGTTGCTGTGGCAGAAACAGCATCCCACGCTGCCTGCACTTCTGGGGTTGAGGTCATGACTGCAAGAAAACTATTCCATCCTCCCAACTCCCTCCCCACATTATCAAAGTAATCTCTGATAAACCTTGCTCCATGGGGGCAAACATTGTCATCTTGGAGGACAGAGTTTGGTCCCGGACTAAGGAAGTATGGGATCGCCACTAGTTGCAGAATCTCATCTTGATATCGCTCTGAATTGAGATTGCCTCCATTGAGGACAAGGCTTTTTTTTTTCAATGAGGGAAATACAACCCATGCCAGTACACTGCCTCCACCAAAAGCTGTTGAAAGAATTAAGTTTTTGTACCAACATTGTCCTGTGAATATAAAAAAACAAAGAAAGAAACCTTTTCACTGCATCAAATGGTGGAAGTGCATAAAAACTTGTTCATTCTCCCTTTCAACCAACAATAAAACATACAGCTGACTATTGTCCTTGACAGTAGGCTTAACTCTGCTTGCCTCCAAATTCTTTCAAATCTGAAACACAACTCAATCTCAAGGCTGTGATCATTCTCATTAACAAAGGGATAATTGACTTTGTTTACTTTTCAGTAAGCAAAGTCAGTGGCAGTCATGTAGATAAAAGGTTTTTCACAAGACTGGCAAAAGTGACCTGAAATAGGCACTCTGGTAGAGTTACTTTGTGTGTGGGTGTGTGTGTGTGTGGTCTGACTACTCGCTAAATATAGCAACAAAGTCGCTAAGTTGGGAACGCTGGTTGCATGAAGGAGCTACCTGATGCCTGTAGAGACTAAGATATGGCTGGGGGGTTTTTTTGTTTTGCTTTTTTGTTCTTTTATCTTTGATTATTTCACAGTTTGCACAGCCTTGTGGTGACCACTTCTGAGAAGATTGGTAGCTGTCTTGAGTATTAAAAATGATTTTAATGACTTATTCCTGTAGAGAAAGATGTAAGGATGCATTTAGTTAACCTGGCATTTTGAGATATTCTGCATTTGGTTCGTTCTTCGTGTTATTATAACGTTTATTTGTCTTTGTGTTGTTCACTCTCCAGGTCCTGCTCGTGTCATTGTGTCTCTTCTCTCTTTTCTATTCCTATGTTTCCCTCCATGTGTTTCATCCAATATCTCCCCCATCTGTCATGTGCATGTTCTCCCCAGGTCATCTCTCTCTCTCTCCCTTGAAGTTTCGTCTCCATTAACTGTTTCCGTGTTTCCCTCTTTGTGTCTCCTCCCTTTGTTTCCCCAGCCTGTCATGTTCCCATGTGCGCTTCTTGCTCCTGGCCCTGTGTCATTCCACATGTTTTAGTATGTCTTAGTGTTTCCTGTTTTATTTTGGCAGTCTCTCATCCTGTGTTCTGTGTGTTCTGTTTACTTCAAATGTGTCATTATGTCTAGTCGTCCCAGCTGTGTTCCCAGTGTGTTTCCACTTCTCTCGTCACCCTCATGTGTAGGGGTGGGTTTTAATTATTGATTAAAATCTATTCTAGCTTGGATAACTTAAAATCGATTCATTAAAATCCTGAATTGATTTTTAAATATAATTTTATTTTGCCCGAAACGCCAGAATCTCAGGTTAAACCTCACAAAATTTCAACAACCACCAAACAGCTAAAACAGTAAATGAGAGCAGGTACACGGATTCTGCACAAGGACGTAAACACAAAGCGTGGACCCGCCGACGGATCAGAATCAGTGAGATGTGGCTTTCTCACCCGATGGCACGGACACGGTTGGGGCTGAAAACCGACAGCTTTCTGATTCTTATCCGTCGGCAGGAAGCGGCAGAAACGTTAACTTTTATCGAGTGGAAAAAAAGTTAGCTTGTTTATATTATGCTAACATAGCTGTATCGCTAGCGGTCACGTAGCACATCGTTATATACCAGCTAGCCCAACTTCAGTAACCCTACAAACGTTTTGTCCGTTTTAATATGTTTCCAAAACCCCGCAGTCAGGACATGCTATATTGTATTTAGATAGCAGGGAGTTAGCTCGCTAGCTTCTAACTTCTAACTCCGTTAAATGTCATAAACTCCCCCTGGCTTCTGCTCGGTGGCTGCTGAGTGAGCCCTCATCTGGGACTCTCCTCAGCTCTTACTGGGACAGTGGCGTGGCTGCCCCTCTGTTGGTCTTCCTTGGTCTCTTGTGTTCTGGGGGCCTCTGGATGTCTGGAGTTTTGATCTCCTCCATACCTGCTTCATACCCT
>NW_005187424.1:5197727-5224654 GCF_000239375.1 Pundamilia nyererei | reverse complement strand
ATGTAACCTCAATAAAAGAACAGTGGTACGGGAGAACGGACGAGAGCAACTGGGGTCAGACGAGAGAGCGGTGTCTGTCCGGTTTTCTCCCGTGCACGAGTAACATGAAGAACTTTGCCTACTTGTGTCTTGCTTTGCAGTGTAATTATATTGTCTTCAACGTTCCAGCGGATAGGTACAAGCTACAAACCTATCAGTCATCTGCTATAGAATCCCAGGCAAGGAAAATCGTCTTCATGTTTTATCCTCAGTTACTTTGACACAAAGACATCTGCTGTGATGCTTACACTTTTGATAAAGTTTCGCAAATGTCAGCTTTCTTTTTATAGATATAAAAATATAGAAATGTACTGATACGTGATCAAAATTATAATATTTCTGACTGAGGCAAAATTTCTCCGATTTAAATAGAATCGAATCGAAACGTGGATCAAATAGATTCGGGACCTTGTGAATCGGAATTGAATCAATTCTAGAAATCAGTGACAATGCCCAGCCCTACTCATGTGTATATATTGTGTGAGCTTCCCTGTGGTGGTCATCAGATTGTCTGTTATTCTTCCAAAATGGCTCGCTTTTGATTAATTCACGTTTCACGCCTCGTTTTGTCTGCATTTGGGTCCTCACCTCTAAATCCAAGAGTCTGCAGCTGTAGACTCAGACAGCATAGTTCAGATGCTACTTCTTCACTTTTATTTAAGTAAAGAAATAAAACTCAAAGTATATCCTCTGGAATATGCTGAAAAATATAATGGCAAAAAGTAGCTTTTAAACGGCATTTCTAGCTGCTGATCTTTGCAAAGGTAACGCACTAATGTCTTTATTTTTTTTTTATCATGCTGCTAACTGTACTTTTTACTGTCACAGGCATGACTCTGCTTTGTGCTTTAGTTTTCTGCCTTTTCATCCCTATGCCAATAAGTACAGACAAAGAATACACCAATAGAATTGTCTTTATGTGTTCCCTCCATTTATGTTCAAACTAGTTTGATATTGAGAAAGCATATTATAATGTAAAATACTCAGTAAATGTTCGCATATGGTATAAAATTAAACTAACCAGTCTTTTTTTTTTTTTTTTTGAGTAATAATTAGAGATAGGGAAGCCAAAATTGATAGTCAACTACTAATACCTGAAAAATAACAAACAATAACTGCTTTGTTAGTTCCCTCACAAAAAACACAAATCTAAACCCAATTTCGATACTGCAGTGACTGGACATCAAGATTTATAGGATTTACATTGTAAACTTAAAGATGTCTAAAAAAGGCCTAGCAGCAAAAATTGCAGACTTAGGTCCTGGGTCTGTAAGCTGAAAGAAAGTTCTTTCAGTAACTGTGAATCAATAATGATCTAACCTTGCCTGAAGGAGGTCAGTGAAAACTCTGAGTTGAAGAGATTCTCATCTAAAGAGACAAGGGGATGATTCAAACCCTCTGCTTCATTTAATACAAGGGTGATTACTGACACATCTCAGTTTGACCCTTTTCCTTCTATCACACTAATGGAGCAGGTCGCTGTCACCAACCTTCCCTATTTCCACAAAATAATATTATAAGTCAACACTAGATTAACGGATTTTGCACTTTCAATTGAATCTGTCTTTTTTTTTTTCCTTTTTTTTACTGTGGAGCAATTGTTCTCTTGTTGATAATTAGTTAACACTGGTAAAGTTTAAATGGTCTTTCAGCATGAACAATACAGTGTTATTGACAGAATGAATGACAAAATTGACAGTGACAGGAAAATTAGCAAATTAATTTTCTACTCAAGATTTTCAATGCTGGCTCTGTGTAGCCATTAGTCAAACAGAGTTTCCATCGACACATAGATTGACATTGAGTAGAGGAAATGTTCCTTCAACAGCGACAGTAATAAATGTGCGCTCACTGAAGCACAGTGTTATTCAGCTCCACTGCCTGGTTGTTTTATAAAAGGCATCTGTTTTTATTTATGCTCTGACATTATAGAGATTTAAAATGGGATGAAGCGAGTGCTTAAATATCCAAACCGCCATCTCCATAATCTCCAGCTCAGTAGGCTCCACTGGACTGAGAGAATGAAAATTACAGCCTGTCAGGCATCAATGACATAGAGGAATGTGAAAATAGTGGACTTTTAACACCCATCTTTTCATCTTATATGCCCACAAAAACATTATTGATGGTCCATTTACCATTATGTCAAATAAGGTCACTCCCCCTTAGTTACATCAACTAGGAAATTGAACCTACATTTTCTTAGATGAGGATGAAACTGCATGATAATTAAGGTAGAAGATTAATTGAACTGGAATGCCTTAATTTAAGCAGAAGTAAAATGCAGGTGTGCGTGCTCCAAATGTACACATTAAAAAGCATCTTCTTTAATACAAGTTTTCAAGCATGGTAAAGCATAAGTTTCACGTTATGATGCTTTTTGCACTGCTATTGTCACATAATTCAGTTTTATCCAATTCTGTTTTATTTATATAGCGCCATATCTCAACAACAGTTGTCTCATGGTGCTTTATGTTGTAAGGTGTGGACTCCACAATCATGCAAAAAAACAACAACAATCAAATGATCCCCTATGAGCAAGCACTTTGCGACAGTGGGAAGGAAAAACTCCCTTTTAACAGGAAGAAACCTCCAACCTAACCAGTCTCAGGGAGGGGAAACCATCTGTTGCAACCAGTTGGAGGTTGGTAAGGAAAAAACAAGTAAACACAAGGTTCCATTCATATTCTGTATTTTACATATATCTAAATGTCAGTGTAACATATCCCATAGAACAGACCACATATCCCCCTTTTGTGGCTCGCTAGTTAACAAAATAGTTACTCTTGGGATTATAAACTAGTGCCCCTGGCTGAGCTGAATTTAACATGACTGAAATGAACAACAAAAAATAATGAACTAAGTGTTAAAGAATGAAATATTCCCTTTTTACTGTTGCTTAACCACATTCAGGTATGTTAAAATGAGTCTGTGATACAATTCTAAAAAACAAAAAACAAAACAAAAAAAAACAGAAATCAGAGTTCCAAACATGAACACAGTAATGAGTAGCTCCACCGTTATTGTTGATCATTTCAGAAATTCTTTGCAGCATGTTTGATGCAAACGTTTCCATGGGGTGAGTGGGAACATTTTTCCAAGTGGTGGAGACGGCTGCACGACTGTTGTCCATTTTTGTAAACTTTCCTTGCCATCCATCCTCAAAGGTTCTCAATTTGATTTAGATCAGGGGAACATGCAGGATGATCCAAAAGAGTGATGTTATTCTACTGGAAGAAGTCCCTTGTTCTGAGGGCATTGTGTACTGTAGCTTTGCCCTGTTGAAAAACCCAGTTGTTACCACACAGATGAGGGCCCTCAGTCATGAGGGATGCTCTCTGCAACATCTGGACATAGCCAGCAGCCGTTTGATGCACCTGCACATCCTGAAGCTCAAATGATCCACTGAAGGAAAAAGCACCCCAGACCTTTATGGCGCCCCCTCCACTGTGGCATGTAGAAAACATCTCAGGTAGGATCTGCTTGTCATGCCAGTAATGTTTGAAACCATCACGACCATCAATGTTACATTCTTTTTTTCCCTCCGAGAATAACACTTTCTTCCACCTTTCAATGTCCCATGTTTTGCAATGTCCCAACTGACCGGACTTTGCAAGAGAGTCCGAACGGTTAGTGTGGCGTTCAAGGGGACGAGGCCTTTAAAGACGTTTTTTGTTTTTGAAGCCCTTCAGTCGCAGATGCCGTCTGATGGTTATGGGGCTGCAGTCAAAACCAGTAACGGCCTTAATTTGGGTCAAGGATCGTTCAGCGTCTTGACAGATAGTGTATTGGATCCTCCAGCTCAGTGCTGGTGAAATTTTTTGTGGTCTTCCACTTGACTTTTTTGTTCCATAACCCTCAGGATCATATAAGAAATTCCAAATGACTGTCTTACTGCATCCCACCTCAGCAGCGATGGCTCACTGCGAGAGACCCTGGTTATGCAGTTTAACAACCTGACCAGGTTCAAAAAGGGGACTTTTTTTTTTTTTGCCTTTCCCATCAGAATGTCATGACAATGTGACTACCTGACAGAAAATGACAATGAATTCAATTTTTTTAAAACAGATTTGGCCTAAACTTTTGATCAGCTATAGAACAGCCTATAAAACAGCCTGTTTCAGTTTAAGCATTGTTTTCAATAAATTGCATGCTCAAAAAAATGTTGTCCCACTCCCATTTCTTCTTTTTGCATGTTGAAGCTCTACTTGGGACCTTGTTAAGATCCAACCGTGTAAAACTGTTGATTGGGACATTTTGGGGTGGGATAGGTCACCTCAATTTAATCGCACTTTGCGTTCCAAGCAAAAGGGAACTTTTGTCAATACACCATTTCCTGGTATACTAATTACACCGATGCACACATCAGAGCTACAAAGAATCAGAAGAAATTGCTTCGCTAGGACTGATAAGAGGCAAGTTTAATTTCAAAAGACTACCCGACGTAAGCCTTGATAAAAGTGTGGTTTTTTGCAAACTGTGCAGAAGAAGTCTGCATACCACCGAAGGACTTCAACCTTACGGTATCATCTAAATGCAAAACATTGGACAAACTTACAAATTCTCTCGCAAAATGGATTGCTCTGGACTGTAGGCCACTATCAGAAGATAGTGGGTTAGAAAATGTGCTACAGTTAGCACATGTGATCCAACTTTCCAACTGAAAGACTATTTCAAGTAAAATTCAACAGCTTTATGACACCCAAAAGCAAGAAAAATTGGATATATTACAGACAACCCTGCTAATATGGAGGAACTACACCAGGAGCAAGCAAGACTGGGGCAACAGAGCCCCTCATCAGGATGTTTCCACACGGTGGAATTCAATGCTGGATATTGCTGCTAAAGAATCAAGAGGCTGTTTTTGCTGCTTTACACAAACAAAAGCACAAGGTACAAGGTCATTTTAACTCCATCAGAGCTGGTAAAACTCCAAATGTTGGTGACTGTCCTTGAGCCATGCAGGTAGATAAAACAATTTTTTAACTTGTTGTTACTGTTCCTTCAACAAGCTCTATAGTTGACAGTTATTGTGTATATTAATAATTACTTTCTTGAACTGTCTACTGCAGGTTTGTGACTGAGCCTCTTGGAGGTGAGAAATATGTCTCATGTTCAGTGGTTTTACCTGCTTTCTTCCACCTGCATCACACCATGGAGGTCTCCGATGATCAAACTCAAACTACAAGGACCTATCCCACCGTGTAGCTACACTCAACCATCTGTGGCTCAGGATAGCTACTGTGCTTGACCCACGCTTTAAGGATTTAAAGTGTCTTGCAAGGGGACAGCAAAAAGAGGTTTGGACCAGCCTTGAGGCCCTGCTACAGGAACAGTGTAAAGATGCCACCACAAAGGAACCAGCAAAGACAAAGAGCTTCCTCCTCTCTTCAGACTGTGATTCAGATGAGGAAGCCCTGTGTAACAGGGTCCTGAGTTTATACAGAGTAGAATCCACCATCAGCAAGACAGACTACCCGCTGCAGTGGTGGTCCAGTTGAACAGGGACCCACCCACAGCTGTCTGTCCTGGCCCGCAAGTACTGAAATTAGTCCTGCCACTTCTGCACTTTATGTTGAAATTTTTATTTTTATTATTATTATTATTATTTAAAGACAATATCACTTTTAAAATGTACTTAAAATAGCACTTTATTTTTAGGTCTGCCCAATTTGGCCAGGGATATTATTTTTGTTTCTCTGTTTATCGAGATTAATTAATTACAAAGCCTCTAATTAATTAGTTTTTTTTTGAGTAGGACACAAGTGTAAAGTAACTTTAAACATTTTTATATATATGTTAGATTCTTCAAAATAGCCACCCTTTGCTATGATTACTGCTTTGCACACTCTTAGGTCAGGCGACTGTGGAGGCCATGCCATCTCTTGCAGCACTCCATCACGCTCCTTGGTCAAATAGCCCTTACACAGCTTGAATGTGTGTTTGCGGTCATTGTCCTATTGAAAAATGAATGATGGTCCAACTAAACGCTAGCAGGATGGGATGGCATGTCGCTGCAAAATGCTGTGGTAGTCATGCTGGTTCAGTGTGCTTTCAGTTATAAACAAATCCCCAATAGTGTCAGCAGCCAAGCACCCCCACACCTTCACACCTCCTCATCCATGCTTCACTGTGGGAACCATGCATATAGAGACCATCCTTTCACCTTTTATGCAGTTCACAAAGACGTAGCAGGTTGAACCAATTTTGGTTTCAAGTTTGATGATATCAAATATATCAAACATGTTTTGCATTTTCTGTTTGAGAAAATCTTTGTTCAATCAATTTCTGGCATTTACATATAGTCAACTGATGAACTGTTCATTAGCGCATATATCTAATCAACAAATCACATGGCAGTAACTCATTCCATTTAGGTAAATAAACATGGGAAGATAACCTGCTGAAGTTCAAACCAAGTATCATAATGAAGAAGAATGGGAATTTAAGTGAATTTGTTGGATGACTTGTTCTTGGTGCCACGTGGGCTTGCCTGAGTATTTCATAAACTTCACTGTAGTCAAATGGCCTCACCAGAAAGCAGGTCAATTCAATGGAGCACCTTAGGGATCTGGTGGAATGGGAGTTTTATATTTTCTTTTTTAATTTGTAGGTAACAAATCTACAAAAACTGAGTGATGTCATCATGTCACTTATGTTTCCTTTATCTTGTTGTCATGAAGAATTAAAGTAACTCTGAAGTCAAAATGGTTCTAACAGGGGTGCTAGTAAATCTTACCTAATAGTGTTTAATTTATTTTTAATTCATTAGATCATTAATTTTCTCAAAAAGATTAATGAGAGAAGAAAAAAGTAGATAAATGAGGAAAAAAGGAGAAAAGAAGAAAGATAATAAATGTTGCCAATGCTTGTTCATGTTTCAGTGAAACGCACTCTTAAACAAGGGTGTCTGTTCACTGAAATTGTAAGCCTTTTATTTTGAAACAGTAACAGCAACACTGTAACAGAACATTCCAAGGGACCATTTCAGGAAACTGTGTTCACCATAGCAAAAATTATAACATCAGAAAAATATTAGGTATTTTATGCGATATTGTATTCTGTTTGTTGTTCTGCTTACTGTTTTATTTCAAAGCATTATCACTATAGATGAAATAAGTACCTGGGTTTGAGGAGTGATGTGCTTGTATCCCAACACTAAAAGAAGTACAATAAACGCACACTTACCAAATTAAATTGTTAAATGAACCTTTTCTTGTTCAACTAAAGTTTTTTGTCTTTTAAATTTATATATAATATGTCCAAGTTTGGATAATGCTGCTGAGGTTTGGTCTCACGCTGATAATGAATCTAATTACTGTCATAGAATTATTAAGGAATTAGCTAAAAAGGAAGCAAGAAATTAGTTAAAAAGTAAGACTGATGAATTGCCTGCCAACCAAAAACCTACAGCCTTTATACACAACAGCAACAGTTACTTATAACATATGCAAGTATCTTCGACACCATGAAGAAGCTGGTCTGAAGCAGACAATTTTACCTACATTGTTATGACGCAGTGCAGCATTGTGCTTTGGAGAGCTAAATTTAGCTGATAGCTGCTGGGATGGATTACTGAGAGGCTTGAAGGCGACGTGATATCTGGGAGGGAAATTACTTGAGCTTAATGAAGTACATAAGTCATTCCTCACATGCTGCCCACTATATAGCACACTCTCTCAATCTGTGAGGACAGTTTAGAGGGCACTACACATACTTGTAGAGGGTAATAGTTCATTTTCCTTGCAAGCTCCTCCATTGAGACCTCGTTTCAGCTTGACCCAGTTTGTGGAAGGAAAATTATGACTCAATCATTGCATTTAATAGCAATCCAATCATATATAGTATTAAAATATTTAATTCTGAGGTGGTGAGAGAAATACTCAGACATTGAACATAATAATACAAAATATGTATAATATGAATAATGCTACATTTAAGTAAACTTAATTAAAAGTAGGAATAGCATTACACAACTCTTCTAGATTTTTTTTTTAGATGTACCAGTGTTTAAGCAGGTTTTTACTGTTTAGACAGTAACTAGGTTAACCTATTTTATATGAGAGTTGATCAGTCTTGTTCATATAGCACGAAAAAACCAAGAATATCTTCATTATTCTGATATCTACTCAGATATATTTATTTTTAGGGATTTTTTTTAAATCACTGCAACAGTCATAGCAACGTATTTTATATTGTAAGGTAATGTTCTAACAATATTGGAGAGAATCTCAATGATCCCCCGTAAGTACAGTTCTTGGCTAGTACGTAGTTATGTTCCAAGTGTTTTTCCGTGTTTTACAACCACTGGCTGTGTTTTGGTGAAGTAAGGCGATGCAAGCTGTGAATTGTTCCCCAACTTCCCGTAGCGTTGAATGTTTCGAAATCCTTTTAAAAAAAGCGTTTGTATCATCAAAGGCATCTCTGAGAAGCTAAACCCACAAAGGTTTTATCAGAGCACCAAAGAGGGTTAGTGTAGTTTTTCATAGGGTTAACCGTTTCCAAATGGTTGGGGTGGTAGATTGGAAGTGAAGGGCGTGCTCCTGGGCGAGAGAGGGGAGAGTGGATGAGAGAGCGGCCCTAATGCGGCATCTCATTACAACCTCTGTCAGGATCCCTCTATTCTACCATCAGCTCCCTTTAACTTGGTAAGAGCCCAACTGTCGTTTCGAGTGAGTGTGCCGCCAAAGAGGCATTTACAAATAAATGAAAAATGTCACATTTGATTTCACTCCTCTCGGACTGCGGCGCCTCAGCTTTGTCACAAACTGTCTTTGTTGTTCTGGTCTCTTGCAGGTCCAGCTCCCGGTCGCCGAAGATAGATTCTGGCAGGCTCAGGCCCTCTACTTCTCTCCCAGGGTAAGCTCGCAGACAATGACCTTCCCGTAATGTTGCTGAAACACTGATTCCTCCTTTTTTCCAGCTCTGCTTCTCTCATCCTTGTCCTTGAATGGCATGCGAGCGAGCAGGAAGTTGGAGCTGGTTTGCTATGACCGGGAAAATAAAGAGCTGGTAAAATGGCGTGGCATGTCGTTTAGGGAGAGTCAGCATGGTATCGTCTTTAACCCTTGGCTTTGTGGTTCGCCTGGGATGCCCTCGCTATTGCTGCTGCCGCCACCACAAAGGCGAGGAATTAAAGACACACTACACCTTTTTTTTGATCGCGTACGTTTGCTGAGAATATTTATTTCTTTAAATTTTGCCGAAAATTGTCGTTTGCTTTTTAGGGTTTCGGAATTGGGATATTTCTGCATTTTATTTATGACGCTTTACGGTGGCTTTTTTGTATTTATTGAAAGATTTTATTCCTACGCCGAACCGTATGTATTATTATTATCATTATTATTATTATTATTATTATATGTCCGCACTGGCAATAACAAAGTCTATGATCATTATTATCAAAAACTCTACAAAATTACTGCGTTTCTATGAAGTTCCGAAACACGAAATGCAAAAATGTTTCGCTGAATACTACGAAGAATGACAAATATTCTATCAAAATAAGCACAACGTCCTGTTTGCATCAGTGAATTTAATTTAGATTTCAAAATGACTGAATTCAAATCCCGAACGTTTACATTCTATAGTTCATTTAAACTCCTATTTTTTTCTATTGCATTCATTCATTTACTGTGCAGTCCAAGTGAAATATGAAGCCATTTTAGTTTCCCCATAGTGTTCTCCTTATTTATCGTTTTTTTTTTTTTTCCTTTAATCACTTCAAGGCATGATTAATCTCATGGACTGAATTCTTACGCAGGTTCAAGGCTTTCATGTAAGCTTCATGACACAGTAATCTGATTTTAGACACAAGCAACTGAGGTACAATGGTGTGTACTTTTCTATTTATAGAAATCTAAACGTATCCCACAATCCCTACTACAGATTTCAGTCAACAACACATCCTCAGCATGCTAAATGCATCCTCACAATATTGACATCAAACGCTGGCACTTCTTTAAAGCTCATTCGTCTGATGTAAAACAGCATATACGTATTGTTTGATGTTTCAGTGACGTATTACAAGGATCCATCAGCTCGCAGCGCTGAAGCAGCCAAATGCACGTTTTGTTGTGTAATATCATCATAACAAATGCCTTTTTCATTCATGATCACTTCCTTTTAGCCTGCGTTTGCAGTTGCCTCAAAGGAAACAAGCTGGACGTTACAGCCGCTTCAGATTTCACGTCATGTCGTGACACAGTCATATCCTGAATACTTGTCTAAAGAATGTATATATCTATGCTTTTACAAGATGTCCTAAGGCTATATTTTTACCGTCTTCTGTTAGTGCTCACAGATCTTTGAACAATTATTGGACAAGAAGTGCACTGTAGAGAAAACACTTTTACTCACCTGCTGCTGTCCTTAAGCGTCGCAGTACTGCAATTGGTGTATGCTCCTCAGTGAAGTGCCATTTGTAGCTTGTTGGGTTTTTTATGGGGTACAAATGCCCCATGCAGGCTTTCTGGAATGGGCTGTTAAGCCTCTTTAGTAACACTTTAAAGAGTGTATGTAGTGGGTGGGATGTCGTAAGGAAGGGGGTATGGACAGCCTGTTAGAAGATCCTGAAGGCAGGACGCCTCTGCATTTAAAAGCTGTTAATGATGCATGTCGCTCACTGAGGAATCAGTGGACCGCAGCCACCATGTTTCTCAGACTAAACGTACGTGTGTGTGTGTGTGTGTGTGTCTGAGTAGGACACCTGTTGTGCTGTCTGTAGCAGACCTTCCCTTTGGGAATCAGGATGAATAACAACAAGAAAAGTCTACTGCTAAATAGAAGCAAACCAGTGTAGTTACTCCATTATTGAAGTAGCTAAGTTCAAGAGTGGTTGATGGGGAAGTTTGTTATGGCTTCAGATCTTGATCTTATGGAAGATGCTTATTTGCAATTTAGTAGCAAGTGGCTCTGCTGTTTTGCATTTCTGTTATCTGTTTGCATGCAAGAAGTGTAAATGGAGCTGCCTTTAGCTTTAACTCATGATTCTAACCAATCAGAATTGTCCAAATTGTAGAAATAATGTGAAACCTGAACACATGTCGTCTGAAGGCTTACTAGAACTGGCTATTCATAATATCCTGTACTTAACTGTTGCTGTTGTTCACAAAGATAAAAAATGACCTTGGGAGCCTGGATAGAGAAAGGATTATCTTTCAATAAACTTCAGGGGGAATGTGATTAGAAAATATGCACTTCAACAGTGAATTCATGTTTGCAATCATACTTTAATTATGATTTTTTTTAATTGCATATGTAAGGTTTTTTCACCTGACAGATGAAAGAAGTGAATTATTTAACGGGTTAACAGTTAAACAGGTTTAAAGAATAGGATTTGGAAAATTAATACTTTTGGTGGCTTCAAAAGAAAAGAGTGATTTACAGCTTATATTACAAACACATACCCCCTGGATGTTCACTGAAGACAACACTGACCAATGATAACAAGATTTCTTCTGTCGCACAAAAAACATACACAGAACATTCAGTCAGAGGAGTGTGGCCATGGCTTAGGAGGTAGTGGGTCTGTTAATAGGAGGACTGGTGGATCTCCCAATCATGAACAACCCTCACTAAATTGAGATAATCTGTAGGGTTAAAATCTTACCATGTACAATCAGGTTGTGGATGTGACCACTTCTATAAAAACAGCTGTTACCTCTTGCTAGCTGTCAAGCTTGGTGGTAATGAAATGGTATTGCTGCTTAGCGTGGTTCTAAAAGTTGTCTAACCTTGAGGAGCACTTAGTTTTTCAAAGGACTGCAAAGAAATTTTTTACATGACTGTTATGTGTATACACTTTCCCTGATATAATTGTTTAGACAATTCAGACTGTCCTGGAAATGAGAATCACATGCAAATCCCATTAAAACAAGAGCTGAATTTGCAGGGTGCAAAATATTTGCATAGTATGCTGCTGCCAGCATTGTCATCTTTAGTGTTGATAAAGAAAGATTTGGTAAAAGACACAGTTAATGAGTGTCAGTACAGTACAACATGGTCTGTGTCCTCTGTGTTGACAAAGACCTTGGTCAGTTGCACTCAGCTGGAGGTGTGTGTGTCTAGCTGTCTGTCCGTGCGTGTGTGTTTGTGTTTGGCATATGAATGATGAGTTCTATTCACTCAAGGTGACTTTTGAGGAGTCATCCATTTCTCCAATCACTGCCTCCTATTACTTGCTCCAGTGCACCACTTAGGCTACACACAAGCAATCATGGGCTGTTATCTGACTTTAAAGTATACTTCATCCTATACTGCAGACAGACTACATATAAGGTTATACATTTGCAGGGTGTTTGGACCAGAACTGGTGCTTATTTTATATAATCTCTTAATTTATTAACTTCAGAAATTTTAGATAAAGGGTTTCTAAACTGATTGAACAACAGAACTACAACAGCATGGCAGTTACTACAAATGAGCTTAAGGGATGTTTTCATTTTTATTCAGCATGTGGATTGATTTAATTATCGACTTGTTTGACAAAGTGTTACATGATCTTTTGTGTCTGCTCCCAGAGGGTTTACGATGACTGGCCCACTGCTGTACACTGATCTACACTGGTCCACTCTGTGCTTCTTATCATTGCTGTTGCTAGCCTCACTGCTAATGTGTTTCACCACCAACTGTATCAGCATAACTGAGTCCTTGTGAGATTTATAGTTGCCTGTGCTGTAGAAGAAGAGGAGTATATGGATATTTAGCTCTCTATAAAAAGGTGTAAAGATTAAATGGCACAACTTTTAAAAAGTTATTACAGCAGTGGCTGGTGGTAAAGTTAAAGAGTGGAGGAAGATGTGTGTGTGTTTAGGTGGGGGTGGAGCAATCCTCTTTGCCTGTGTCAATTTCTACAGTCATTGGTGTCAATGCATGATACTGCATTACACAGTAGCTGTGAACACAGTGGCTTTTGCTGATGAATGGACTTGGCGCTTCAGAGTTTCTATCTCCAAGGGGTATTTTGTCATTTTTCATTGAGGTGTTGTTTAGTGGATTTTGTATCTGAAGTCTTCATATAAAGTACATATACAAGGGTTTTAGCTATCTACTGAGCTAGGAAGAAGCTCTTTCATCAAAGGTAATGGGAGTAGTCTTCACCAGTTCTTACTCAATCCAACACCATTTCAAAACAATGAAAACAAGTTGACTCAGGCAAGTACACTGTTAATGGTAGCAGCTTTCAAAGCACATTAGCTGGGAACATCACTAAATGCATTAAATGAATGCGTACTTAAATTCCAAGTGCATGTGCTCATAATCATTAAGTATCTTGCTACTATACACCAACTCTTTTTCTGTTTGCTTACCCAGGAACTCCTACACATTCAGGAGCTGATCAATCAAACCTGGCACCCAGGTACAGCTAAAGGTTTTTATTTATATTGCTTGCAAACATGCAACCACCTCCCAATGACCTAAAATGACCGATTTGTAGCATTTATGCACCTACAATACCTTATAAATGTAATTTTCATTTTATAAAAATAATAATTAATTTATCAAATCTACCATATTTCTCATTTAATATCTACCACCCCATGTTTTTTCTTAGTGTGATTTATCAGTTTGCCAGCAGTACAAACAGAACAAACAAAACTGTAGCTTAGGCATGTCCTGGTTCAGATTAATGACTGACTCCTGGCATTATTTAGTTGAGGTTTTTTTTAGTGGTGTCAGCGTTAATCTTGTTAAAATGACGTTAACGCCATAACCTCATTACGCCTTAACGAGCTAACCCCGCTACGGCTTTGACGCCGTGCAGCCCCACGCACAGGGCGATCCGTGTTAAATCGCTAACGGAGATTTGCCACCTTAATGCGGTTATGGTGTTAACGTCAGATTAACACTGACAGCACTAGGTTTTGTTTTTGTTTTGTTTTTTTAATGGGAAATTGTTTCATATTACGAGTTTACAGGTATGTTTCACTGACTTTACTTACAGACTGTAATTTTACACAGGGAATATGTGCAGATGATGATGATGATGATGGTGTGATGAAATTGGAGGAGGTAGAATATGTGATAGCCACCACAGTGACTCTACTTCTTCACTGCAGTATTTTTACACACAAAAATAAAAAGTAATATTATACTCGATCCTACTGAAAATCTTAAATTCTATTTTATGTTTAACTTGTATTGATAGTGATTTTGTCAGGTATCCTTGTTAAAATGGTGAAAAGTACACACATATTCATGCCTGAAAGTGAGGAAAACAAACTTTTCTGTTATCATCCTGCATTCCTCTTCTGTGAACTCCACAGCTGACCATGAGTGTTAGCAGCATACAAGCCGACCCTCTTGTCTATGCTGGAAGAGGAATGCATGAGGAATGTGACAGGGTGATGACAAAATACTGGGTGTCTGGTAGGGCATAACCCAAAACACCTCACCTAGGGTGCTTCTAGGACTATCCAGTCTTGTCTTATCTCAAAATACTGGAATAATTAGGTCTGACCTCAAACTAATGGTTTAAGACAAAATTATGATTTACAGTCGTTCTGACTTTCCTACTACAGAGTAAAATCTGCCTTGCAAATACTGTGCATGGTTTATTGTACATTTGTGGCTTCAAAAAGGATTGATGGAAGTAAATCATTCTTAAAATGTTACAAACCAGGATGTTAATATTATCCTGGCTTGTAATAATAAACAGACTGTGATTAAAGGTAATAGATAACGTATTGTATTTATATACTGTGAGTTTCTAAAAGTGTTTGTCAGATACCCAAATCACTTCGTCTGGCTCTATGCAAGGAGTCCCATTTCTACTCTGAGCCCCTTACAAATGGCCAATCTCGCCACCTTATCTTTAAGACTGATCCCCTATCGCCTCTCCTTGGGTGGTGGGCCTGCAGGCCCATGGCAGTTTGGAGCACACACCCTAAATCACATGTAGCATGACAGAATACAATATTCTATAGTTGCCTGGTGCCTTCGTTTACATTCTTTAGTTTTACCAAGAGCCTGATTCACTTAATTGAGGTGGAAAAACAGTGACAGAGTGTTTAATGGTGTCGGGTGTAATACAAATTTTAAAAATTATTTGGAACTGCTAAGAATTGCTGATATTATTAGGATATCTAAGATATATTCTAAGAATTGAAAATTGTTTTTGCATTTATGGACTGTTATCATTTCCACATTGTGTGGTTTGATTTTTAATTGTTTTGACTTCTGTCTTGTTATAAGTAACATACAGAAGTTCACAAAAAATTCTGAACAATAGTGCAGTATATCACTGGACAAAAAAAATTGGGGATTTTGATTTTAAATCCAATATAAAAATTAAAAAGACAGATTAGTGGCTATTTCCTGTTACTTCATTACTCACCTGAGAAAATAATTTATTGCACACGTTTTGTGTTACTCTTTAAATTGACCTGAAAAATACAGTAAAACAATTATGAGTTAACAATAAAAACCTGAGGCCACAGTCCCATGTACAAATCCATATCTCAATCCTAGGACACACATACGATCTTTTAGTTTTTTATGTATAAAGATGAAAAGATAAACCCAAACCCACCAAATCAGTGGCTTGTAGCACAATCACATAGAAAGAAAAAGGGATGTTTTAAGTTGGGGTTATCTCTTGTCTACAGATAATGGATCAATCTTTATAATGCAATTAATGATACAATTGAAATTGTAACTTAATCACAGAATTTAGTACAGTAATTGATTACTTTACTTTTTTCAGTTACACAGTAATATGATTACAATAATTCATTGCTTTAGAATTTGTTACAACCAGCGCTGGTTTTGACAGTTTCACAACTGCATTTCATATTTAATACAATTCCAATTCATACAATCTCAGAATTTGTAAAAATGTGAATAGTCAACCCGTTCTCACTCCCAAAGCGTAACATTTTACGCTAGGTGACAAATCGTCACCATATTACGTTTTCGGCTACCCACCACGTTCCTAAATGACGACCTCGGAAAAAAGAGGACATATGAGAACCGTCTGGACTGAATCTACACATGTTCGCTCTTTTTCTTCAAATCGCTTAGGGACGTGACAAAACGTCGACATGTTACGCCTCGGGAGTGAGAACGCTCTGGAATAGTTTAGATGGAGTAACCAATCAGAATTGGTACATACTTGAATTTGGGGGATTTTCCCAAAACTTTGAGGTCAAAATAAAATGTTCTGTTATCTGGCTCGAGTTAAGAACTTTAGGTCTTAGAACTCATCCTGTAGAGTATCATTAAAACTAGAAGCAGTCATAAAACTTAGAATGATTCGACTTTGCCTGCTATCCGCTACAAGGCACCTCCCTCCTCCCTGCTAAAAATTTCCATTCTTACTCACATGTGTGTGTGTTTGCAGTGTCACCACTAACCTCGACATAGCGCAACGAGGAAACATCAAATTGTGTTTGCAGCTGTATCTATGATCATTCACAGGGTTTTGTACTGTAAATCTGTGCCAAAGGGGTCAGTCTGTCAGCTGGGTGCTGTATAACATCTCCAAGCATCTGATATAAGTATTTGCTTCAAAATAACTACAACTATAAACTGTAGTATTATGGCATTGTGAGCTGTTTGCTGGCCACAACAACACAATCATCACTCACCACCTACCCCAGCTTGACAGATTTGGCTCTTTGAGACTTTGTCCTCTTCTGATGTTCAAATGGTTAAATTTTAAGAAGTGCACAAAAATAGGCATGCTGGAAGTCAGACACAAGGAGACGACCTTGACAGGGATATAAGCCAAATTTAACCCTGGAGAACCCATGGGGTCCCTAGAAAACCAATGGGGTCGGCTCTGACCCCATGGGTTCTCCAGGGTTAAATCATGTTTGTTTTTCACTCTTAAGATGGTCCACATGGTACACATACAGATATTGTGTGTGTGTTTGTGGAACATGGGAAATTTTCATCATGTCTAGTGTGACTAAATTGCATAAATATGCTAGATGCACAGATGAATTTTGCAGAGGAACAATGGTAATGGCTTGATAAGATGACTATGTGAGCCTGTTGAAAATTTTGTTTCCAGCTGCTGGAGACAGTAGGGGTTGGGAATGCTGATTTCATCCAGTGTTAGATGAGCCAGTTATTTAGTTCACGGGTCCTGAAAGTCAGGTGAAGGTCACACATAACTGACAAATAGCCTTGAGAGGAGCCAGTGAGCTGGCACATGGTTAGTGATGTAATCAACATAAAACCAGTGCTATAGCTAAAAGTGCACATCCAACAAAGGGCAATACCACAACAATGTGTGTTCGGTCTGAGCTTCGTGAATCCACTAACACGATACTCTGTGCCATCATCAACCACAGAAATGTGGTCAATACAGTCAGCTGAATGACCTTTCAAATATAAATAGAATCTGACTAATTCATTGCAATTGTAAGGGTTGCTTTGTCAATATATTTTCAGCAAGATTTATAATGTATTCATCCAATCATCATCAAGAATGATGATTGGAAATATTGCCTCTTTTATGCGGGTAATTAAAAAACATCTACAAAATGCAAAGGATGCAAATTTTGTGGTGTCCTTTACACATTTGACTTATGTCATATTTGTAATGCTTTGAGGATATCTAACACACAAACTTATTGCAGTTGCAGCAAAACCCCCACCTCCACTTAGACAACCTGGACCTTTGGAATCAGATTTGAAAGGCCCCTCATTAATAGACCTAATAGTTTTGCACAAGGCCACTTTTTTCAGCTGGATGTGAAATGATATTAAATGGACTATGAAACAAGTTAATTTGTAGTGAGAAACATCAGTGCAGAAATTTATGGTAACGATAGTACTAGTCAGGTTAACTAACCTGTTTAGCAGAACAGCACTGGGGAAAACAGGAAGTAGGCAGAGACTGGAGCTATATCTAGTTTTGTAAATATGCTTTCTCATACTTGAAACATTTTTATTTAAAATGCTGTTATTATCAGATGCTCTTTGACCCTATTTTTGATAAGCGACTCCTGCTTTGTAGGCACATACAGCCATTGCTGGAATATCAACTACTCCTGCAGGCTTTGTAGCACTGAATTAGGCTTTCCATCATCTGGAGAGACGTGCATGTGTAGCTGCATTTGTAGAGCCACCAGCAGCAGCACCCTTTCACTGAAAGACTTGTCACTGAACAAAGTTGGTAGTCAAGGGTTATATTTCACATTATATGTGGATATAAAACCAAGAGCAGGGTCAGAAGTTGTTACAGTATTTTAATTTGAAGAACAAAATTGCAACCTAACATGCAAGTATTACTTATTGTAATGTTTATGAGAATTTTCTTTTCCTCACTATCAGCTTTCACTGTGTTTAAGGAAGCCATACTTCACTGAGCTTTATGTTTTAGATTCTGTATTGGACATAAAAGCAATTTCTGTCTCCAAAATGGTTAGGAATAGTCAAGAAAGCATTCTTTGTCCCCATGTATGAAGCGCCCATGTAGAAATGCACTAATCTCCTTCCCGAAAGGTTAGCCCTGCATTTTAATTGTCTCTGACATTTCCCACTTAAACTGCACACAGGGACAGGCCATGCAGGTTTCACAGGCAGTGTGGGGGCTTGTAAACGTCTTTTGACAAAGTCCTTACATTTTAGTGTCTTTCTCATGGCTCTGTCAGTTTACTGAAAGAATTGGTCAATGAATTTTATCTTTGTGTACTGAATTTGGCTTTTTTAAAGTGTCTGGTGTTATTGCATAGATATCTTTAAACAGTTTTTTCCTGTCTTCTGGTTTGATCTGTGTACCTTCTACATGTCACACCCATCCAAGTGCTTGTTGGGCTCTTCAAGCACCCTTTCCTTCCTGTGCTCTCATTCTCTTTCTCTATCAGTTTCCCCTTTCTACCTATTCTCTTATCGACCTTATCACATCCTGCAATGATACATAACTCAGCAGCACACCTGTGATCCGTGACAGCTGAGCTCCTGGCCTGGTGCAGTGCTGTCACTCAGCTAGCTAACTGCCATTAAACAGCATGACCCTGCCGCCCCATTAGGCTTGAGTCAGATGGGAGTGTCAAAATATTCCCCCATGCACCTTGCTGTTTGGCACTACTGTGTAGATGTGGTCTGGGTGGAATTAGCTGTGAGCTCAAGAGCCTTTTTAGTTTACAGTTACACTTGCAGTTACACTTATAATAATTTATATAATGTGTGTTTGTGTGGATGTATGTTTCTATGTATATTGTTTTTCACTGCCTCCCTATTATTCACTATTGGCTACCCCTTATATTTAAAAGACTAGAAAAGCTAGTAGATCTTCACCAAAAACTAATAACTATAGTCATAAACAACGCCAAAAATAATGTAAACATTTTAGAAATAAATGTTTTAATAAATAAATGCTTCTAAAATCCATAGATTCAGTTCAGGTACATTTGCATTGTGGCATCCAGTCAAGTCATTTCATGGACGTCACATAAATTTGTGCCTGCTATGAAAGTTGCTTCGTGTCCTGTTTGCACACATCATTAAAATGCTGCAAGTTTTAAACGAGTTTGTATAATTTCTGCAAATTAAGTCTGTGTCAGTGTGCATTTCTATCACCTAGTTTTTGCATATGTAAAAGGATGTGATAGATTAGATAATTTTGAACCAGCACATTTTATTGCTGCAGCCCACATGAGACGGCTTTTACATTTTCCTCTTTCATAATGACTGACCTTGACTCTTCACTAAGTAAGCTTCTAAAAAAAAAGAAAGAGGGAGTGGAAAAATATTAAATCCACTTTCAGGGGATGCCAGTTTAGCTCAGTGCGTTGAGTGGGCGACCACATGCCATACGGCTGAGAGCGACCGGCCTGGGCTCGAGTCCGACCAGCGGCCCCATTTGCTACATGTCTCCCCCCTCTCTCTTTCCCTCTGCTTTCCTGTCAGTCTTCACTGCCTCTATCAAATAAACCTGTCATGGTCCTGAGTCTGACTAGTCAGTGTTTTGTGTTTCCTTATATTTTTCTAGGTGCTTGTTTATTCTGTTTTATCCTTTAAGGTTTGCCATTTGTTAGGGTTTTGTTCTGTGCCTGCCTTCTCCCACTTCTGTGTTCCCTCTGTCTGTCTATGGTGTCACACGGTCTGCTTGTGAATCTGTCTGTTTAGCTCAGTGTCTTGTTGAGTTCTCTGTGTCTGCGAGTTTCCTGTTTTATTCTGAAAGTATCTGTCTCATGTGAGTGTTCAGTTTACGTTTCCCCTGTCCCGTCAGCTCTGATTTCTCCCGGGTGTGTTGCCCTCCTGTCTCTCATCCCCTTGATTACTGCTGTGTGTATTTAAGCCCTGCGTGTTCTCCTGCCTGTTGCTGGTTTGTCTGCGTTCATGTCCTCCGTCTCCCTGAGTGATTTCCCTTCATCTGTCTGCGTCTCTCTGTTCCTCTCCACGTACGGTTATCACTTCAGGTTTGCTTTTTAGTTTTCCAAGTTTGGGTTCTCCATTCTGTTTCTCGCCTCCCCTGCCTTGTGTATTTGTTCCACCTCCCTTAATAAATTCTCCTCACTTCAGAAGTACCTGCGTTTTGGGTCCTTAAATAATTCCACACGGCTCGCCTCGACAGCAGTGACAAAATTTTAAAAAGGCTACAAAAAACATATTTCAGGGGTTTCTGTCTGATTGGCAAGCAGAGACATAAATACCATGTCACATTTGACCTCTGACCTCTGACCTCTGGTGAAAATAAACCAATATAGAGCCATTTCTTACTGCCATTGTTTGTATTTGCCACATACATGCAAATAGAGAATGACATTCCCATTATCATTATTATTACTATTATTATTATTACATAATAAGCCTGAGTTATTCATGTCCAGTTATTTACAAACCAGTATGTATCACTATCTATTGTCTATTACTTAATTCTGCATAATGTCTTTCTAATCAGTGTAAACATCTGTCATGGTACCCCTTATATGAATTTTACTGTAGTGTAACTTATTAATCTGTCTTTAAAAAGAACAAAGAAAAAAATGAATATATAGAAAACAGAATAATATTACTTTAATAATAAATGCTGACCAAACAGTAAGCTGCCTTGGTTTACACTCTTATATTGCTTCTTGTTCATTATGTTATCTTTCTTTCTTTATTTTTAATCTCAAAGTTGAATTTGTTGGCCTTTTTTGTGCCTTAATATTTGACATTTTGGTTTTCTTAATACACATTCATAACGAGCATATTACTAACACGCATGTAAAGGTAATACAGTAAGATATACATATGACCTCATGCTATGATTCCATGCCCTGTGCCCTTTTTCCTTTAATAGTAACAGCTACTAAAACAGCAGCAGTGACAGTGTGTTAGTTAACCAGAGGTTGCTCAGTTTGCTCTTATTTGTTCATAGCTGTATTTATGTAGTGTAACATTTATTATGAATATGCAAATTAGCTGTTCCACATTCATTATTACCAATTACTCTCTTACTTGGAGGTAATTAGCACTGATGATGATATGCTACCCTTTACTGTCACCTTGTGTTGTGGTGAACGAGGTTGATGAAATAAGTGGGCTATGATATAATATTGCTATGCTAATGTAAATTTAGTTTGCAAAATAGCAGCACCACCTAATACACATGACTTCAGCAGGAGTTATTCTGTGACAGTCCTTGTTCCACAGATGCAGGGCAGTTCATTTAACTGAGGTCACATCATGTTTGCACACTGTTGGTGAAAGACGTCATCCTTAAGGTGTAAGCAGAAATCCTGTGGTTATATTAAAAAAAGTAAAATAAATGGTTAAAGCAAGTAAACTTTCATTTGCTGTGAAACTGCATATAAAGATGACCATGACCAGGATACTTTGCTTTTACTTAAAATAGTATGTTAATGGTATGTTTTCCTACAGTAGTTTGAGTCTTGTGCTAATTAAGGCTGATTCTGACTTCCTTTGAACTGGATGCATAGAAATTAAATTCTGTGAATTTTAGGTCAAAGTGTTTTTTGTTTGTTTGTTTTCAAATATGTTGAATAGGTCCTTAAATTATCTGCAAAATGCAAAGCAGGGCTTCCACCAGGAAAGTTGTTTGACCCAGCACTGCAGGGGGCTTAACTGAGCACTATCCAGCAGCAATACATCATTCTTTTTGACAAACTCAGTACAGCAGAGCTGTGTAGGTGCTGCTTTCAATGCATCAGACACTGCTGCTGATGTAAGTAGAGAGACAGATGATCAGCTAATGGTAAACATTATGATTTCACAGAATGTAGCATTTTTTTATTTTATTTTTTACTACTTTTTAAGTTCTTAATGCCTCTAATCACTTTTGCCGACTCTTTTTCTGCTAAATTGGTAATAGTAGTACTATAGGGTTTTTTTTGTTTTTTTTTGAAGACACTCACCACCTTATTTTTGGGAACTGACACACATCTTGGGGGGAGGTGTGTCAGGTTGTCCATCTGGAGGAAAAAAATCTGCCAAACCAAACATGTACAGCTGCCTGGTGTAAAATGTATTAGTAGTAGTAATAACATATGCAACTTAGCCTGGTTAAAAAGCACAAAAATCTTCACATTATAAAATCCCTAATCTTAAAATAACAGCTATTGCCAGATTAGTAATTCAACTGAAAACATGCACACATTGCCCTTAATTTATAATACCTGTACCTGTAGTATATAACTTTAAGACAGTGTATTTAGAGTCTGAAAGCAAAAGGAACCTTTTTAACCTTTTCTAGCAGGGTCTGAAACATCTGTTTAAGAAGGTGTCTAAGAATCTCTTGAATTCACCTCACTTTTGTGGAACAAATCCTTGGTTCCCTTTAATTTTACTGGTTTAAAATTTAAGTGTTAGGGCTGACACTAGAGCCTCGTACAGTGTTCAGCTGTCTAATGCTTAGTACACAGTGCACAAAGGACAGATGATGATGTGTAAAAAGTACAGCAAGAGGCAACATACAAGATAATGGATAGAGAGGAAGAAGCACTAATTATCTCTGTCTCTCTTCCACAGCATGTCTTTATCCTGTTTTCCTTCTCTCACCCCAACCGGTCGCAGCAGATGGCCGCCCCTCCCTGAGCCTAGTTCTGCCGGAGGTTTCTTCCTGTTAAAAGGGAGTTTTTCCTTCCCACTGTCGCCAAAGTGCTCATAGGGGGCCATATGATTGTTGGATTTTTCTCTGTATCTATTATTGTACGATCTACTGTACAATATAAAGTGCCTTGCGGCAACTGTTGTGATTTGAATTGAATTGAAATTGAATATATGGTTTTGTGTCTAAATTAGCAGCAGTATGAGTAGATGTGTGGCTCCAAAGCTTTAAATTCTTAATGGCAATGAAGGACACTTTGTATTTGTTGTTTCGTAGTATCCCGAGTTTGGACTATCATGGAGTCGAGACTAATGGCATAGGTCAGCGGTCCCCAACTTTTTTTTGCGCCACGGACCGGTTTATGCCAGACAATATTTTCATGGACCGGCCTTTATGGTGTCGCGGATAAATACAACAAAATAAAACTAGTACCGGTACCGAAAAAAAGAATTTTTTCATAACACACGTGAAAAGACCAAGGAAAACCGAGTAAACGATAAAAACGATAACAAAATAACCCTGAAAACTATACATTTCACACCTGAGCCTCAACTCTCGCGGCCCGGTACCAAACGACTCACGGACCGGTACCGGTCCGAGGCCCGGGGGTTGGGGACCGCTGGCATAGGTAACAAATAAACTGTTGAAGATACTTGGCACTGATTAGATCTGAAAGAAAATTACAAAAATGACTTTTCCGTTTCTATTTTGGCCAAGAAAAGTGTCAGTTTCACAAAGCTCAGTCAAAATGTCACCTGAAAGTGATATGGCCTGAAAGCTCAAGTTGCTATATCACAGTGGCTTTGTGGTAGAGGTAGAACCCAAAAGCAGGGCTCAGAAACTCAAGGAGTAAACTAATAGGTGGTTTTAATTAAACTAAAATCACATGCAAGTAACAAAACTAGAAAATTCAAACCTTTGACAAAACAAGGAAAACATATTGCAAGGGAGGACACAACCATGAGGGAAAACGTGACAGAGAACAGAAGGAAATACAGACAATAGGTATGTCCCAATTCATAGGAGGCATCCTTCGGAGGACCCGGCCTTCACGGTCTATGTGGGCTGGCTCCTTGGAAGACCGAGAAGGCCGGAAGTGCGAGGCTGTGAAATGGGACGATCTAGCCTTCAGATTTGCATCACCAGCTGTCTCGATGGAGTTCAATAAACTCAGCCGTCTGCTCCTCACTCGCTAATATATAACACGACATTGGAGTAAATTCTCGACCATCTCACAATTCTGTTTAATCAGTTTTCTGTAGAACTTTAATCTCAGCCAAACAGATTTACTCACGAACAAATAAAACACTGAAAAAAGCCAAACAATAACATTTTTAAGATAATAAGTAATTTCTATATCATGTTTAACCTGAGTAGCAAAAGACCGCAGGGGTCTGAAAACGATCTGCAGGGAGTCCGGTATTCTCGTCGGCTCTAGTGAGGCTCGACCTCCCAGTTTGCTATCAAGCTGGTGGGTAACAGACATCTCCGACAATGTCGGAGCACTTTTGCAAATATGTGATGTCTTCATAAATCAAGCAGATACACAGCTACATTCCCACCTAAACATATGTTAAAAGTTTATTTTGTGAACCTGAAAGAGTAATATTACAACTAGGTAGCTGCCCCCATTGTTGGAAACTGGAATTGGCTGGGCCGTGCTATGAATTCTGGGACTGGTTGGGCCTTGAAGGATATACCCGACCCATCCTTTAAATTTGGGGGAAATGAAGGACTCATTTGCCGGCCGAATTGGGACTGCCTTCGTCGCCTGGCTGTGACGTAATCGGCCTTCAAATGCAGCCTCAGGAGGATGCTGCCCCTGAATTGTGACTTACCTAATATATACACAAGGAGCATAATGAGGGAACAGGCTACAGGGTGGAACACAGCTGACACTAATCTGACTGATGAGCCAGAGGAAGCAAAACTGATCATAATACACATGAAACGGACGACTATCAAAATAAAACAGGAAATGCAAACCCTGAAACCATGACTAAGAAACCTGGATGGGAGAAAACAGACACACATGACTGGGAAGGCAGAAAGACAAGGAGAAAAGACTCAGGAAAACAGACCCAAGACCACAATAATATAAATAGAATAATCCTTTACCAAATTTCCCCTTGTGGGACAATTAAAGTACTCACTATTCAATAACAGCTGAGCAAAAGTAAAAACAGTACAAATATGAACCAGTTGCAGAAACTATTCCAATAAGGAGAGATGATAAGAAGAAATTGAACATGATTTATTTATATTATTGGCTAACAATGTATTGCTGTATGTTTTAGAAGCCGTTAGAGTGATGTGCAGAACTTTAGCTGCTTCTCAGTTTTGCAGGTTATCTTTTAAGCATCAGAAGTAATTCCTTTTATCCCAGCAGCAGATATCGAGCAGCCATTACCCAAATCAAGCAATAGGAAGTAAGAAAAGTACTTATTTATTTTTAATTACACGAACAGGGCACAGTGTATTATGATACTGTTAAAGGGATTAGGAATATCACTGATACCCTCAATATATCTTTTTCTGCCAAGTCATTAACACATCTCTCTGCTGATAACATTATAAGCTCCAAAATATAAAGTGGAATTTACTTAATATATTTTTCTCTGTTAAATGGGGTGAACATGTAGCCATGTATGGAAGAAGTTTGTATTATATTAATTATCAAATTTTAGAAATAGACAACTTTTCATCAACAGGTGTGCTAGAATCCCACCAGGGATTGCATGGCTGTGCCCTGTTCGTGTAATTAAAAATAAATAAGTACATTTCTTTCTTCCTATTGCTTGATTTGGGTAATGGGTGCTCGATATCTGCTGCTGGGATAAAAGGAATGTGCCATAGTTACTCTCAACCATTTAATCCAGTGCTTGTGATTCCACCAGATGTGCAGCAAAGTGTTTCAGGAACATCCTAGAAGCTGCTCTCTGACCTGCATTCCTAAAAATGCATGACTAATCTATTTTTAACAGAAGCTGAATCGGCTCAGAGCCGATTAGAAAGGCGGGGACTTGGATACAGTAATGGCATATAGACTCTGGTCAGTTTTCAGAATAAGAGACCCTGTGCAGGCTAGATGGTTGGGGGGAGGGGGCAAAAACATAAACCTCTCTCTTTTGGCTGTCATAAAACTGTACAGTGGTACCGTTCCTGCCATCTATTTTCTAGGATCACAGAAAGGCTTAACACAATAAGGACAAGTTGTACAATACACCCTGAACAGGGTGCACTTTCTCAAGAATGGCACACAGAGATGGACAACCATTCAGTCTTTTTCGAACCCATGGCTAATTTATAATCTGTAAACAGTTTTTGCATGGTGGAAGGAAGCTGACATACCCTGATGAAACTCATACAGACATAGGGGGTACATAGGAATAACATGCAAACTCTACAACAATGAGGCAACAATGACAAGCACCAGTGTATAATTGTACAGGTAATAGTGAATCCATAAATACATCCATTTACCAAAAACTGTTTGATGGCTCAAGTCAATAAATTTAGGCTCTGTTGTGGTTGCTGGTAATCATAGTCACTAACTCCAATACGACGTTATCTAAAAGCCTCCTAAAGTCAAAGCCTCTAGCTCTATCATTCTATCATTGTTGAAATAATTAGAATCCGGTCGTTAAGTGATGACGTGACGAATCCTACTTCCGGGCCTAAAGTAGTCTGCGTTTAATATTGCTTTTGTGTTGTTAACATGTTTAATGTTATGTATTTTCTTCTATTTAATCTCAAAAAGCTCCTAAAACAGTCAGTGATCACTGTTGACCTCCCTCGGCTTTTATTACCGCTAATCATTTATTTAAGCTCAGTTTTTAAACCCTTAGGATGTAACTACAGCCCAGCCCATGCAGCAGTA
>NW_005187424.1:5185623-5196341 GCF_000239375.1 Pundamilia nyererei | reverse complement strand
TGATGTCATTAGACCACACCCCTTCTCATTACAGAGATGCACATCACCTAATATGCTTAATTGGTAGTAGGCTTTTGAGCCTATACAGCTTGGAGTAAGACAACATGCATGAAGAGGATGATGTGGACAAAATACTCATTTGCCTAATAATTCTGCACTCCCTGTATATGAATGACTAACCTCGTTTTGTGGCTGCATTATCTCAGTTGTTCTCCTGGCTGAAGTTTGGTCCTTTTACAGCATCCTGCCACGCGATTACATTTGTTCCTGACCACCGAGAACACTCACGCTAACTTTTATCGAGTGGAAAAAAAGTTAGCTTGTTTATATTATGTTAACATAGCTGTGTCGCTAGCGGTCACGTAGCACATCATTATATACCAGCTAGCCAAACTTCAGTAACCCTACAAAGGTCACTGCTGTTTAGTTTTCTGTCTTCATTTATGTTGGACGTGATAGCAGAGCTGTACGTTTGAATTTGTTTCCAAAACCCCGCAGTCAGGACATGCTATATTGTATTTAGATAGAAGCTAGTGAGCTAACTTCCTGCTAACTTCTAAATGTCATAAATTCCGTTTTCCTGGATGCCTGGATGTTAAACTCAATTGTTACACCTGGTAGAGCAGAACGCTGATCATTTTATTAAAGATGAAAGCCTTTAGACAGTTTTTCAACTCTCAGTAATGCCATAGTGATCGTTTGATATATGGACCTGCAGCGGAGTTTAGGTCCAGACGTCAGACTTAATGACCGGATTGTGAGCTACATCTTAAGCTTTGTTTTATATTCATGCATATCTAAGCATCAGTCTTTTGTATAAATTTACTTCATTGTCAGAGTGGCTTGAATAAACATCCTTTTATGCATCCTTGTGTAAGAAGTCAACTGCCCTTCAAGGAAAACATGATTTCCCCATTCTTGTCTATTTATCTTTACTCTGAAACACAGCAATGCACGTCTCAAGCGATGAAAGTCTCCCATGAGTAAAATATGTCCTAAAATTCCTTTTGGTGCACTGTATCATGCAGATTTAGCCAGTTTAGCAGTAGCTGGCGGCACCGTGATGCTAACTGTGGATATCTATATGGAATAAAAGAGATTATTAGGCACTAAGAGGATTGGCTGCTGAGAGGTATAATGTGGGACAAGCTTTTTCTCTCAGGGGCCCAGATAGCACACAGGGAGATGATCAATGGTAGAGGTAGAGATAGCACCATTGTTTAGAACAAGATTAGACAGATTAACACCAGTGGCTGTTTCCTCCAGGGCTTCTGTTAGGCATTATTAAACCCTAAACACTAAAGCATCTCTACGTTCACTGAAGGGTTTTGCTTTAGATACGAGCCCCTCTCTTAAGGTTTTTCTGCTTTTTTTTTTTCTTTCCCTCCTTACTTTTTTTAAAGTCTGAACATTTTCACCCATGGCGTCTCTTCATTTTTTTCATTATCTGACCCTCTCTAAGCCTACATTTAGCCCAGCTTACCTTCCTCTCTGGAGCACCAAATCCTCTGAAACAAGTTCAGAGCGGAGTAGATGGTTGAGACACACTCTTTAAAAGTGTTGCTAAATGTGCTTTTCCAGTAGCAAACGTATTTTTTAAAGCACTCCAAAGAAAATTGAAAGTGGAAGGGGAGGGATCCTCACCCAACTAAATTGCCGGTGTTATCAGTTGGGCATTCTTTGACAAAAAAGGTGTATGGATTATTATTGTAGATATATCAAGGACTTTTTGTCCCTGCCCAAGCCTACCGATAGCCATCTGTACCCTCACAAGCCTGTCAATGCTGCTATCTGACAAACACACACACACACAGTATGATACGCACTAACAAACATACAGAGCAGATGGGAATGATTGCAGAGTGGAATAGAAGATATGTATTTGCTATTTTTGATATCTACTGAGACTGATAAAGAATTTTTGGTACTAAATGTCACATGCAGTATACCGCGCACAGATGAATACACTGATGCTTTTCAACACTTAAATCTCTTTTCCTGCAGGCCCAGCATTTGCTGTTCTTTACTTCCCTAGACCCACTTCTTCACCATATGCCCTAAACATTTTCCACCCCTCCCCAGTCATCTGATTCCCAGCCACATGACACATCTGGCACTATTTGAACTACAGTAATCCCAAATGAATACTTACTATTTGATAGTGTTAGCACTGTCCCGTTGCAAGTCAAGCTCTGCAGTTCCTGAAGTACTGGCCCTCATATTCTCAAGTATGGGCCAAATTTTCTTCCAATTGTTTTTTTTTTCTTTTAACTAACTCACTGCTACAGGATTGGTAGAAACATACACTTCTGAGCATGCATCAGCTATAGGAGAATCTTTTTTTCTGTTTCTCTATGTCATGTGTAGAAAAATCAAATATAATTAACAGTCTCAATGCACAAAGAAGATAAGAGGTTTTTTGTGAACTATTATGGAACAGACGTCTGGCATTGGCAGGCTAACAGTACATTTGGTGTGCTTACAATTTGAAATACTATAATTTATAAAGATTTTTTTTTTTTTAATAGAAGATCAGCTCAAATAATTTATTTTTAGGGGACAGCACTTCAAAACACATTACCATGAAGTGGTTGTATTTATCCTGATGTGAAATAGCAGCTACTCTATCACATCTTACATTTTTATGATGGGGCCCCCTTTCATAATCTCAGCTCTGCTCTAATGTGTTGCCCTAATAAGCCTTAAATTGTCATCTTGGTTTGATTTAACTCAGCCATAATGAGAAATCTGCCTTTAGAATGACAGTAGCCATCCATTTATCCTCTCCATCTTTCTTTACATGGCCTCTTAACACCTCCCCCGGACTGTCCAAATTGAAGTTGGAAGAGACAGCGGGGTTGGATTGTGAAATGACAAAAATATATATATTTTCCTAGACAGAATATTGGGTTTTTCATCATTCATATTGTAGACTTATGAAAGGCTAGGAAGATTATTTGAAAAGTTTAATTCAAAGAGTTTTTTGCAATAGATCACTAATGGGTTTGGTAAAATATATTTATGAGTTTTGTGACCGTGTTGACTTGATGGAAGTACAGAGTGAGGGCAAAGTCTAAAGGGATAATTTGCACAAGGAAAAGGTCTTTTGTGCTCACCAAGCATCACTCAATCTCCATTTTCCTCATGTCTCCAAGTGCATGTCAGAGAATGAAAGTAAAATGAAAGCAGACCCATTTCCATTCAGGCTTTGTTTGGTTTGTGACATCTTTGTTAGGCCTTTCTGTTTCAATACGAGTATGCCACAGAGTCTTCCTGTAGAATAGCGCCTCAGAACCTGCTGTATTTCTTAAACCAGAATGCATTACCTGCACTTTACTTTTCTTTTGTTGTGACATGTTACATCTTTGGATGTCATTAAAATAACATTGTAACAATTCCAATTTACTTCTACTTTCTACATCATTGCACATACACAAGTATGTAAATGTGGCATATAGACTTAATAGGAGATGTCCTTTTTTATTAAAAAAAATTGTTACAACTATTCACAATTAAGTAAAAGTAAATCAGTCTCACCATAATTAAATCTAGCAAAGGATTATGGATTTATAAATGGTAAAAGACAGCAGTATTTCTCCATATTCAACATTTGAGTAGACCAACAAATTTAAAAGCATTTTTAGTGAAGTTAAAAAACCTCACACTATATTCACTAAAACTAAAATAAATGTGTGAATGTGTCCTGTGAAAGAGTGTGTGGAGAATAGAAAGTATGTGTTTCATATACAGCATGAGCACAGATTTTAGGTCAAAAGAATAGATAAAGTGAGTGCTTAGTTTCCTTTTTGAATGTTGTAATGCTTAATGTTAAATCAAAGTATATGTGTGTGCTCTGTGTGAGATGGTGATGCAAAAGAGTTTTTTATGAAAGATCCTATTTCTGTGTGAAGCATAAAATTAACTTAGCTATAGAACTAACTGTACAGACCCTTAACTATAAACCAGATCACAACAACGTAGACTACCAAGGGCTACCATAGGATTTAGCAGTTGGGGGAACTAATCTCAAGTGTAGTGATGCCACATAAGGAAAGGATTTACACTAGTAGATTTTACATTTTATTCATATTTCACTATAATTGCCATCATCACTTTAAACATCGCTAAATTTTATTCTTTGCCAAAAATATTTTCATTCAATCTTGGAATTAAGCTTCAATTGTTTTGAAGATGTTTTTACAAGATGTTTCACAAAAACATAATTCAGCAACAAATATATGCTTCCAATATCTGATTTAAAAAGCTGTGAAATTAATTATGACAAGTTGAGTCTAGTTTATCAAATTTCAGGAATGTGTTGAAGGTGCAATAATGTGGGATGTATTTCATTTCTTATTACTGAGCAAGTTTTTCCATGCCATCAGTCTGCAGCACAAAAAAATGTAACTAATTCACCAGTAATTTACATTAATATTCCTATCACATTCGACTTCTCTTTAACTGAACGCTGTTCTGGCCCACTTAAACTCTTGATAACAGCCTATGAAATGGAAGTGGTTTCTTGGTGTCCTGCTGTGCTGGATGATAAGCCAGTGCTGGAGTAACAGTGTAGTTTTTGACATTTCACACTAAAAGATCAGTTTAAATCACATAAATGAGGGGAAAAAACCAACATCTGTTCCTTGTTGTTCCTCATTGGGATTGAGCAACACCACAATGAAAACCCACTCTGTAGTTGATCTGTCCTTCAACTGTGTCTCCATGATGGAGTGGCTGTAACTCAGGAGTTGGAGCAGTTCATCTGCTAACTGGAAGGTCGGTGGTTTGTTCCCTGTATGATTGGGCCAAGAAGGCATGTTGTAGAAAGTGCTTTGAGTCCCCAAGTAGAGGAAAAAGAAACTACATAAGAATCACTCCAGCCACCATGATCCAACTGAATTATTTTTCTTCTCACATGCTGGCAACTTCAGCTGTGCAACTGACCACTCCTGGACACATTGTGTTTACATCAAACATGCAAGAATCTGTTTCTTTCATCTGTTGAAATCTCCATCTTAATGCATGGTGAATGATATAAGTGTCTCCAGATTCGGAATGGGCATTTTTATGCCTAGTGTTAATCTAATCTGGCAGTAAATTAATTATTTATGACTATGAATTATCTCATCATCAAAACAGGCACTGTCTGACTCTAATGATCAGTGACAGTGTGTGTTTTTCTACACATCACATAGAGAAACTGTAACATAGATTCAATGCGAGTTTATCCAGTCTTTTGGGAATATGGCAGTTGTCCTCCTCAGCCCTGAGCTACACTGAATCTGTCAGGACATTTTAATATTACTTTTGGTGAAAGTACACACTGTGCATACCACACTTGGCAATGTTGGTTGACTAATCAGAGGAATGAAACATCCTGGCTGTGTTATTAGTTTGAAATCTATCTACTTATACTAATATGTGACTCAGTGTGTGCATTAGCTTAGCTGAGGGAAAGAGCTCCACAGCTTGAACAGGTGTAAAAGAAAATGTTAAAGTCCCAGACAATCCTCTAATTCCTGCATCTACCTTGCAATTCAGGTGTGAACACATATGTGATGCGATGGTTTAGTCAGATGACTTGCATTTAACAGAATTCGTGCTCGTCGGTTTTTCTCTCATCTGTGTTCCACTGAATGAGTTAAAGCTGGACAGCCTGTGACTGATGCGCTCATCATATGTCTCACAGTGGTACTCTGATTGATAGCATGTGATTTCTCACAAAGATGCTGAGGAAACTTGTACAGATCCAGGATGCGGTTCTACTTCACACTCTGCCTTGACAGCTGGTACTGCTGTGCAGGAGGAGGACAGCAGGATTGCATTTCCTCATAAGTGTCACAAAAATCCTTATGTGTCACTTATGACATCTCTCATTGAGTTTCAAATATGAAAATCACAGTATAATAATTGTTTCAGCATGCATCTGAGCCCACACTGACACTATATCACAAAGCAAAGTAAATGAATAATAACAAAAAATTTTCTCCACCTTTTATTAATATCTTGCAGTGACAAATGATATTGTGAGATAACTTGCCAACTGCAAAGTGTTTCCTCCTGCTGTGAGGTTGTTTTTTTTGGCTTCACTTTTTTGGAACAATCTCAAAAGGGCACAAATTGAAACATTTTTCTATTTTTAGAATAAAAAAGCAAAATTACAGTTTACAAAAAAAGCATAGTGGAAGCAAAAGGCAAGGACATAAATGACTTTGATAGGGACTGGGTTTTACTAATCTTTATTGAAAATATGAACGAACACAGCTCAATAAGGAGAATATACAGTACTACGCAAAAGTTTTAGGCAGGTGAGAAAAAATGCTGTAAACAAAGAATGTTTTCAAAAATGGAAGTGTCAATCATTTATTTTCATCAATCAACAAAATGCAGTGAAATCTAAATCAGATCAATATTTGGTGTGACCATCCTTTGCCTTCAACACTGTATTAATTCTTCTAGGTACACGTGCAAACAGTTTTTGGAGAAACTTGGCTGGTAGGTTGCTCCAAACATCTTGGAGAACTAACCACAGAACTTCTGTGGATGTAGGCTTCCTCACATCCTTCTGTCTTGTCATATAATCCCAAACACACTCAATGATTGTTGCGATAAGGCAGCGATCCCCAACCAGTTGAGGCTCAGGTGTGAAATGTATAGTTTTCAGGGTTTTTATCGATTTCAGCGTTATTTTGTTATCGTTTTTATCATTTACTCTGTTTTCCTTGGTCTTTTGATGTGTGTTATGGATAAATTTTATTTTTTTCGGTACCGGTACTAGTTTTATTTTGTTGTATTTATCCGCAACACCTTAAAGGCCGGTCCATGAAAATATTGTCTGGCATAAACCAGTTCGTGGCGCAAAAAAGGTTGGGGACCGCTGCGATAGGGCTCTGTTGGGGCCATACGATCACTTCCAGTACTTCTTGTTCTTCTTTACACTGAAGATGGTTCTTAATGACTTTGGCTGTATGTTTGGTGTCGTTGTCCTGCTGTAGATTACATTTGGGGCCAATAAACAATCACTTATATTTCTGAAAGCATTCTTTGTTTACAGCATTTTTCCATACCTGCCTAAAACTTTTGCACAGTACTGTAGTTTGAGTACTTTTGATTTAACAAAACTGTTCAATTAGACTCACAGAGACACTCATTAGCTCACAGAAGAAGGGCAAGAAAACTACTGGACCAGAACAACAGAATTGAGTTTGACAGCATGGCAAAGCGGAAGTGACAAAAGGAATAGAATAGCAGCACAAAAAATGAGTGAGTACAGAACTAACTTATTGAATTTACAAAAAAACTTCATAAACACCTGGAAAAAATCAAACATTGTTGATTGAACACTGTCTCATAGTATATGTGGACAATAAACTAAAAAAAATTAAAAGTTAAAGAAACTAAACATTCTACTGTGGTTGTCAGTCACCCAGTCTCCCTTCGATCTGTCTCCACTTCACATGTTGAAGAGAAAACTAAATGGAGGAGGAAAAAAATGGAAGACATGCAGGAAAGACTTGGTAGGAGAAAACGCTTTCTGGTGATGTCCATGGGTTCCAGGCTTCAGGTAGTCATTGTCTCTAGAAAAGTATAAAAATTGTGTTATTGTCTATATTTTTTAAACATCATCTTCTGAAATATGGGGGTTTAAGACTGGTTGTAATTCCTCAACAGTTAATGAATAATTTAGTTTTTCCTCTCAAATTGATGCTCATAATAAGATGAAGCTCATCTTATTATATAAGAGCATGCAGTGTGTAAGAATAAATATTTGGACCTAAATGCATTTCTATGATAGTATTGACATGTAGTGTTCAATGCCATTGGTGATGAAAATAAAAATGATCATTTACGAGTCTGTAAATTCACCCAGACTATCGCCCAGGTTGTCCTGAAGCCACCTTTATCTGCTATTGCTGTTATCTCATTATCCAACTCTTTTGCTTCTTTTCCATAATAGACCTCAATTTTGCTGTCTTTGAACTAATGCACCATTAGCGACACTGCATTTCAAAGCTGACCCACTCAGGCTTTTAATGTAAGCAGCCATGTTTCCAGATGTTTCCAGCCTTTTTTACTTTGATGCCCCATTCCTGATTATTCTTTTTTCACACAAACACGTTTCCTTTCTCTTTAAAGCATTTCCTTACCTTAATACATTTATTTTCTTTGGGTAGACTGAGGCATGGACTGTTTGAGCTCCACATATTGATTGTTGTGGGGAATTTGATGCCTAGAGACTTGCTGTTCTCCTCTACTCTTCTTTCCTCTCTCTTCCACCCTGGGGGAATTTTAAATGGAAACACATTACTATGAATCACACAGCAGGGAGCTCCATGATTGATAGCATTGCTTACCATTTACTAGTCACTGTCTGGAGATAAGCCCTGAATTTATGGAGTATTGGAAATCCTTGCCGTTGCTACATGAGGATTAGAGTGAGGAACAGCTCCCCCCGTACTGCCACTGGAGTCACCCGGTTAACAGCATAAGTGGAAAGTAAGGAGCCCCTTTTATTATTTATAAAAAAAAAATAGTATTTGCGTTTTTGTTTTTTTTGTTTTTTTTGTTTTCTGGATTTCTGCTGTAAATGAAACTGGGAAAGCTTGGAGGACAGTGTCACCTGCTTGTGAGTGAGTTTATGTTGTACACTTACTTCTCAGCAAAGCAAATGTGACTTTCCTTATTTTAAAAAAATCATATCGTTACACTAACTGGCTACTTTGTTAAGTACACCTTGCTACTACTGGGTTGGACCCCCATTTACCTGAAATCCTTTCTTTCAACAAGGTCCTGGAAACATTCCTTAGAGATCACGCAATTGCTGCAGATTTGTTGGCTCCACATCCCTGATGTGAATCTTCCGTTCTGCCATATCCCCAAAGTGTCCTGTTGTCATGAGATCAGGGGACTGTGGAGGCCATTTCAGTACAGGGAAGCCATTGTTCGAGCAGCCAGTTTGAGACAATCTGAGCTTTGTGACATGACGTACTATCCTACTGGAAGCATTCATCAGAAGATGGGAACACTCTGGTCATAAACAGACGGGCCACAGCAGTACTCAGGCTGTAGCCTTTAAACAATTCTCAATTAGTTCTAAGTGGCCAAGAAAATATACTTGCAGCATGAACACCCGAATTGTTGATACAAAGCATGATGGATTTGTGCTTTCATGTTGCTTATGCCAAATTATGACTACAGCATTTTTCCAATCTTCTATGAAGTAATTTTGGTGAGCCTGTGCAAATATTGGCCTCTATTTCCTGTTTCTCAACTGACTGTAATGGCACCTGGTGCCATCTTCTGCTACTGTAGTCCACTTGCTTCAAGGTCAACATTCAGAGATGTGTAATCAGAAATGCTTTTCTGCATGCCTTTGGTGGAATGATTATTGGAGTTACTGTTGCCTTCTTATACGCTGAAAGCAGTCTGGCCAGTCTTCTGACATCAACATGGCATGAACTCACTGTTATTTACTTACTCATATTTCTCTTTTTCTGATTATTTTCTGAAAAACCTATAGAGGTTGTGGGAAAATGCCAGCAGATCAGCAGTTTTTTGGTTTTTTAAATTCTTAACCAACAACCATGCCATGATCAGTCAGTTAATAATAATAATAATAATAATGGATTGGATTTATATAGCGCTTTTCAAGGCACCCAAAGCGCTTTACAATACCACTATTCATTCACTCTCACATTCACACACTGGTGGAGGCAGCTACAGTTGTAGCCACAGCCGCCCTGGGGCAGTCACCTTTCTTACCCATTCTGATTCATTTTGTACTTTAAAAGATCACCTCAACTATGTCTACATGCCTTAAATGCACTGGTTTGCTACCATGTGGCCATATTTGTGTTGACGAGCAGTTGAATGGGTGTACCTAACAAAGTTACTAGTCAGTGTATATTTAGTTGAAATGTAAACAGAGCAACCCCAAATGAAAAGAAAATTACAGACCTTAGATTAATATAATAATATATTTATGCTGAATCTTTTATATGCTTGTCAAATCAACCTTCAGGTAAATTATCCATTTTCTTCATAGTTCATTTAATACAATATGATAAAATAGATATATGTAATATTCAGAAATGAATAATTAGTCCATCTACTAAGGTGGGCACTATCATAGTTCATTTAAAATCCCTGAAGGCATATATGCAGGAATCCCTAGACTTTGCAGGGTGCAGACAGTAGTTCACCGAAGACTTTTGTTTAAAGAATGTGCTTGCAGACAAGTTTTTCCTGTGCCTCAGATACAATTTGCAGACTAAAACTTTTCTTCTTTAGAAATGGCTAACAGTTATAGATTTTAAACATCAAATGAAAACTGTGTTTGCACAAATAGAGAGCTGTCTGTACTTTTATCCTGCACTCCTTGTGTGTGTATGCTACACAATTCAGCAGTAGCCTAACTCCACTTGAAATAACGCGCAAAGTCAGGATGTAGCGTCCAACTCCTTTTAATTAGTAAGTATTTCCTCATGGAGTAAAACTGAAATACAAATAACATAGCTAAAATTAACCTAGCATCATTAGCACAACAAAATTAGATTCCAATACACATCCATTAGCGTTAGCACACAACTACTAAAGTATTCATCTACAGCAAATATTTCCACAAAATATACATAAAATACAATCCTACAATTCAATACAAATGAAAACTTACAGACGGTGGTGTCGATGGCACAAACAAAAGGCAGATGTCGCTGGAT
>NW_005187424.1:5182845-5184714 GCF_000239375.1 Pundamilia nyererei | reverse complement strand
CCCAGACACGGCTAGTGACGTCAGACTGAACAACCGGATTGCAATAAAATTAAGAGCGGAACAACTTTAAAGGCACAATGGTTGTTTGTTTTTTACAGAGGGTCTCATTCTTTTATATCATAGAAGCTGCTTACAAAACTTAGACTCCATACATCATGGCCAAGATTTTTTTTTTAACACTGAACAGAAAACTGAAGCATTCAGTTTTAAAACTGGTTTGTGATTTAAAGACTACAAACAGAAGATTGTGGTTTATGTCTCTACTAATACTAACGAAATAGCTGTTTTCGTTTATGTAATTAATTTTTTTTAAAGAGCGCTTGAACACATTAATTTTTATACTTATACAAAAAACTTGCTTAGCTGTTTTTTGTTGTTGTTTTTGCCCTGGCTTTATGTATGTTAGACAAAATAGACTTAGCTTCAGTAGTTTAAATGAGTTTGTGGACCTTAGGTTCTGCAGCTTAAGAAGGACACATTTTTACAGATTTTATGTGTTAGAAACATTTCTGTGTGCTTGGTTTACACATCTCCATTTTTGGCTGTCAGGGGCAGCTTAGACCTCAGATTTCATACCTCAGCAGCCATAGCCATAGACCAAGGGCTTTGGGTTTTTTAGATTCCTTTCAAGTTTGTGCATCACTCTGAAGAAAGTCTAACCTTACTGCATTTTTGAATTATTTGTTACCAAGCTTGGTTTACCAAACACCACTGCAGTTTGTATAATGGTGTGTTTAGCAAGTAGCCAGGAAGATGACTGATCAAAATCTCATTGCTGCTGCACCCTGAACCATCGAGGCCATTTCATCACATTAATATCCTGCCACACTGTGACCGAATATTTGATCTACACACACTGATAATCAACAAGTCGTTATACATCCACAATGTGCCAGCGCATCACACGTGGGGGCTGTTTCTGTGGTGCTGATCCCATTATGGAACATGACTTAATTCTCCTTGACACAAAGCCAATTCAGGGAGTGATTGTCTCACAGGTTCATCCTCTCTCACGCAGCGTGAGGGCAGAAGGGAAGTGGTGGTGAGGAGGTGGGTTGTATTAGGCGCTGAAAGACCACAGCTGAGGGGGAAATAGCTGTCAGGCCTGTGGAGGAAGGAACAGGACACAGTATAGCCCATCACTTGTGCTCCCTGAGAGACTTATTACAGAAGCAGGCCAGGGAGAGAGCTTGTAATTAATTTGGAGGGAACTGATATTGGTTTTGATGCACCAGAGACTGACAACAATGGCTGTCTCCTACATGTACCTGCACTCGTGGCTATATGTGTCTGCATAAAAACAGGAAACCAAGACGAGCAAGGGGAGAAAGGGCTATTTACATGGAATGTCTGCAACAATGCATATTAATGCCTCCTTTAGTCGCCTCATCCTCCTGCAACTCGTATTCTCATCTCTCATCTCTCTCATTCCTCTCTCACTTATCCATCTCTGCAGCAGCTTTGGTTAGATTCTTCCTCTATCATGAGTACGTGTTGTTCAGGGCAGCATTTTTTTTAAAATAATGAAACTATACTCGGCATGGCAAATTATTAATGTCACAGAAAGGAAATAAGCTTGTTTTCCTTCAGCTCATTCATTTAGAAAGCTCCATGACTGCACCACAGAAGCACAATTACAGCACTAAGGAATCACAGAGATTGAAAGGACCACAGAATTTGCACTCTTAGTCATGCAAATCAGCTGTTAGGTCATATCCGAGGACAAATTCAGCATTATTTTCCAATGACTGAGGAAGAATGGAAAGAAAAATGTGAGTGACACGATCAGAATGGATTTATAATATCTGCTGCCATTATTAAAAGTTTTTATCATATCTTTGGGTATATATATATATATATATATATATA
>NW_005187424.1:5178873-5182825 GCF_000239375.1 Pundamilia nyererei | reverse complement strand
GAATATATGCCATAGATTCATTTTTTTTAATTACATCAGGAACTGGAACTAGATGATAAATCTGTAATTTTTGAAGTTAAAAGAAAACACATGAACAAAAAAAAATAAATGGGTTCCATCATTTAGCCCAGTATTAGCTCACAATGACATTGGCGTTATGACCGTTTTGTATGATGGACTGTTACCACCTGCTTCTGGGAAGGAGGGCGATCCATTTGATGGAGCTTCAGAAAAGCAAGATGTATATTGTCATAGTTTTGAGTGAGAAGGACACAATCAAATATAATAATTCATACCTTCATGGAAGGTATAATCTCCTGTTTTTATGTGACTTGTGGGGAAATAATGACTTAGATTTATGGTCAGTTTGAGGATGTTTAGGAGTACAGGTGTTTAGCCTTTAGATTTTGGAAATTTGTTGTGCACAAAAGCTCATTTAGGCCTCCGTGACATGTTGGTGATCGTCTGGCAGCCACCGGTCACCAGGGTAAAAATGTATTTTCTGCAACTGATTGGTGAGTTGATGGATTGCTGGAATTTACTAGGGTGAAACTGGTTGCAAAAAGGTAGAAATATTCAACAATAATTGCTTTGTAATTACTTTGGGTGCTAGCAGGTTGCTGCGATCAACAGTTATTTGCATGGAAGACTAACAGGTCTGCAAATGCTCTCAAACTGCTCCCCAAGCAGTAGTCAAACTGTGAAAAGTATCGCCATGTTTAAAATGAAAGTTGTGCTGTGTGAAATGTGTTGGTTGCAGTGGTAAACCACAACTTCCCCTTTGAAGGTAAATGGCCAACTTTCATTTTTTCAAGTTTCACTGCTGCTTGGGGAGTTAATGGTAAGTGTAGTGTAAGTGCAGAAAAGTTGGTGTCTTCCATACAGTCACATTTTCCCCTCCTGATAGGGAGTTGCTGACTAGTCTCTAGGCCTGTGTGACTGGGGTCCATTTTGAGGTGGTGATACAAAATGTTGAAAGTGGTAGAATCCACAGTGCCATTTAAAGATAATTTAAATAGCACAGGTTACCAATTAGACAACATATCAGCAGCATATAGTATATGCATTCTTGTGTTTCTGCTTCCTGATATAATCACTAAGCTTTGTTCATCTTTTTGATGTACAGATCTTTGTTTCATTCTGACACTGACTGTGATGCCTTCTGGTAGTGCAATCCCCTCATTTCTGACTTACTTCCCTCTCTTTGTTACCATCTGACTTTTTATTAGTGTGTGTGTGTGTGTGTGTGTGTGTGTGAGAGAGAGAGAGAGAGAGAGAGAGACATAAGTTACTTTGTGATTAAATTAGTGCGTTACACCCAACACTGTCAGTAATTCATCACATGGGCAACCTATGTTAGTTTGATGTTATGGAATGAAAAAAAAGATGTAGCATTTCTTTCTAATTAGATTGACCTGATTTCTATTAATTTGACATATACTGGTCTAGTGAGACAAACCCTGAAACTGTACACTTAACAATTTAATTTCAGTCACAACACTCCTTCTCTGTCTCATTCTTTTCTTTTTTTAAAATGTGCATCTAAGACAGAGCCCATGGTAGTAGTGAAACTAGGTCCTGGGCTTCAAATAGCAGCCCATTGTATCCCAGGGGTCCACAGCTGAGGAAAGGCCAAGAGGAGCAGACATACACACATACATAAACACACACAGACACATGCACGCACGCGCGCACACAGACAGACAGCAGGAGTGAGATAGAGGGCGAATTGTTTGATGAAAATTAATATTTGTCATTTGGTGCCGCACATAATACCCTGCGGACTCATACAGTACAGCGCCTATTGTTTGAATCTATTTCTTTTGAAGATACTACAATGTACCTGTGTTTTCAGCACAGTTTGGGGGATGTGGGTATGTGCAGTTCTTGTATATTTGCTTTGATGTACTTCGGAACTGCTGGCTGTTTCCAACTTTGTTCCAGTCCGTTACTGGAACCGTCCGTTCATCAGGCTGTGAGGTGTCATGTGTGATAACTTTTGTGTGTTTTTGAGAGAGAGAGAGAGAGTGATTTAATACCCCTGACAATAACTAAAATTGTGTTTTATTGCTATATTCTTGCTATATATTTGTTATTTACTTTATATTTAAGTCTGTTTTTATTTATACATGTTCTAAGATCTTTTTGAGGCATGGTTTAAAAGAAGTAGTGAAGTAAAATAAAATTAAAATAAAAATCTCAAGAAATTTGAAGGTACATAACAGCTTTTAAACATTGTTGGTCAGTCTGTATCTTAAGTGCATGACTGATAAAAGCTGTACCAAAGCTCATGATATAATTTTAAAGAAAACAAAATGAAAAAAGTACAAATGTTCTCATTTTATGCATTCGTTTTTCCAACTGTAAAAATCAAATATTATCCCTGTCTTTTTCCCAGCTTTTTAAAGCCGTGTCTTACTCACAAACAGATGCTTGCAGAGGACCATGGGGTTACATTTAAATCCATTATTACTGTTAAGTGTTATTTTAGTTTATGTAAGGTTAATGTTGTCTTCTTCTTCTTTCAGCTCTTTCTTTTATGAGTCCCCACAGGGGATCATCTGTTTCCCTTTCACTGTGTCCCTGTCACACCAACCCTCTGCATGTCGTCCTTGACTACGTCCGTGCCCCCTCTCCTCCTCATTTGTCTTTGGTCAACAAAAGCAGTTTCCACTGGTTTGACAGTTTATTAGAATCACAGTTCTGCTGCCTTAACCCAACAAATGTGTTAAACCAAAAATAAAAGTGCCAGTGAAAAACAAAGTGAAAACAAAGAATAAAACAGTTCAAATGACCCCATAACTTGAGAATGACTCAAGTTCATCAGTTCAACTTTTTTTTTCTTTGCTCACTCCTTCTTTAAAAGAGATTCATGAACTCATCACCTCATACTATTGTGGCCAGTGCAGAACTGTGGGTATGCTCTGTAATGCTAGTGTCACCTGGCATTTTGAAAAAGAATCTATGTTTTATTATGGTTAAGTTTTACATATGTAAATAAATGCAGTTCTTAATTGGGGTCTTTGGAGAATGGGCTGCCACTAGCAGTTGGCAACTGTTTATATTATGCATGTATAACACAGCTGGCAAACACTGTCTTGAATATTCACTTTTCTAGTGTTTAAGTGAGTCCTGCTCTACTGGAATGCCTCCAACATACTTGTCCCATAAAACTTTGGTTTGGCACCTCATAATACAGGACCTCTGGATTGTCAGTATGAATCTAGCCATTGTGCATCAATACTACAGAACAGGTTTCCTGTTGTGAAGGATCAGTGTAAAAAGTCTTCGTTAGCAGCAATGAAGATAGCAGTAAACAATAAAACTGGCAGCTGCCAGTGCAGAAGATGGTCATTCCAAAAAAAAGAGCAGTGTGGGTTAAGTCACAGATTTGTAATACATTTGCTGCTAATGGAACAGATGTCTTGTCTGGCCAGTTGTAGTTTTGCTAACATTATAACAATTTTTCATCCCTCATGTGCTCTCTGACGTATTAGTGTAGCTCATCATCCCATAATACCAACCTACCTCAGTGTCTCCTTGGAGCAGCATGGCAGCATTTTAACACTGGTTACCGTGGAGACCACAGCGGTGCCACTGGCAGAAGCTGCCTCTTGCTCATTCCGGATGACATTCAGAAAAGCCCCTCTAGTGTTTGTATGCACACACACTCTCTTACATGAGCATGCAGCCACACAACAGCACCCCCGTGTGCTATGCAATAATGTTTCCTTGAATACACACAGTCAGAGACATATGCTCTTACAAAATATCAATGGAATATGGATGACACACACAAACATACAACAGTCAGTCAACTGTCATCTGTTGTAACAGCTTTCAGAGTATGTGACTACAGCTTTCTAATATGCCAGAACTATGGTGACTAACACACGTGTGTGTGTGTGTGTGTGTGTGTGTGTGTGTGTGTGTGTGTGTGTGTGTGTGTGTG
>NW_005187424.1:5177051-5178652 GCF_000239375.1 Pundamilia nyererei | reverse complement strand
TGATTTACACATTTTCCTAACACGCGAAAGGACACCCAAATGCCTCTGGGATTATGTTGGGAGGAGCATCTGTTGTGAAAATTGTCAAGATCAAAAATGCAGAGCTATCTGCTGTGGTGACCCCTTTTGAATAAGGGAACAGCTCAGTCTTTACTTTGTTTATACTCAACATCCTTTAAATATACCTATATGAGAACTCATATAGTTATATTTTAAGTTTGATTTTCATTTTGCTTTATTGGTTAATCCAAATAACCTTAATTCATCATGGTTTATAGGATGGGTTGAAGAAAATGGCTGGCAAATACCACTATTTGGTCAAAATTGCTAGCCTCTGTTGAGAAAATTGTCCTTTGGCACTCTTGCTGCCACAGTTTCAACAATAGTGAGGTGTCATATAAGAGTCCTCCAGTGGGACCTCTTGGTGATGCTTGGATACAATAGGTACTCTACATCGTAATCTTTCAGCTTGGCAAGTTAAAACTGGGGCTGTTGAAAACTGGCACTATGCTTGATATACATAGCAATTACTTTTCATGCCAAAACAATAGCTAAAGGGCAAGTGATGATGATGATCATGATGATAATAATAAAAAAATTTTTAATTTAAATTATTTAAAATAATTTTACATTTAAATTTAAAATAAAAAATAAAAAGGAAAACAAAGCAAAAATAGTCCAGTACAATATTGCCAGGGGTGGCACAGCAAGGCCAAAGAACATAGTGTGCATATCACCAATGAGTATCTCAATAATAGCAGCTAATTCATGAATTTGTTTTCTAGTAATAAAACACAGTTTTTGCATGACAAAAATCTAATTTCCATTGCAATATTCATTGTGTCATATGTCATCTAGTTGTCATTTCAATGTTAGATTCAGTTTGTCATGGAAAAAGATGACAAGTGTGGGCTGTTTATAAGAAGGCGTTGGAGGAGTGTGACAGCACTGTCAACATCTCTGTTATGTTTGCACATATCCAATTTGATGCGAATTCTTCGTTTTTATGTTGCTTGATGTTGTGTTCAATGGTTCTTTTTGTTACCTCACAATTTGGATCATGAAGTCATGTTTTTCACTGCTTAACCCAGAAAAAAAACGGCTAAGTGGAGATAAAGCCTGTCCTTGAAAGACCAAACCAGCCCAAGACAGCAGGTAGATACTGGACATGAGATTACGTTTTCAGCCAACTGAACAGGCGACTGCAAGTTAGAGGAAAAGCAATGTTAGTAGAAGGAACACGCAAGAGAATTTCACAAGAAAGAAGGAGCCTGATTACCACACAACATGCAATGACAATCTGTCAGAAAAATGGTTGTTTGAGCTGGTCCTTAAAGTGAGGTTTCATATAAGAGTCCTCCAGTGGGACCCACTTGAAGGTCAGAGAGACTGAGATAGAAAGCAAAAAGAAAGAAAACCCTGACAACCCAGTACTATCACATTCATTTACATTAATGACATACTGCATTTGGCTGCCAATAACCAATCATTGGTGATGGCCTCAGGCAGGAGGCTCCGGTCCATCCGCACCAGAACCTCTCGCCATAAGAACAGTTTCTTCCCCTCTGCTGTTGGACACATGAACAATAACCATATGACTG
>NW_005187424.1:5172736-5175141 GCF_000239375.1 Pundamilia nyererei | reverse complement strand
CCCACTGCCAGACTGCAACTGCACCTTATGTACATTTTGTAGTATTCATTCCACCTCATTCATTTCTGTATTTTATGTATATAAGTTTAGATTCGTTATTTATAGTTGGTTTACATAGGTTTGTGTATGTATGTGTAATGTGTATATATAGACACGTGTGTGTGAGATTTATATTGCTGTGCTTGAGAGCCACCATCTACTGGAACCAAATTCCCTGTATGTGTCTGCACATATACTTGGCCAATAAACATGATTCTGATTCTGATTATCTCAATATAGCAGATGTGCCCACTACCACACATTTGGACTGATTTGTGACCACTGTTTGGGAGGGATGGTTATATTGTGTATCTGGAATGAATTTTAGGTCTCTATGTCCATCCCATGGGGAATGGGAGCAGTAACAAAGGTGTTGCGTTTATATTTTTGTTGAGTGTACATTTCATCCATGTTAGAAAAATCGCACCAACAGTTGTCACCTTCTTACAAAACGTCTTGCTGATGGTCTTGTATCTCATCCATGTGAAGGTCTCCAGTCTTGTTCCTGATGTTCTTTGACATGTCTTTGGCCTTTCCCGTGGTGGTGTAGAGGTTAGAATGACATAAATTGATTCTTTGGACAGATGTGCTTTATACAATGAGATAAGATCAGCAGTATCTATGATAAGTTGGTTGGTTGGCTTGTTGGTTGGTTGTAATATAGGTGCACAGAAATCTGACCACATTACCACAGTACTGAAGGCACTTCATTGGCCCCCAGTGTAGAGTTACCTCTAAAATTCTTCTATTAGTTCATAAAGCTCTCAGTGGTTTGGCCCCCTGGTATATTTCTGTTTTGCTCACGCTCTACAGTCCAGTCAGACCTCTCAAATCATCAAGCGCAGATTTTTCCCTGTTCCCAGAATCAGATCTTAGTCTGCTGAGGGTGCTGTCCGTTATTGTGGTCCTGTTTTTTGGAACAAGCTTCCTGCTGACTTCACATCAATTACTTCTCTTCGAACATTGAAGAACAAACCTTTTGCTTTGTTTTGTTTAATTTGGATGTTGATGTATTTATTTTAATGTTTTGTTTATGATCGGATATTATAGTACATAATATTGAAAATATTCATTAGAAAGAAGAATTTATTAATTCAGTAGCTTTATGATGGGGGTTTAGCAGTGCTGTAAAGTGTAGTGCATCCTTACAATCTGCTGTTGTTTTCTCTGTATTTTATTGTTAGTTAGCTATTACAGTTTGGCCGTTTGCTTTTGGCATTGCCAAAATTTATGAGCACCATGTCACCAACATAATACCATTGCTGTAACTGGACTTGCAACAACTCAGCAATATCCATCCAAAGTGTTGGGAGACTGCAGGATTTCAGTTCATAGTGCTGAAATCCTGTCATCAGGGTTCTGATAAAGTTCTGTCTGCAACAAATTACAAATCGGAATCTTTAACTGTCAATGTTTATTGCATGGGTCCGCCCCAAGTTCCTGAAGACTCTGGATGTTGTAGGGCTGTCCTGGTTGACACGCCTCTACAATGTTGCGTGGAAATCAGGGGCAATACCTCTGGACTGGCAGACTAGGGTGGTGGTCCCCATCTTTAAGAAGGGGGACCGGAGGGTGTGTTCCAACTATAGGGGGATCACACTCCTCAGCCTCCCTGGGAAAGTCTATGCCAGCATGCAGAGGCCATGGTTCTCAGCCGGAAAAGGATGGAATACCCACTCCGGATTGGGGATGAGTTCCTGCCCCAAGTGGAGGAGTTCAAGTACCTGTTCGCGAGTGATGGGAGAAGGCAGCCGGAGATCGACAGACGGATTGGGGCTGCAGCTGCAGTAATGCGGACGCTGCACCGGTCCGTCGTGGTGAAGAGGAGCTGAGTGTAAAAGCGAAGCTCTCAATTTACCGGTTGATCTACGTCCCTACCCTCACCTATGGCCACGAGCTGTGGGTAGTGACCAAAAGAACGAGATCGCGGATACAAGTGGCGAAAATTAGCTTCCTCCGAAGGGTGGCTGGCCTCTCCCTTAGAGATGGGGTGAGAAGTTTGGCCATCCGGGAGGGGCTCAGAGTAGAGCCGCTGCTCCTCCACATCGAAAAAGGAGCCAGTTGAGGTGGTTCGGGCATCTGACAAGGATGCCTCCAGGGCACCTCCTGGGGTTGGTGTTCCGGGCATGTCCCGGAGGAGGCCCCGGGGCAGACCCAGGACACGCTGGAGAGATTATATCTCTCCGCTGGCCTAGGAACGCCTTGGTGTTCCCCCGGATAAGCTGGAGGAGGTGGCTGGGGAGAGGGAGGTCTGGACTTCTCTTCTCATCGGCACGCCCCTGCCCTCCATCCAGGATCTGTACCTCTCAAGAACCAGGAAACGGGCAGGGAAAATCATCACAGACCCCTCACACCCTGCACACAGA
>NW_005187424.1:5165855-5172333 GCF_000239375.1 Pundamilia nyererei | reverse complement strand
AACCAAATTCCCTGTATGTGTCTGCACATATACTTGGCCAATAAACACGATTCTGATTCTGATAAGAAAAGTGGATGTGTTGAAGGTATAGGCATGGCTGTAGAGTGTCATAATTTTATCATTACTGAGTGAGTATCTCCATGCCATCCCTGGGAGCAACACTAGGCTGCAGCACATGAAACTATAACTAATTTAACAGTAATAAACATTAACCTGCCTATCAGATTTAATTGCTCATTAATGGAAGGTGCGGAAACACTGTTCCAGATCGTTCCGGCCCACTTTAACCCCTGGTTCTACCACTTGAGGTAGTTGATTTTTGATTCTGAGGCTTTTTGCAGATCATTATCCTATTTTAGAAACCGTTCTCTTTTCATCTTCAACTTTCAAGCTTCACATATGCTTCGCTGTTTGCTAGTATTTAATTGAATCTATTTTCCTCTGTATCGGTGGAATTTTGCCCTTCCGCTGGTTCCAGCACAAGCCCAAAGGAGGATCCAACCTCATGCTTAACGAGTGAGGTGTTCTTTTAAAAATGTTCTGCAGCCCTTTTATCTCTAAATATATATTTACTCATAGCATTCTTTGTTTGGCCATAGGAACTGGCCCCAATATGCATAAAAGTTAATTTTTGTGGTAAGCATGAAGGAATATACATAAATGTATATGTATACTACCAGTCAAAGGTTTGAGCACACCTTCTCATTTATTTTTTTTACTTTATTTTTACTACTTTCCACATTGTAGATACATACTGAAGACATCAAAATGAAGCAAGATATAAGGAATTATGTAGCAAAGAAAAAATTTATATTTTAGATTCCTATAAGTAGCCATCCTTTGCTTTGTTCACAGCACTGCAAACCCTTGGCCTTCTCTCTCTGAGCTTCATGATGTTGCTATGGTCGGCAAACAAAACTTTAATTGCTATAACTTTGAATGTGTCCCCAAGAGCAGTCCCAAAAATCATCAAGCGCTACAATGAAACTGGCTCACATGAGGACCGCCTCAGGAAAGGAAGACCAAGAGTCACCTCTGCTGCTGAGGATAAATTTATCCATGTCACCAGCCTCAGAAATCCCAAGTTAACAGCACCTAAGATTAGAGCCCAGATAAAAACCACACAGAGTTCCAGTAGCAGACACATCTCTACATCAACTGTTCACAGGAGACTGTGTGAATCAGGCCTTTATGGTCAAATAGCTGCTAAGAAAACACCACTAAAGAAAAGCAACAAGCAGAAGAGATTTGTTTGGGCCAAGAGACACAAGGAATGGACATTAGACCAGTGGAAATCTGTGCTTTGGTCTGATGAGTCCAAAGTTGAGATCTTTGCTTCCACCCATCGTGTCTTTGTGCGATGCAGAAAAGATGAACGGATGGTCTCTACATACATGGTTCCCACTGTGAAGGATGGAGGAGGTGTAATGGTGTGAGGGTGCTTTGGTGACACTGTTGGAGATGTATTCAAAATTGAAGGCAAACTGAACCAGCATGGCTACCACAGCATCCTGCAGTGACATGCCATCCCACCCGGTTTGCGTTTAGTTGGACCATCATTTATTTCTCAACAGGACAATGACCCCAAACACACCTCCAGGCTGGAGAGTGATGGAGTGCTGCACCAGATGGTCTGGCCTCCAAAGTCACCTGACCTAAACCCAATGAAGATGGTTTGGGATCTGATGCAGAATGAAGAGGGCCAATAAATATATGAGCAGATTTTTATACCTTATTTTTACATTCACAATTCTGGTTAAATGGAATTTCTTAACAATATGAACTAAGGGACAAGAAATTAGAAATAATTGTTGCTTTCACCATAAAATGTTTTCTTGTTTTGTTGCATCTGTTATTTTAAAAGCAGTTGATGAGTGCAAGACATAGAAGTCCTGTTGAGACTATGTTTGAGTAATCAGAGAACTCATAAAACTTCTAAATTTGCCTTAATGATTGTGAAAAGCCATAACTTTATCAACCCCATTAGGGTCAAAGACTGTGGTTTCAAACACTGAGAAACTTCCGAACTTTTGATAATTTTTAAAAAAGCTAAATTGTAAAAAACAAAAATAATACAGTAATCATTCACAAAATGTTGAAAAGAATCTTTCATTTTTAACTTGCCTTTTAGAGGTCAGTTTATCTTCTTCCCACTAAACACAAATTCTACTAGGGGTATCCAAACTTTTTCTTGTGCAATTTTTTCCATGTAATCTAAATCTGGGTTAATCTAAAAGCTCCAGGCATGCGAAGGTTGTGAGCTGCACTGTGGAAGATTGCCTGCATTTAAGAGCTGGTTGTAATATTTTGTCATTTCACATTAAATGGTGTGCTCTAGGATCGAGGTTGCAGTCAAGTCAGATTAATGGCAGGCATGCTCAATAAGCTCAATATCTCCCCACATTATATTTTCTCTTCAAATTTAACACAATCACTGCTGTTATTCTTGGACAGCTTTTGAATATTGAATTTCAAAGCAAAGCTGCTTCCCACTGGCTGAACAGCTAGAATTAAATAAATGGTGTTTCAGCAGTCACATTCCTCTCTGCACTCTCTGATAACACTCCTAATTTAGCATCAAAGTGATTTATCTTTGGTGACCAATCAAACAACATATGTTTTAAATTTAAGTCTGACTTTTCTATTGTAAGATTCGTTTCACAGAACAAACTCAGACATTCCAGAGATGGGGATAAAAGAAAGACAAAAAGTAGGCAATATAACACAAACAGCTGGTCGAAAAGCAGAAAATGTTTGTCACCAACCCTCTACTTTCTGGCACTTATCCAGGCCAGATATGTGGCAGAAATGCACAATCCTCCTGTAACAACTCAACTTTTGATTCAAAGAAAGAGAGGTTCTAGTCCAAACTTCCTCGAGTTGTCAAGTTAATTTTTGTCTTATTACTTCATCATTGTCAAGAGCCAAAGGTGACCAAACCTGTTGTTTGAATGTAGATCACCTTGTAAATTCAACAATTTGTCCCTTGATTCAACTAACTCTTTTACACAAAAGACTAGTACAAAGTCCACATATGCTGTGTTATTGTTTATGTGGTACCAATGCACATTTGACTGTTTTATGTTTTATAATACATCTTTTATTTCATATTATTAATGATTTTGTTGTTATTGTTGTTGTTTTGCCTGTCTGTCATTTGCCTTTACTCCTTTGGACTTCACAAAGCTCCTTCCACTTTACCTTTGAACCTTTATCGTTACCATAAGACAGAGGCTAGGTTTCCCATGATCTACGACTCTGGCTGGCAGTCAAAATAAACCCTTCGCAGCCAAATCCGAGAATTGGAGCAAGGTATCAAAGACTTGAGAACTGATTATAAAATTACACTGCATCTGGATTATTTGAGTGATTATGCATACACTGCAAAAATTTAAGCTTTTCTCATTTCCACAGTTTTGGTCCCAGTAGAACAAGAGCATTAGCAACCTCATCAGTTAAGGCAGATTCTGACCAAGATTAATGCTGGCCGAGCTGACTGGTTTTCTATTGGCTGCCCAGTACGGTGCTTGACCTACAGGGGGTGTAATTTTCATTGTTTAGGATGAACCAGCAAAGTGCATAATCAGTCACTAGCAATCTATACACAACCCTTGTTAGAGTTCTTTTTGCCTACAAAACAAACTAGTTTATAGCAGTCAGACACAAGAAAAACTGCAGGGCCTGAATTCATGAAGGAATTCATGGCTGTGACTAGAAATAACATGGGCTGGTTTTACAGTTTTATTTTATATTTTGTTCAATTATTATTTTTTTATTTTGTTGTTAAAGACCATACATATACACCATAGCTGGCATGATACACTATTATCATAATCTACTGTAATTTTCCTTAAATGTTTTAAGCTAATATAATTTTTGATAATTTTTCTTTCATTCTAATGGCATGGCATCAGATTTTTTTTCCCAGTAATAGTACAGAAAGTACTATGGTCTGATTTCTCTGTCATGAAAAGTGATGGATTTTCATAGAAATTCTCCATGGCAGTTTAATAGTGTCTATATAATAATACCAATACTGTCTGCCTGATGCAGTCTCGGTTCTTTCTTGCTATGCAGCACCAGAACAGATGCTCTATTGTAACTTTCTCCTATTGTCTGAATCTTTCTTTTTTTTCTGACTTTGTGTCTCTTTCCCACTCTCCCTCTCCTCCTCTATGTCCTGTTTCTCTACTTTTCTCTTGTAAGCCTTTAATGGTGATAAGCTGTTCCATGCTGAATGTGTCCCTGTGTCTCCACTCTCCCAGGAGCACTATCACTGAACTCAGTCCTGCACTGTTAACTGATTCACCTCAGATGAACGATTTTGGATACAGTATAGGAATGTGGTCTAGGCAGCAGTGCACAGTTTTGGTTTGGCTGAGATGACTTCTCTTACCAATGATGGACTTGTATGTAATGAGTATCAGGCTTGAAAACATTTGCTGTCTATCATAATGTGGAGCAAAATTTGATAATGCAGACAGACATACAAACACACATGCCAAGAAATAAATCTATCTAAACTGTACCTACTTAGCTGCACAAGTTACATTCTACACTGTGCCACTCTGTGATATTACAGCAGTTTTGTTGCGTCTTTGTTTCAACATTGCATTATATTATTCAAAACAAAGCTCTGACATAGGGCCCAGTTGCAGTTTCCTGGTTTATACAGTGGCTTGCAAAAGTATTCGGCCCCCTTGAGCTTTTCTACATTTTGTCACATTACAGCCACAAACATGAATCAATTTTATTGGAATTCCACTTGAAAGACCAATACAAAGTGGTGTACACGTGAGAAGAACGAAAATCATACATGATTCCAAACATTCTTTACAAATAAATAACTGAAAAGTGGGGTGTGCGTAATTATTCAGCCCCCTGACTCAATACTTTGTAGAACCACCTTTTGCTGCAATTACAGCTGCCAGTCTTTTAGGGTCTGTCTCTACCAGCGTTGCACATATAGAGACTGAAATCCTTGCCCATTCTTCTTTGCAAAACAGCTCCAGCTCAGTCAGATTACATGGACAGCGTTTGTGAACAGCAGTTGTCAGATCTTGCCACAGATTCTCGATTGGATTTAGATCTGGACTTTGACTGGGCCATTCTACCACATGGATGTGTTTTGTTTTAAACCATTCCATTGTTGCCCTGGCTTTATGTTTAGGGTCGTTGTGCTGCTGGAAAGTGAACCTCCGCCCCAGTCTCAAGTCTTTTGCAGACTCCAAGAGGTTTTCTTCCAAGATTGCCCTGTATTTGGCTCCATCCATCTTCCCATCAACTCTGACCAGCTTCCCTGTCCCTGCTGAAGAGAAGCACCCCCAGAGCATGATGCTGTCACCACCATTCAGTGGGCATGGTCTGTTCAGAGTAATGTGCAGTGTTAGTTTTCCGCCACACATAGCGTTTTGCATTTTGGTCTCATCTGACCAGAGCAGCTTCTTCCACATGTTTGCTGTGTCCCCCACCAGTGTTGGTCAAGTTAATTGAAAAAAGTAACCAGTAACTAATTACTGATTACTTCCCCCAAAAAGTAATCCCATTACTTTACTGATTACTTATTTTCAAAAGTAATCAATTGCTTAGTTACTTTTTAAAAACACAATTTACAACCTGAATAGGTGATAAAGCGATAGATCTCTCAGCCCAATTCTACTTTTTCTACATAATCCATCATACAAAATGTAATCAAATGGAAAAGTCTCTTTTTAAAACTTTATTAGTTTTAATCTTTTAACTTTTTGCATCAAGCAAAAATGCAATTATATGCAACATTCACTGACTGGAAGAAATTTGTTTAATATTTAAACCTATTTTCTGCACATTCCAGCACATAATTATTTTTTTTTGTGTGTGTTTACACTCACTCTTTTAAATAGATGCAAGTAAAAAACAGCAGAAAATAAATAAAATCAAAGACTAGCGGTCCCTTTGCTTTATTTTCACCTGTAAAGCAGGAGTAGGGTAGGCGGAGATTTACCCTGGTGCAGGTGTGCCGCAGCGGTCAGTGGAAGGATACGGCAGTTACTCTGTGAATTTCCCATTACGTGGTAGCGCACTCGGAGCTTGCATGGAAGTTTAGGGGGTTTTTTATACTGTAAAAATAAGTTTTCTTCCCACGCACAATGCTAATGGACGCTAATGTTTTTGTCACTTTTTATGGAATCAAACTTAAAGTAAGGTCAGTACTTCCACGCTTTAAACGCTGCATGCTCATACTCTCTCCGGTACTCGATATATTATCCATTGTTGATCTGCACACAGCTGTTGTCAAATCAAATCAAATCAAATCAAATCACTTTTATTGTCACATCACATGTGCAGGTACACTGGTACAGCACATGCGAGTGAAATTCTTGTGTGTGAGCTTCACAAGCAACAGAGTTGTGCAAAATACAATAACATAAACAGGCAAAATATACGAATGGCTAAATCTGAAACTAATAAATATATGTACAATATATAATAGTATATG
>NW_005187424.1:5162039-5164231 GCF_000239375.1 Pundamilia nyererei | reverse complement strand
TGAGCAGCTCCTTCAGTGGCAGGCTGCGGCACCCACGTGTGGGACTAATAAAGGTTATCTTATCTTATATACATCAGTCTAAGTGGGGTTGACCAGACTTCTCTTCCCCGAGCCTCTACCTCTACCTCTAACTCTGGGAGGACACCAAGGGGTTCCTGGGCTAGCCAAGCGACATAACCTCTCCAATGCATCCCAAATCTGCCTTGAGGTATCCTTTCAGAGGTTTCTTCATGTTAACAGGGAGTTTTTCCCTCCCGGTGACGCCAAGTACCTGCTGAAAGGGTCTCATCTGATAGTTGTCTGATTGAATTTAATGAACAACAATGTCTGAAAATATTGTTATCTTCTTTTGTGTTATATTTCATTATGAGTTTTTGTCTGTTCTTTGGATCTCTGTACTTTGTAAAATAGTCTGACAGAACAGAGTGAAAACCATGGTTAAGATGGTTGGAGCACTCTCCTCTAGGGAATGAGATGGCAGACGTCAGTGAACAACTCCCACTGTAATTAATCTAAAAAGTGTTTAATCGGCTTGTTAATTAGCAGCACTCGGATTGTAATGGGACTCTTAAAGTCAGGTGCACTAGAAAGGTCAGACAGTTTCACATTTTACTTTAAAATGTAGATGTGTTTAATTAAAGCTATCAAGATCTAGTGTATTTGTGATTAGTGAAGTCATTTCTAATAAGGTGAAAGGCCGAAATTATTATTCTATTTACAGACACACACTCAGTGTTTGGAAATTTTACCAGCACACCTCCAAAAATTTAATTACACTATAAGACAGAGTGTCCAATAACTCCTGACTGGTGTGGGGTGTTAAACTGTTTCAAATGACATTAAAATGTAATTCCTGCCAGTAAGACCACAGTGAAAGAGGAGTTTACAGACTAATTTGGTTACATGTCCTTCATGCCTATGGATGGATGAGGCAGGAAAATTAAAGCCTCCCCCACTTTTGGCCCAGTATGTAGTCTTATACTTAGAAAATTATCATCTTCATGCCTAATGGCATATAAGGACAGACAAGCCTCCTCCACTGTTGGCTATTTGTGGATGACTTGGCAGTGTGACCACAACTCATCATCACTCCTTTTTAGCTTAGCTTTTTGTGGACATAAACCAATGTCTGCTTTTATAAATTTAATTTGTGTTGACTTTTGGACTGAAATGTTGACGTCTTGAGACATTCTGGATTGAAGATTGAAGCAGATCTGTTGAATTTGCCCCATGATTTAATTATAAAGTGTGAGTATCTTGTCTAGTGTCATATAAATGAGAAACCAGACTCCTCCGGTCCTGGCAGTTTACAGCATGCTTGGCAGCAGGACTTCCGCTTCTTGTCCATAATAGGTTTTTCCCATTTCTCTCTCTCTTTTTTATAGATCATTTAGCATTTAGTCATTTCTTGCATGTCCTGATATTCTTGATATCCATAAAAAGGCTATATTTATAAAATAAAATTGCAAAAACACCATCTAAATAATTTTGCACTTGGTACCTAGCAACCATCAGTTCTTAGTAGTTGGTGCTCGTTATAGTGGAAAAACACTGGCTATTGTTAAAGGAATGCAATTAAACTGCAATATAAAATATATAATTGCCCAGCTAATGCAATCTACAATATGACAGAAAAAAAAGAATGATTAAAATACATTTTAGCATTTGTCTGTGACACCTTGAGGTAGTCCAAAAAAAAATTCTTGGTGATTATCTTGTAATTTTCCAGGAAGCATCAGTTTAAATGGTAAAAGCTCATCAGAACAACTAAAAGAAAAAAAAACAACAATGTCAAAATGACTTTTTTTTAAGAATTAATATTTCACCATATAGTGTGAAAGCCTCTTGTCAAGGAACTCAAATCAATTCAGTTTTACTTATATATCATAAAATCAAAACAGTGCTGCCTGTAATGCGCAGCAGCACAAAGCATAGCTGCACAAATAACACTGGCACACTGGAAGAAGTAACCTCTGAACCAAAAATAACTGTATAAAATTCTAAATGTCCCTCAAACTCATTTTAATTAGCATATTTACGTGAAACCCTATTCATTAGGGGTGCAACGATATTCGTATCGATATTGAACCGTTCGATACAGTGCTTTCGGTTCGGTACGCATATGTATCGAACAATACAACATTTGTAATTTATTTTATCAATTTTCCTTCTGACGATGCTGTCTGTGTTGA
>NW_005187424.1:5153146-5160591 GCF_000239375.1 Pundamilia nyererei | reverse complement strand
TATCGTTGCACCCCTACTATTCATAGCACTCAGACTTCCAAGCCATCCAGACTCTCATTTCCTTCTCTTTGCTTATGTTCAGATTCAACTTCTTCCACTTCCACTGCATAAAACATTCAAAACTTGGCTTAAATATAAAAAAAGTATCAACTGCTGTTCATTTAAAATCTCATTAAATTTTTACATTTTAAAAAGTAATATTTCTGCAGCTGGCACACCAGAAAAAATACCATAAAAATAATAGAAATTTACCATTAAAATATTGTACTTTTCAATAATAATAAAAACTCCTCCTAAATATTTAAAATACCTGATAGTAGGGTCAAACACAGATGTAATGCAAAATATCAGACTAAAAATTACACAAACATATTGTTACCATTTGCTTTTAGTATGTTCAAGTAAAAATTGAATGTTCAGACTGGACTTCACAGTGAGTCATAGATATAAACCTTGCAGTATTTACACTTCTTAAATTATCCAAGGCCACTTGATCATTTCGTATGAGATTTATGAATACGAGATATGACAACTGTTAAACAGTTAGGGCACACTTATCTACTGCTCTCAGCATTTCATTTTGTTAACAAATAGACCACAATAGAAAATAGTTGCCCCTCTTTCAACACTCTTGGTAACTTAATTTGAACTTATGTGCAGTTTATAACAATCCTCTGAACCAAATGGCTCTTTAGGAGCCATATTAAAAAAAGCAGAATAAAAATTAAAAACATCCATCAGTTAAACCAAGGGTACCTTAAACAATCACGTTGAACATGGCAAGTCTCCATGATGGTTCTTATCTGAAAGTAAACATTTACACACTTTGGTCTTGGTCTGTTAATGCTCTTTGACCTGGTTCTAACTATAAATTGCCATTTTCTTCCCCAGGTTTTTACCTTGTTGTATGCATGCCCTCTTCCACTCAAAGTGGGCACTCCACTCTTTTCTGGCATATCTGTGATTTTATATAAAATGTTTAACTCTATCTTTAGTCTAATTATCTCTAAAAAGTGTTTTTACATTAGACATGGTAATTCAGTCGCAAATGTTTTTAATGTATTGCTGTCAGCTCTTCTGAGAACTCTCCACCTTTTGTCTTGCTAAAACATTGTGGAAGTTTGTACACTGAGTGGCTGTCCTTTGCTGGTAGGTTATTGATTAGTTGCTAATGAAAGGCCTATTAAAGACAAGCATATTGATTCAGAGAGAACCCGATGACAGTTTCACTGCAAAAGGGACACAATGGAAAAAGACATGCAATGCCAAAAGGCCAAAGTATGAGGATTGAATAATGACTGTATATTTTGGTTTAACATTATTTATATATTTCTTTTGATTACTTGTTCTATCCTCTAACTTATATACTGATGACTAACATTCTGCAAAAACAACCTTCTGTAAAGTCATGGTTGCAGTATCATTGGTGTATCATTACTTATCAAAATCATTAGCTCTAACATTAATTACTCAACCCATTACTAAGGAGAACACTGGCCCCAAAGGCTGCTCCAGGATCCATTGGTGAATTATCTTTACCATTTACTATAACTGGTTAAAAAGCATAAAACATAGGTCCAAATGCCCAGGGTCCACAGTTTCATTTCTGGCTGGCTGCACGACATGCTGCTTGTCATTCTTGTACTGTGTTTACTCATATATTAGTTCCTCTCCACTGATTATATCAAATGTGCAAAAACGTATGAAAAAAATATTTGCTCTTGTGCAGAGCTGTAGTAACTACACAAGCATTAAAGTAAGCAGCCATGTGATAGGGTGCGATTAGAGGAACTGTGGTATTGTAGGAGAAAGTTAGGACCAGCAGAGAAGTATGAGAGGGTGGTGCAGGACATGAGGACAGTAAGTCTCTGGCATGTGTAACAGGTGTTATAAACGGGTTTCAGTTCAAGCCGATACATCAGGGATCCAGTCTGAGCCTCTTCTTGCAATGTTAGTTAGCTAAAACAAAAAACTAAAACTAGATGTGAGAAAACATTTTCCTTAGTTTTGGTATTTGTTTGTTTCGTAAATGTTATACGTTGCCTGATGAGGCATCAATGGATGTGTTTTTTGAGATTCTAAATGTCTAAGATATTGCAATTCAGCTGCTTTCAAAAAGTTTGTTTTTATTGGAGTACCTATACTATGTTTTTTTTATTTTTAATATTACCTCTGACATATGCCCTTCACACAGTAACTAATAAAAACTAAACTTCAGCTAAAGATTTTCAAACAATAAAAACTAAACTAAAATAAGAAAATCCACTCTGTAAACTGCAACTAAACTGGAATTAAAACAAAAAGTAAGCTTTTTATAAAAATAAAACCTATTTAGAAAATACAAAACTAGCTCTCTAACTAACTACTAACTACCTCATTGTTTTCAATAGGTTAACGGATGAGGCTGAATTGTAATTTGTAGTTAGTGAAGTTTCTTTCTGCTGAAAGTGCTTGCTCAGAGTGGGTTTTTTGATTGTTAGGGTTTTCTCTGCATTATTGTAGGGTCTTTACCTTATGATGTAAAGCGCTTTGAACTTTTGTCATTGCTACTATCTAAATAAATCTCAAAATCCTTGTAGAAAACTTTCAGTTTTTACCTTTGATGAAAGATCATTGTGATGATGATAAAGTAGCTGTCTGTGTAATAATGGGGTCATAAAATTCCCTTTCACTATTTATAAATCGCTTTGTTTTGAACCACTTACAGACCAGAACAATGGAGCAACTCTAATCAGTTATTCACAGATGGAATGGCTATGAGACTTTTTTAAAAGAAAAGAAAATTGTCTTTCTAACAAAGCAGACATGAAAGTGTCAATACAGTACATCTGTAGTGGTGTAAACCTTTCAGAGCCTACTTGGACTGTCTCCAGTTGCCATTGTTATTGGAGCTCTACAAGCACTTTCTTTAAGACTGTGCCCATATCCAGTGTCCAACCTTATGGGAGGAGCTCTGAGCTTGTTGTATGACTCACTCTTTACACCGCTTCAGTGAAAGCTATTGCACCACATTTCACAACAATTCATGTTCACGGTGCTTTATGGCATTTACAGTATACTGTTTTGTCTGTAAGATTTTTAAATTTGTATTGATTTATTTTGTTTGCTTCTTTTGCTTTGTTGTAGTGGTAGCAATAACTTCTCATTTTTACAGTGAAAGCAAGTGTGCTTCCAGTACAGTGGCTACTGTGTGTAAGGTGTGTGTCTGTGTCTGATTACAGCAACCAATGTAAAACATAACCGCAGAGGATTACATCATAGAAGATAAAAAAAGTGCCAATTACACAGAGACACACACACACCCTCTCGCACACACACGCACGTTATGCTGGCAACACAGCCAAACAGGTTAGTTGAATGCAGGTAAGAGAGGAGGATGGACTATGCAAATGTCAGCACTTGGAGAGAGAAAAGCTAGCCTACTGTTAAACAGTTCAACTAAAACACAGCCGGGGTAAACTAACAGGTGTACGGGTGAGCAGTGAGGGCAGACATTTATCGTAGACGGGTAAATAGTCAGAAAGGTGTAGACAAGCAGTCACACAAGTTACCAAGCAGTGTGTTTTTTAGACAGGCAGAGTGTCAGGTAAACAAGCAGCCTGCTCTCCCTGTCTGCTATGGTGTTGTAGCTGGAGAAATACAAGCAGAGGCAGCAACACAGAAAAGAAGCTATTAGAAAGGTCTTTATCCTCTGCTGCCCCCTCTTTGAGACACACAGACTGAGGCTACTCCAAGGCTATTCAACCAACTCGGCTTTGAAAGGTAAATGTGTAGATTCAGTTTGCTTACATCTCAAACACTTGATCTGTACACATGTCTGTGTATGCATGCACTTCATCCATGCTTTAATCTATCTGTGTGTTTACATGGAGTTGGTCAGATTCATTTAGTTTAACATGAATCTCCGTTGTTCTGAAACTCCAGTAAATGGTAAACAAGCTAAGAATATCCTGCTCCTTCTTTGTGAGTGGCAATAGACTAGTTCAGATACATGCAAATTGTCAATGTACTCTGTTATGTTTTTGCACTGAAATTAAAATCTACCCAAAATGCAGTGTGAGATTAATGGGAATAGATGTTTCTTAGAGTTGAGCAAGTTATTTCAGTTAAATTTGTTTTTGTTCCTGGGTAACCAAGTGAAGGCCAATGACAATGAGTATGTAGGCACACTGGTTACCATTCAAAAAGCCTATACCACACCAGGGCAGCCCTGTCTCCCTGTGCTTTGTGTATTTGTGTGCCATCTTCTAGAGGATCCCCATCAATCACATTTGTTAACATACGGTCCACACACTGGACCTGCAGCTCAGTGTGCTGCTGTGGGTTTTTTTTACTGTGTTTTGCATGTGTCACAGGCAGTATGTATATACACATAAACACACACACAGCCAAAAGTTGGTATTTAACAGGTGTTGAGGCTCCAGGCATCAAATAGCAGCGCATCCCTGTGTGTGCTGAAGAGATATTCTGGAAGTGATTTACAGCTTTGTAAATCTGAATCACAATTATTCCTTAAATATGAAAGGAGGCGATGGAAATGAATCCTCACAAACAACAATTATGGGAAAGTTGATATTTTTGTTGTTTTAAAATCATTCTTGGTTCATATTGGTTCCTAAAGGTATGTGTAAATAATACTGAAATTTACATATTAACATTACTTTGCAGATTCAGGTTACTCAGGTTATAAATACAATGAAATAAAATTTGGAATAAAAAGTACATTAGATATTAGTTAAACACTGGAACGCAATAATCAGGAATAAAAAGAACAAATGAAATAATCAGGATAAAGGTGATCAATGGACAGTCGTAACTTCTTTATGTTTGAAACAAGTTGGCACTTTTGTACTGTTAATGGAAGAACATAATTAAAAGAACACATTTTAGATGTCACATGTCCAGTTTGTAAGGGCTTGTGTTTGAAATAAAAGTCAAAAAAATCAAAATCATCAGTAGTTGTAATATTACAGAAATATTGCTGAAATTGTGTTATATCATGAATATATTGTGGGCACCATTAAAACTAGAACCTCCGACTTTCCAAACCCCTTTAGAACCGCTTGAATAATCTGTTAACATTTGATATATACCTAACAAGTCTAATTCACTGAATAAGTATTGTAGCATAAGAAAAATATTTAAAAGAGAGAAAAAACAGAGAAATGCACGGAACCCATCATTGCCGGTATTTTAAAACTGAGCTCACAGTTGACTACAACAAAATCAGAAACACATTTTTGTTAATTAATCAATGTAAAAACTAGAACTGTGAAAAGTTATCACACCATACACAACTGTCTTCTCTCCACGAAACTTGAAGTCTCTCTCACGTCAAACGTCTACCCTGCCCTATTCAGTCTGCAAGCCTCTTCAGTTCTCTCAGCTCTGAAATCTGTCAGACTTAGCTGCCCTGCTCAGACTTTCAGGGGAGATTATGAGACCGTGGACCTCGAACATTCAAATGTAATTTATACCAATTTACAAGTGGGCCACATTAGGTTCAATCCACTGAGTCCAGTACACCTAGCTGCGGGCCAGCTAGGTGTACTGGTATTTAGTATTTAGTTTCAGTTAACTAAATACTGAAAAAAATAAAACTAAAGAAAGTCGCACATATTCATGTAAGCCATTTAATACTATGTTATTATACAGCACTTTTCCTATTACACCTATCACCCTGCCGATTTGTCTGCAACAGCTGCGTCACTCTCTGCCTGCACCATTTTTATAGTTTTATATTTGTTTATAGTTCATAGTTTTCCCATATTAGATCTTTATCTTTCTTTATGAACTCAGTTGCTTTGCGGATTAATATTTTTAAAAAGCTCATTTGCTTATTAATGCTTTTTTTCTGATGGTGGGCACCGTTAGCAACACTTCCATGTAGATGCCTTGTAACGAGATCGGGAAACCTTCATGTGACTACTTAATCTGAATACTGAGGTTAGGTTAAGTGAAGCTAGATAATGGCTACCCATCCTAGATATGTTGAGCTTCATAGTGTAGGGTCCAGTTCAGTTATTACAACATAAACTTGATCATTTGTTTGTTCAGTTTTTCCGTTTTGTGTTTTTTCACCCAACAGGTGTGAAACATAAGTAACTTAAGCTTTTGGAAAACTTTTGATGCCTGACTTTTGTGAACTCAACTTCCCACCTTCTGATTTCTTCAGATTGTTTTATCAGTAGCAAGGCTTTCATGTCCTGAACGTCAAGTCTTTGCCTTTTTTTTTAATTCTACAATTTTATCTTAATTTTTCTGTTTCTGCATATCACTTTCAAAATGTTCACTTTATCCAAAAGGCACATGGATATTTTCTTCTTGTTTCGCACATCTTCTTTGATTTCTCCCGAGCTTTCCTTTTTCCTCTGTCCTTTTTTCATCTTAATATCATCTGACATTCCTTACCTGCAAGCAGACGGGGTATCACCTGTCGTCTGTTCGCTTTTTCTTCTGCAACACGATCTGATGCGTCTCTCAAACAACAAAAGGGAACAGAGAAAAAGAAGGGGTGGGCGACAGTGGAGAGGGAGGAGGGAGAGGATGGGAGGCTGGTCTGCGGCTTGGTATCTTAGACAGTCCAGCACTTTCTTTGTTATCTGCTCTCAGTGTGGGAGAAAAGCATCCCACCTTCTATATTATCATCAAGCAATGATAAGGATGGCCCTGGCTACTCTTCTCTCACAAAGGCAAGCTGATGCCTCAAGGCCATGTATGTGTGTGCGTGCGTGTGTCTGTGTGTGTGTCCGTCCATGTATCTGAAACCATGTCATGAAGACTCCAAAAACACCAAGGGATGTCTTATCCTTTTATTCTATATAGAGATAACAGTGTTAGCGTGATTTTGTTGCGACTTTGAGATACTGGCTTTGGCTCACCTCAGTACAATGGAACTCAAAGGCATTGTGGCATTCAAACAGCCCTGAAATTCACTGACTGAAAGTTTCCGTTTCCAAATATATTTGCATGGTTTCTTAGGATAAACAACCAAAGAAGCGTCTGTACACATGCTTAAAAAGTTTTCATTAGCTCGGCTTTTGTGGAGAATATCTAAACTATGATTAGATTGGCCAGAAGTTGAAACAAGTTTAATCTTGTCAATTTAGCTGGAAAAGTGTTCATTCAGGTGGTTTCTGTAATAGATGCATAGGAAAAGCCTCAAGAGCTGGATGACATATGCAGTATACGCATCCATGTGCAGGAAGCCAGAGAGGATTGAAGGTAATTTTGACTGGTCTGCCACTTAATTGGTGTGTGGGATCTCAGGAAGTTGGTATTGTTGGGCTTTGAAAATATGTGCATATTTATTTTATTGTATTGAAATAGGTTTTTTTGTGTTTTTACAGGGGAAAGTTGCATGACACAGCTTACAAAACATCACATTTTTCTTGACATCAAATGCGAAACGTGTCCATATGTCTCCTCTACGGTGTACATTTTAG
>NW_005187424.1:5144070-5150725 GCF_000239375.1 Pundamilia nyererei | reverse complement strand
TTTTTTTTTGACAACTGACACCTGACAATTTTTTGTCTGATACCTGACGATGTCCTAAAATGTACACCGTACTCCTCATCTTCCAAAGCGACACCAGAAGCAACAAGTTGCATGGTCAGTGGGGGTTGAGAGAGCTTTTAGATCGGTATGCATGCCCATTAAGTGCCATCAAAGGGGTCCATATTAATAATAATGATGTTGTTGCACTATAGGACATGTTTGTGAAGAAGCATCCTAGCAACATAAATTAAAAATATCCAAACTCCAATCAGTTACAATTGTTACAGTGTTGTGTCAGCAGTGTTTTAAATCAGTAATTTTTCAGTTTTTCAGAGCCAGGAGGCAGAAAGGGATGCATACAGCATATGGTTATTAATGTTTAAAGATTCTGAACATAAAAGCTTAAAATGATTATTTAACAAAACTGCAGTTGTTTCTATGTAAAAATTAAAATCTAAGTTTATGAATAATTATTACTTGGTGCTGTCAAAGAACAGGGCATTTTATATGCATTTCAAAAGGGTGAGCAAGCTAGAGAGAGCTTGGATTGTGCAGCACTACTCTATTTTTCATTTTTGATTGAATTATTTTTCATTAAATTAACTTAAAACTTGAAATGAACCAGTGAAGGAATGTTGGCATGGAACAGAAAAAAAAATGAACATAAAAGATAAAATGCCAAATTCCAAAGTTTGGTTTGTTTTAGTTTTAGGATAGTGTTAAAGGCCTTCTGTGGGGCCTGTTTTATACAGAAAAGTAGAGACAGGAGACTGCTTTTAACTATGTAAAGCACTTTGTGCTACATTTTTTCTGTATGAAAAGTGCTTTATAAATAAAGATTGATTGATTGATTGATTGATTGATGAGTTGCGTTTGGTCTGCAGGCTGTTTCTCATCTGTTTTAATAAACAGAATTTCACAGCATTCTTCTCTGTTCATGCAGACGCACATTCCTCCTGTAACACTCCCCCCATCATCCAACCCATTTGGTTACCTTGCTTTCTCACAAGTATAAGTTGTGAGTACAAGTATATCAGTCTCCTTATTTACAATTATTCTGCAGCAATTACATTCTGCTGCTGTTCAGCATCAACAACATCTCTGTGCAGCAATGTTAACACTGCAACCAACCTGCTTATATTACCATCGTACATTCTTTATATCTTAACAGATTCAAACATATATTACATTTGTAAACAATAAACAACCATATCCTGCAATTGCCCACAAAACCGTATACATCAGACTATTTACTTTGAACAAAACAATAAGTAAGATTTGAGTTATGCTGAAAGCATCTTTATCAACTGTAAACCCTCCAGTAATGTCAGGATAAAAGAGGTGTGTCTCGGGGCTACATTTGTCACAAAATAAAACATATGTAATAAGATCAGCTACCTCTTTACACTACAAGTGGAATCGCGGCTTCCATTACAACTGGCGGGAAGGTTAGCTTTTTCTCAGGCTATAAAAACACACTTTCTCACAAAATTTATGGTCTTTAAACTAAGACAGAAAAAGGTTTCTTGTCTTTATATGGGCATCGGAGTTAGCTAACTCAAATTACTTACCTGTTTTATACAGAAAAGTAAAGACAGGAGCCATGCGTTGCATTTGGTCTGCAGGCTCTTCCTTGTCTGAGGTGCAAGAGCGTTGCAACGGCCTATCGCACTCACAGCTACTTCCCCCTATTGGCGATACCACATAATTACATTCTCATAACTTCAACTGAAAAGTGCAATATCACAATGCCTTTTACATAACTAAATATTTAAACCCAATTACAATTGTGACCATACACTTGTAGGTGTCACAATAAGACAGACTATTCTGTGTTGGTAATTTGTTCTAATAAATGTGAGCAGAAGAGAGAGGAAGACATCATACAATGAATTTTGATTATAAAATCTTATTTGGTTTTCATATGTGCCCATTTTCAGTGATATCAACTTTAATAGTAAGGAATTAACTAGGCATATTATTCTTTTCTTTCTCTATTTTTTTTTACCTTTTCTTTTGCCCCTGATTAGAATCACTTTAACTTTTGAAATATATTTTTGAAATACTTATAAAAATGCATCTACCATTTTCAGATATATGTAACTGCTGGATATATCGTGAAGTGATTTAGACCATATGATCAAAGTCATGCTTCAACTATTTGGTTGTCTGTCTGTTTAGTTACGCAATTTTCTGAAATTGTCCCGTATTTGCAGTCAGGTGAAAGCGTTTTTCTTTCTTGCTTTCTTTTTCTGTCTGTCTTTAAACTGTTGCCTTCAACACCGAGCTGCAGGCTAGAAGTAGAAGGAAGCAAATGAGCTCTGAAATACTGACTCCTTGGTAAAACACAGTCGGAATGACCTTTAGTTAACAGACAAATTGAGTTGCCGCCAGGGCACACTTCTGACTGTTGAGTGAACACTGTGAAGGAGTATGCATGTCTATGAATGCTGAAGTCGGCAAGTGCTTGAGATCAAGCTAGGGATGTGTGGGCCATATTTTATTTCAATACTTCCACAATACAACAGGCTCCGGCCCCCTGCGATCCTGAATTGGATAATCGACCGAGTTTTGCTTGATCTGTATTTAAGTAAGATAAACACTGGTAAATAACTAATACTAATGTTAGGGTTGGAGGAAAACCACCTTTATGAAATATATCCTTATAACCAATGTTAATAACCTGTTGGCACACGCAGTTAAGTAATGATTAGGGGCATGCTTATCTTTAATTGTTGGTGATTGTAGAAAAAAAGAAAGAAGTGATTGCTGCAGATGAAGTGTACCTGTCTCTGGGTTTCCTTTACATAAAGCCAGAAAAAAGTCAAGGTTTTACATTTTGCAGTTTGTCTGAGTCTAAAGGCAAACAAAATCATATATTCGGTCTGCATGCCCTGCTTAGAATCAGTTGTGTTTTACTGTTCCAAGTTACAATAGATCATGAGCAGAGATTACTGCCAAAAGAGAAAACCGCTGTGATTTTGAATGTAGTAACTGGATGTTTCTGTGACACCAACAGGTCGTAACAGGAAGACTTTATTCTTTCCCAAGGATAACTTAATTATCTATTTACATAGACATGGTTCTGCTGGCTCCACAACACACTAAAGCTACTTCATTCAGTGTATTGATATTGTGTAGAGATGGTAAAATTCACTGACAAATATTCATTAAAAAATGAATGTTAATAAAAGTGTATATATCTTTGAATATAGTTTTATCTCTATAGCAAATCCAACTTATAGGTATCGCAACACTACAAAATGCTGGTAAAAAGAGTAATTTTATTATTATTGCATATTCAATTAAATTCAATTTTATTTATATAGCGCCAAATCACAACAACAGTCGCAAAAAGATTGTGAGCTGTCAGAAGCTGTGTTTTTCTTTTTTTTCATTGCTTAACAAATAAAATCAAAACAAACAAAAAAACCAACCTGAGGATAGTGATATATGCAAATATCACAAAAGGGACAAGTTTAGGTTTCATTGCACCGCCGAGATCCTTCATCTTTCTTTTTCCTTGTAACTAAATGTTACTAAACTGTTTTGGTTCTAGAAGTTTGTTCTATGCTTTGGAGACAAAAGCTTTTTGTCTATGCTGGGGAGGAGAGCAGTCTCACTACTCCCTGACTGAACCCTAAGAACCAATCTTCCCATTTTTATCATCCTGGGAACTAGGAGTGTGATCCAGTACACTGATGTATTCTCCAGATGAAATGAGATATTTGCAATAACTGTCACAGGTGCCCACTTTACACCTCCGGTGTAGTTCAGGATAAGGACTCTGAAACTTGAACATAACTGAGGCTGGGGAAACTTTAGTTGCAGCATGATTTCTGGAATGCCACGACATACCTCAAGAGCTTGATTTTGACCAAGTCATCTTTCTGATGTTTTAATTCCTGAGATCAGGCACAAAACTCCCAGATTTGTAATAAACTACCAGGGAAAATTAGTAGGCTTACCATTTCTTTAAATATACTGTTTTTAATAATAATTCTGTAAGTGAGGTACTTGGAAAGTTTTTAGTAATGCCTCTCAGAGCGTTTTGTCATGTCAGTGTCAGAATATGTCAAAGTATGCTTTACTTAGTAAGAAACAGCTTTGCATGCAAGCATTTGAATAACTTTGACATGATGCTTGGTGTGTACTGTCTGTCTGTTCCTGAGATGAAGCATGTAATTACACTTCAAAGAAAATGGAAGTGAGTCTGCAAATACGGCAGCCTTGTCTATGTGGCAGCACACTGTCATGTGTGACGCCGTGGCTTGACACAGAGCAGGTTGTCACAATGTGCAGTAGTCTTTCATCTGTAATAACTCTGACTTCCAGTAAATGATTAAGACTTTAAAATTACCACTTTTTTAAGAAGAAACTCTAATCTCTTTTTTTGTTTACGTCAGTATTAAGGTACTGCCGAGGAATAAACCAGCTAAAAACTACAACTGCCTTCAATCTCCCTTCCTTTTCCATATTTTCGTGAAGAAAATACTCATTACAGCTGCGCACGAAACAGAAACGGCTTAGCATGCATAGCATCAAGACTGAAACAAACCGGGGCATACATACAAAATATCTTAGACTCATGTACTTTTACACACATACACTCATCAAAGACCATTTTGTGTTCACTTCCCTCCCTCCAAGCAGCTCCTCTCCTCCCCAGTCAATTTGACAAATCCATTAGGGATCCATTACAGACTTTATGAAAAGCAGCTACATTATTTTTCTTCCAGTGCCGAGGAGCCACATAAATAAGCCCAGTGATAGTAATGGCAGTCCTGATGGGGGTTTAAGCGGGATATTTGTGTGTGAGCTGACATGTGTGTGTACACTTGTCCCTGGATATGTCATATTTATCCCTGCACAAATGTGATAGCTCTATTTATAATTTCTAAGCTCTTATATTTGGTAACATTTCACTGATTTCTTTGATGCTGTGCTTTTGGTAGTTCTTTCCCCCGAACTATCAAAATCATCATGATGCAGTTTCATAAGTTGCATGTGTGTCTAGAATATGGTTTATGTATTATGTTTGTTATTGAATGGATGAATGATCCTTATTAGTTCAATAAAGATCATTCATCCATTCATTCATTTATGTTCTTTGTTTATTGCTATATGTTTTGTGTGTTACCAAATTCTCCCTGGCAGATACGTGTGTTAACTCGGTTGATAAAGTGTAATGCAAACAATATGTCACATCTTAGACCTTTAGTCACCTTTAAAGGACATTGTCATAGAACTCTACAAAGCAGTGAACCATGTTTTGAACACATTTACCTTGCTGCATGCTTAGCTTTCACACTGATTTTCTTTCTTGCTGCTTGCTGTGACCTTCATGCTCAATGGCTGCTACTGTCTTTGATATCACTACTGGACAGGTCCATATGGTACCTCCACAAATCTCTGTTCAATACTATTTGTAAGCTGTAAGGTGACCTGTAGCCTCAAAGCCTGCAGAAATTTTTTTTCAGCAGATTCAGAATAAATTAAACGTTGTGTTACCAATCGGATTATTACTGATAAAAAGTGTGACATTTTTTCTTGCTGTTTTTCCTCTTTGGTCAGGTTTAGGCACTAAAATCTACATTTTAGTATTTATACGCTAACAACTACAGCAATTTTTTACAAAGCTTGAGAGACATAGTTTGGTCACATCTCCATCACTACATTAACCAACATTGAGCCAATGCATGTAATTCATGCATATGAACACAGACACACACAAATTCACACAAGAACGCACAGATATACTTGTACTTGCACTTATACTGTGCATGAAAATGTGAGAAATTGTGAGAAAAAAATGACATCAAAAACAAATAGATAGCTAATAGATTCTGACAGGTGGAAAATTGAGATTTCTCTTAAAATTGAGAAGTGGCCCTGTAAAACCAGACAATCTCACCTTGCTGGTGTTGAAAAGACCTGCCACGAGGAGGAAGAGGATATTAGACAAGCTGACAAGCTGTCACAAAACTCAACTGAGCTGCACTTTATGCACAAAGAGGAAAGGCCTAAAGGTGTGTCTTCTTGCCTCGTGACTTAAAGATGGATTCTCATGTTTATGTTTCAGTCCTCCAAAATCTGCCCAGCAGGAGGACTGTATTTCTTTTCTTGCTCTCTCTTCACTCTGTCTTGGCCTACAGCTTCATCAAAATCCCTGTCTTCCACTCAAATGCCACAAACTATAACAGTTCCTCTAAAATAATGTCAAATGTACACCTCCCTGGGGACTTTCTTGCTGTTTTTACTTAACTTGACGAATAGCTCAAGTCATGTTGTGCTGTGGTGAGTTAACAGTGATAGAGCACCAATCAGACGTGTAGAAAAGTAGAAAACTTTGCACTGGTGCATACATGATATTGTGAAACCTTTGCTCTCTTTCATTTCCTTTGTTCATTGTTAGTATTCTTCCATCTTGTCTCAGTCCTGCTGCAGAGGCCAGGACCCCTGACACCTGATGTATTAGTCTGTCTGTGGACTCAGCAGTAGATGTTTTGATACCTTGAGTTCCTGCAGGGTGTGCCTGTGTGTGTGTGTGTGTGTGTGTGCATTTTATGTTATCACATGCAGGCCTAGTGCTGTGTGTGCATACATAAATGCCTGTGTGTGTGTGTGTGTGTGTGTGTGTGTGTGTGTGTGTGTG
>NW_005187424.1:5132384-5144050 GCF_000239375.1 Pundamilia nyererei | reverse complement strand
GTGTGTGTGTGTGTGTTTGTGGAAAGAGTGCAGTGTAATTGCATGCACTTTTTCCACAGATGGCCACATGTTGTGTAATCAACACCTGCACCATCGTGTGGGTGTCACGGGTCAGGAATTGGTGCTACAGTATAAGCTGCTCTGCTCCACCACCAACTGATGTGGCCAGTGGATTAAGCAATTGTTCTACCAAGGAGACAAATACTTACCTACACTATATCTGTCATGACCTTACCATTCAGTCTGCACTGAGTGTGCAAAGTACAAAGGAAGTGTATGCAATATAAAAAGAATACAATTTATATGCTTTTAACTCTTAGTTGCCTCTATTAGCAGCGAGCAGACAAACAGCAAATGGCCCGACTGCAAAATACTTTGCTCACCGTCTTCGGGGAGACTTCAAAACAAGAAAATCTGAAATTAACCTACCAGAACAAGGCAATTTATCAAGGAATATCTGGGAGCATGTTACTGACACCTATGTCATTACCACAGCAACCCATTCAAATACTTATATGATGTCTGGATACATCATTTGATCTGACCATATAGAAGTATTTATATAGAAAAGGCCAGTCCATCCTTAAAATCTGCTTTGAGAACACATATCTGATATGCCTGATTGTTCAGGAACATGTGATGTGTTAACTAAGCCTTGGGATTTGAGTCACAACAAAGTGATTCTTGTCAGATCTTTTGGTTTCCCAGGTTTGAAACATTGTCTTTCAAACCTCAGAACATATTTACATACTTTATTTGTTTTAGGTATTTCCGGGTAGTGATGTAGCTACATAGCTGGTTTTAAGAGAAAATCCATACATGCCATCATATAACATTAGTTATATGATGGCATATAACATTAGTTATAAACTTTTCTTTTTTTTTTAAAATAAAGACTTATCACATTTTCCTTTGCCTGTTTTCTTTTACAGAACTTTCCTGTGTGCTTTGTGTTCAGCAGTACTCCTACTGCAGCACTTGAGAGCAACAACAACTCCAGCACTTGTGAGTACATTCTCATTTTTTAGGCATTGCCATTTTATCAGCATAAAATTCATTAATTTTGGCAAGAACTTCTTATTAAGTAAGACCTTCTTATACTTTGTGTTTCAGTTATTCAGTTATTATTCCTCAATATATTAAAAAATAGTCAAGGAATCAGATGTCAACCTGTCCATAATATAGTTACTAGTACTATGCTGGCAACCTGCCTGTAGCTGGTACTGGTACTTGTCTTTTTTCCTTCCATCTCTATGGTAATAGATTGATTAATTCACAATTAGCTCCAGTGTTCAAAGTCCATCTTTGACTGCTTCCAGCAGTAGGGAACATCTGTTTTATGAACACACACACAAACTCTTGCTGATGCTCAAGCAAGTACACACATACAAGTTGCGGCACATGCACACGCACGCACAGACAACTATAGAGCTTTTGTTGGGTGGGGGTGAGACATCTGCTGTTTGTTGTTCACAAATTATTGATAGCAGTAAACAGAAAGTTGAGGGGAAAACAGGCATTTCTCATGCTGATGAAATTTTCACGACCTGTCAGCCCATTCAAGCCAACACTTTGTTACCAAGTAGGATGGCATGACAACAAGAGACGCTCCTTCAATATGCTTTTCCCATATCAAGGAGAGTGCAGGGGAGTTACAGAAACAAAGAAATTCACAGGAAAGAGACCTGAGACAGGTGAAGCACTTTTTTTTAAGTCATTTGTATTTGAAAACCCAATGAAAATGAATGTAAAGCTATGCTGTTGCTATAAATGGCAGTGTGAGCTGAGCTAATGCATATTTCTGCATTTTAATCATAAAAAAAAAAGATCTCATATGTCTTACAGGAATAACTTAATAACTTGCAGTACTTTATGATTAAATAAATACAGACATATACTTCACAAGCATTTTGTCACAAGGTGTTAACAAGGAGAAAACATTTATCCATCATCATGGCATACTTGTCAAGTTGTAGTATAATGTAATTAGCGGGAGGGTGTATGCATGTAAATGATGCCTCTCTGCTTGGCTCTCACCATCTGTATGCCTCTTACTCCCCAACATGTGGCCTATCATTAAACCAGATTAGTGGCACTTGTAACTAAGACAGAACAAATGCCCAGTATCCTAGGTGTAATGTCCATATACTGTATAATTCTGCACCTCATTATCTCATGAAAAATGCCAGTGGATAGGAAGGCAAGACTTTAAAGGAAAGTAACAGGGTATCCTATCACAAACACACTTTGGCAAGAGATATAGAGGAACATCTCTCGCCTCATGCTGACAAGTAACAAGGAACTCCTCAATACTGGCGTTACTGTAGCTAAGAGGGCCAGATTAAAATGCATCTAAACATCTTAGGAATGGTTTGAAAAATTCATCCACCATGTGTCATTTTCAGCAAATATTAAATAGTTTTATGTAACATTGTAGATATTTTTTAAACTATAGTAGTAACAATATTTTACAAATCTTCAGGCAGAAAGAAAATGGCGTCCATGTAGGGTGCAGGCAGGGAGCACAAACGCTATGTTTTCATCTGATCCAATTTATGTTGTTAAATTGGTAAATAGTGGAGGAAGATGTTTCTGTCTGTGTGTGTGTTTGGTGGTGTTGGCAGGGCTTCTGAACTCTGGTCAAGAATATGCAGAACATTGTATAGAACAGCTGTTGTTCTTTTTGAGTGTGATGCTACAATGTAGTTTGATTCAAGAATGAAACTTATAAAGCAGAGCTTTATATTGGGTTCTGCTAGCTCATTACAAAATTTGTATATGCACTAAAAATTACAGTTTATATTGCAAGAAATGTTGATAATTGTTTAATATACTTATTTAATGCTATTTAGTTTACTACTACTATTTAGTTTGTTTTTTTTTTTTTACATAAGTGAATCACTCTTTTTTGTTTTTAAATTTTAAATTACTATTATGTAGCTCTTTTCCCATTGAGAAAAACGTCCCACCAATGAAATGTTGGTCTGTGGGAATATTAAAGTTGTAGTAAGTGCAAATTTCGGTATTTTGCTGATTCTGGCAATGGGCAACCTCCTGAGCTGAAAAATGTATGCAAGTGGCAAAAACATCTGTAGGTACCATGCAGCTGGCTGTAACAGAGTCCCATGTTAAAATGTCCATCTTTGCATCAAATTATATGTTTAAGGTCTGATGCAAACAACAAACAATATGGACATTTAGATGTTGTATTGTCATGCACTGAACACTCTTACTGTGTATGTGTGCTGTTGTCGTTTGGAACATTTTTAATGGACTGTCTAATAAATACTATGGCTTACTTTGTAGTACAAACCTTCCAAGAAGTACTGTATTATTGTAGGGTCTACTTTACAATATAAAGCACGTTGAGGTGACTGTTGTTGTTATTTGGTGCTGTATAAATAAAATTGAATTGAATTGAAGAGGCTTGTCCTTCAGTTTTGGTGAACGGAATTTTAGCATTTTCTTAATTAGCGCTAACTAGCCAATGTGTGTCTTTTATTGCATTCATACAGTTTATGAATGTAGCTTGCTTACTAAGCTAGCTCGCTAGCATTAGCAGATAAATTAGGAATACTCAGCAGAAGTTATTTTAATATTGCTGCTAATGTTGAAGATTCAATGTTCACACGCAGCAGGTGATGTCCTGGTGGCTACTGTTTTTATACAGTCTATAAACTTTAGAGACCACAGAGATTAGTTGCTTATGTAAAACACACAAAATCATAATATTAGTGCAAACAAGTGATCGTAATTTCACTCAGCAGCCTTTAATTTGGGACCATTTGTGGGGCGATCATGGCTCAAGAGTTGGGAGTTCGCCTTGTAATCGGAAGGTTGCCGGTTCGAGCCCCGGCTTGGACAGTCTTGGACAAGACACTTCACTTGTGGTGGTCAGAGGGCCCGGTGGCGCCAGTGTCTGGCAGTGGCTACAATGTAGCTTGCCATCACCAGTGTGTGAATGGGTGGATGACTGGTTGTGTAAAGCGCTTTGGGGTCCTTAGGGACTAGGAAAGCGCTATACAAATACAGGCCATTTACCAAACTAAAGAAATACCAAAATGCAAGCATGCAGCAAACATCTGACAAAAATTTAATGCAATAACATAACTTCAACACAAGCACATGCACAACCATAACATGACAGCTAATATTGGAATGCAAAGCAAATTAAACATGTAATGTTACAAAACCAGGCACAATAGAAAAATAGTGGGCAGCAGACCTAGCATATTTGGAGACATAAGAGGCAATTCTTTGACCAGCAATTTTCCAGTGGGTTGATATCTTCACAGAAATCAGTACATAGCATTTGAGCAGCACATGTGTTATAAACAGGAGAAGCAGTTTTGGAAAAAGTGAACAACATAATAGAGAGGACAAACCAAAAAGAACTTTGTAAAAGAATATGAACTGATGAGTACTATATCTGATGCGCAAGCATCAGATTTAAGATAGAGTAGATAGAGTGTGGTGATGAGTAATGGGTCACTTCTCCAAAACTGGATAGACTGAAAGAGTATCAGGATAGAAGTTAAGCATGTGTCTTTGGTAATTTATAGCCGCTGTTGCTTGAGACACAGCCCAGCACACTTTGCTTTACACAATGCTTTGTCTTACAAGTAAAGGTCTAAGATCTCAGCTCATCAACGGAAATACGTCAAAAAAAAGAACAAATAAAAAATGTGCTTTTGTCTAAGTTTAGGAAAGGTCTTTCAATGTTATTTTTTAATACAGTGTAAATAATAGCAATCAAATACACCAGAAATATAATGGACAATGCCAGGTCACTTCAGGGATCAATGTTGTTTTTTCAGAAATTTTGAAGTCTTCCACAGACTGAACAAAAAAGAAACCACACCAGAAAAAAAGGCCTTCTTTTCATTTTTTATTCTCTTCAGGATTCTTTACTTCTCTCAGAGATATCTTCTTGCTATTCCTGGCCTCTTTATTGACTCCCACAGCCGCCTTTGTTATGTCCCCACTGTGCTGCCTGGAAAAGTGGCCACCTTAAGTGTTCTCTTACTGCTGCTCCCATTGTGGGAACATTTTTCTAAAACAACACAAGATAGGCAGACTGTTCATAGTTTGATATAGAAGCAGAAAAAGGAACCTTCTTTAGATCCAGAAGGAAGAAATAACTTGAAATGCATCGACTGTTTGCAGTCAACAAAATTAGTACATGGAAACATTCCAAAAAATGAAGAAGAGAAGCAAAGGAAAGCAAGAAGAGTCATTCTGTTTTTATCAAACGCGATGTTTGAACTTTAAAGAGGATGAACATCTAAAGTGAAAGGTAATGCCAAAGTAAACACTTGTTTTGCTACTTTGATTTTATCACGGTATCTCTTTGAACCTCCAGTTTTCAGGTATCAGTGAACTGTCTCACTTTTAACCTGAATTTATCCAATTTATCTCTCTGGTCACTTATTCTGAATCCAGAGCAAATCGACTGTTATCAAAGCCAGTCAGTAGCCTAACTGCTGACCAATAGGATTACTGAAAATACAAAAATTATGTTTCTACCAGATCCAAATAGAGATACAAGAGTTTATAATAATGTAACACACTTAACTAGAAATAAAGACTGTTGTGGGTTTTTGATGAATCGATTTTGTTGCAAAACAGAGCTTCAAGAATGAAAGGAGAGTTTATTACACTAAATGCTTACATAATGATAATAATAGCCATGTTTTACTTTTACAAAGATTCTTTTATTCCCAACAGAATTTCTCACAGTTGTTGGGTTTTATTTTTATTTCATTGCTCTGCCTCAGGACAAAATGAAGTGCTCTTTATTTTAATATTATGAAACTGGTTCACTGTCACCACTGTAGTATTACTTGACCATTTAAAGTGTCATAATTCACAGCGGGTGGATGCAGAAAGCGGTCTGCTCCATTTTTGTGTGTGTATCCATATGTGTGTGTGTTTTCTTTTGTCCTTAGGATTATTTGACTGATTTCTCTAACTTGCTGATTGCATGTGTAGTACATGCAAATTTCATTAAGCAAGCTGAAATATAAAACCTGATATGAAGGCCCAAATATTAGCAGAGGTTTTTTGATGGCTATGTTCAAAATGCCAGTAGCTTAATTCTCATGCAATATTAATCTTCATATGAGTCTGTGGACAGAGATGATTTAAAAAAAAAAATCTTTCCATCAAACACTAATTTAACTTTAATGTACACAAAAATAGTCGTTTATTTTTTGAATAATTTGAGTTGTTTTGTTTTTGAAACCAAATGTTTAATTATGAATGCTTAGGTAGAGGAGAAAAGTGCTATATAGTCTTAGCATAAAGGATATTAAAGTGTTTTGGATTACCCTGCATTTAAAAAAAGTGCTAAAGAAGAACACAGCATGTTAAAATACCTAATGACCTAATAATACTGAACATGTTCAAACGTGAAAATAGGTTGTTCCACTGGGTCTGAGGACCTGTTGGGCATTCCAGTTGTTGGTTGACCTTTCTGCTAAGTGTGGGCCTCTATATACTCCTCTGAAGTACAGAAAAGGGCCAAGCATTGAGCCAACCAATCTTGTATTCTCTTTACCCCTTTCTCTTCCTTCCTCCATTAGTCTTCCCTACTCCTCTCTTTGTTCCACCCCTCTTCTCTCTTGTGGACAGTGAGATTCTTGGGTATGTGTGTTGTTAATAATTCAGCCTGGAGGATGGATTTTGGTCTTCATTTGCAGCAGGACATGCCTTGCTCCACTGAACAATGCACTCATGTCCAGGACCCTAAAGTGTCTTTGGAGGCAGAAATAGGAAAACCCCCTTTTTTTCCTTTCAGTGACTGCTGGGTGTCTGAAACTATGGGGAAAGAAAACGGACAGGAGAGAAAGAAACAATGACTTAAATTCATTTTCTTTGCGTGTTCACAGAGCGCATTCTCTGACAAAGAGGTTATTCTCCTAGCAGAGGTTGATGTCAGTGTATAGGTACAAGGCATGAGAAGATCAGGCATTTTTAGAAACATTCTTTCTGCCTTTTGAACCTCCTCTGATAGATTTGAGGGTCATTTTTGCTCCATTTCCTCTCTCGATCTTTTTGTATTTTTGTGTTTCCATTTGTTTCTGCCATGACACATTTTCATGTAGTGGCATATTAGTATCCATCAGTTTTGAAGGGCAGGGCGATCAGGGAGGGCTGTCGACTACTGTGTGTCATACATTATGTCGCAAAACTAATTTCCTGCCTAAGTTTAACAATGTCTGTGTCCTCTGAGAGGTGATACTATATGGGGGTACAAATCGTGAGGTTCTATGTGTTTCACATATTGTGTATGTGCGTGGAAGCTGGAAAAAATGTGGCAAAATAAGGTCAGAAGAAAAATCATGTTTGTGCCAATGTGACATTCAGAGTTACTCTGGTGTCATGCTAATTGATAATAAACATGCCAGGGTAAATTAAGTATTGTTGGAAAATACTGACATAAATAAATGATTATGAAAATTAATGTATTTATTATAATAACACTATATCAAAGTTTAGTCTGATGCATGAAGGAAAAAAAAGGTAACAAGCAACTGAGAGTTAAGATGAATTATTCTGTGAATTTACTATAAACGTATCCTTTGGTCCTGGTGCTGCTTTTAGTTTCATTTACTGGCTTTGTGGGTGTGAGAAGTGCCTGAGACTCCACATTTAGGGTCTTTAACTGAGTCTTGTTTGGCTAAACCTTGCCTTATCTAGCACACTGGTGTTCCAAGTCATCAAGCTTTGATAGAAACATTTGAAATATAGGACTTACTAAATAAATAGTTTAAAACTTAATTTGTACTGTCAAAAGAATGCTATCTTTTTTTAATGGTTTGTTAGGTTAAGTAGCACCCACTAATGTATTGTTACTCTAAGGGTTGCTTGCTTAATTACTTCTAACTAGACTTTTTTTTTATTAGCAAACAAAAGTCCAGGTAGTCCAGTAGTAGTCAGTAACAATAATAATAATAATAATGATAATAATAATAATAACCTGCCATCATATGAATATCATATGAAATCTTTTAGTCTTTTAAAACAGAATCTTGAGCTAAAATATGTAGCTGTGAAAATTCCCCCTCTGGTCTTTTTTCAACATGTAGATCTCATGTTAACAGAAAAAAAAAAGTTATAGTAATTTTACAAAACAGTAAAGGAGGCAGAGTGTTTATACGTTTTAAAATTTGTTTTGACCTAAAGGAAGAAACTCATTTTTCAATGGAGTGTTACCCAGTCTGTGTTCATACGTCTACATTTTTGCTCCAGCTTTATCACTTTCTGGTTTTGACGTGATAATTATACACCTGGATCATCTGCTCGTGCTTTTTGTTGTCATATCCAGTCTAAGAAGCTGAGCCCTCCGCCCTACATCCCTTCATCATTCTTCATCTCACAAAATGTCTGTGGTTTAAATATGAAATGGAGAATGACTGACAGGCTGGCACAAGGAAATAACTATCACCATTTTCTTGTAGTGGTTAAAGCCCTTTAAGAGTGTCAGGTTTGGTGGAGGAAGTGGAGGTGCTAGTAGGGGGGTGGGTTTCTTATCTCTCCTAAACACCTGTACCTGCTCTATAGTGCCATTTAAGAATTCATCACTGCATAAACAGGAAACACAATGCAGATTTTTGGGTCCCTTTATGAAATACTGCAGGCTAACTGATAATAGTTCCTGGGAACAGTGAGTCTTGTATTACTGAGCCTTGAAGTGACTGGTATTGCTTTGGAGAGGCATTTGTGTTTTAGATATATATCTTTGTGGTAAAATTACTTAGTGCTAATTTTTGGAAATGGTTGTATTTTGTTTATAAATTAGTTAATTGTTGGTACCTAATTTTTGTGATTCCTAAAATGCACGATCTGATATCGTCGTGTTGGTGTTGTTCCCAGATCAACATAGTAAATGTTGTTCTAGGATCAACATTGCACCAATCAGAATGTTGTGACGTCATACTTTTGCGACTTCGGGAAAAACCGCCGTAAAACAAAAAACTGTACTTAATCTGCGAGAAACCGCCTCTGTCAGACGATCAACGTACCCTGACCCTAACCTTTTAATAAACGCTAAGCAGAATTGATATTGTCCTTGCAACATTGGAATTTCATAAATGCACGAATGGCTTGGCGCGCCAAAGAATAACGTCACAACAATGTGATTGGTCACTTGCAATGTTGATCCTGGAACAACATTTACTATGTTGTTCCAGGAACAACATCAACACGAAGATATCAGATCATCCTCCTAAAATAGCCTTATTGTAAAGGTCACAGTGGAAAACAGTAATTGAAGTAATAGTAATAGAACAGTAATACTCACTTTAGTTCAATTTCCATCATTATATAGCATGGTCATGCAAAATTGCTGTTGGTTTTCCTGGAATGGCACTTCTTTCAAAGTCTTAAGGTGGATGACTGTCGCACCTTGATTGGACTGACTCAAGCTGGGAAACTAGAGAGTCCGTAAGTCTCAGACAGCTAATTAACATGTTGATTTTAATCAGGCTGTCATTAAGCTGTCACTGGTCTGAGGAAAAGGGTGGTGTGAGTTTGTTCATTTACCATGCAGTTAAAATCATGGTACATATTAACACATTCAAATGACTCAATAGGGTCATGCCCTTTATGTGAATATGCTAAGATGAAATTATAGAACATGGAATGACTTGTCATTTTACATACGTAAGAGACAATCAGCTTAATAATCATCTGTCTATCTATTTGTTTGACACCAGCAATTTAAAGATTCACACTTTTGTCTTGTCACAAAACACAATTTTGACAAAGCCAATTGTTTCGCATCGAGTGTGCTTTGCAGATGCTGGTGATGAGTCTTCATTTTTAAATGCATTTGTCAAAGTCAGAGACAAGAAAATTATAGAGAATCCAATAAAGTATTTATTTTTGTTCAATGTCAAAGAGGTGCAATTTCCCATTTAGAAGCCCAGTAGTTTTATTTCAGAGAAACAGGCCAGTTAATTTTTGTTGCAGGCTAATACCTCCCTTTAAACGTGACATAAATGCCCATCACTTTCTTTTTTTCACCTCTTCTTATTCCATTAAAAAGTAAAGTGAAAGTGAAACTGCTTTGAAGCAATGTCATCAAAGTCGGGAAGTCTGTTGGGAGGGGGCTGATTTAGTGGATGGCAGGGATAAGAGGATCTTAATGGAGAGCAGCACTTTCTGTTTTGTTAGATGCAGTTAGATATAGCAGGCTGGTGAGTGACTACTAATGAATGACCAGACAAATCACACACAAACAGACACACAGTCAGATGTGAAACACAATGAAGAGTCTGATTCTCATTTGGATCTATTTTCTTCTTGGTATTCTGTCTTTTGTGACTCTTTGTGTATATCTGTAACGAACAGCAGACTGCAGCATTGTTACACTAACAGCAATGGTGGATCACCAAACAAAGAAAGGCTTGATGTTTATAACCTTCTGGTTGACTTTGACGTTATTCTCCATTCATATAGGATGATCAGGTGAGCACCTAATGAGCACGTGGTGTGAAAGAAAACAAAATGAAACAATCGTTAAATAAGTCTCAAAAGAGGTAAAAAAAAAAAAACTGAACTTAAAGGAAAAGGTTAAAAAACCAAGATGTTTTAAAATATACTTAGCAAATATATCAGATTCTACACTTGATTAGGGATGTTACTTTGTTAACTTTCATCAAAAGAGGAGGACCTAAAGAACAGATTATTATCTCAGCTTGACAGTAGACAAAAAGATAACGTGTGACATTCTTGGCATTCCACAATATTGCACAGGCAATTTAAAGCACTAATATTCTTAAAAGCTAAATGTAGGAGATGAAGGAATAGACTGCAACTATGCCTGTAGTTGTGTTTCTGGTACATTTTATGACTTTGCATTTTACGGATTCAAACATGCTCAGAAATTTTAGCCAGTCAGGAGCCTCAGGGGCAAATGATTCAGTTTACATCACATGGGCCCTTGCAGGCCCCCAGGGTGATGCTGACTTGGAAAGGAAAATTTGAGATTAATTTTTTTTAGCTCTTTATGTGTGACCATCTGTCAAGTCAAATCATGTCAGTTTTATTTACAAAGCCTAAACTTACAAAATATAAATTTCACTCAGGCTACAACCCTGATCTTTCCTGTGTTTCTTAAGAAGTTATGCTGGTTTAGCTAAATGATTGCTTCTCAGCAACTGTTCAATGCTTCACACTCAGAGGGCTGAACTTTTGGGTGCTGTCAAGTGCTTCTCCCCGCCCCCTTTGAGGTTGCATCAGGAAGGGCATCTGGCGCAACCTCTTCCCAGCACTGTGGTATAGTTTGCACTTACCATAGCATCACATGCATAGATTCAGGGGAAGAAAAATGTGTGTACGTGCTTATTAATTCATTAATAAAATCAATGCAAAGCATTTCTCACGTGGCTGCTAACGCTGCTGTCACTTTCCATTGGCTTGTATTAGGAAGCTAGTGGTTGTTTTACACATTTACTTGACTTTGCTAGCATTTAGCATAGACAGCATGAGAGCAGCCAGCAGAATGAAAAGGAAAACAGACAGAGTTGTTCTGTATTAATTTAGCTTTATTACAAATGATATAGATTTATTACAAACGACATTAACTTAAAGAGCCGGCAACGCCGTTTTACCAATAATGCCAAAGAAACAAAGGAAACACTCGCAGCAACAAAAGACAA
>NW_005187424.1:5127155-5132155 GCF_000239375.1 Pundamilia nyererei | reverse complement strand
ACGAGGCTAATCAAAAGCAGCTGTGTCCTGGGGAGAGAGGAGAGTGAGAGAGACAGAGGGGGTAGGAGTGGCAAGAGAGGAGGAGGCGGGGAGAGCGGGCAAACACCCCACCCACACACTCCCACAGCCTCAAAGGATGTAACATTCCCCCCCCTTACATTAAAACTCTACCAAAACAACAACAACACCTTATCGCGAGCTGCGTTAGAGTGCATCAGCCACTATATTGTCAGTACCTTTCTTGTGTATGATCACCAGATTATAATCCTGGGCCAGGAGTGCCCAGCGCATCAGTCGCTGGTTGTGGTTGCACATCCGGTTCAGAAAAACGAGGGGATTGTGATCTGTGAAGACGGTCACCGGGGAAGCGCTGGAGCCCACATACACTTCGAAATGCTGCAGAGCTAGAAGCAGAGCTAAGGCTTCCTTCTCTATGGTAGAGTAGTTCAGCTGATGGTGTTTGAACTTTGCAGAGAAATAACAAACCGGATGGCACACACCCTCCTCATCGTCCTGCAGTAGAACTGCTCCGGCTCCGGTGGCACTGGCATCGACCTCTAGCATAAAGGGTCGAGAGAAGTTAGGAGCCGCCAACACAGGGGTGCTGCACAGGAGAGATTTTGCCGACTCAAAGGCATGCTGGCACTCAACTGACCATTCAAAAGGCACCTTTGGGCTACACAGTTTGGTTAGCGGAGTCACGACCACAGAAAAGTTCTTACAGAAACACCGGTAATATCCGGTCATACCTAGGAACCGCCTTAGTTCCCATCTGGTGGTTAGACTCGGGTAGTCCAGGATCGCAGCAATCTTCGCCTCCACTGGGCGGACCTGTCCAAACCCCACCTGCTTACCTAGGTAAGTGACTGTTGCCTTACCAAACTCACACTTAGCGAGATTGAGGGTCAATGAGGCCTCGGCTAGCCGCTGAAACACTGTCCTCAGAAGGCACATATGATCTGCCCACGTGTCTGTGTATAGCACTACATCATCTAGATACACATTGCACTGGGGCACATCTCCCAACACCAACTGCATCAGACGTTGAAAGGTAGCTGGGGCATTTTTCATGCCAAAGGCCATTACTGTGTATTGCATGAAGTGGTCAGGGGTGACAAATGCAGAAATATCTGAAGCTCTGGAAGTGAGAGGCACCTGCCAGTAGCCTTTAAGGAGATCGAGTTTGGTGATGAATTTGGCAGGGCCGATGCTGTCGATGCAGTCTTCCATACGAGGAAGCGGAAAAGAGTCAGAGACCGTTACAGCGTTTACCTTCCGATAATCTGTGCAGAAACGGGGTGTGCCATCAGACTTAGCCGTTAGTAGACATGGAGAGCTCCAGGGGCTACAACTAGGTTGTGCCAAGCCGTTTTCTACTAAGTACTTAACTTCCTTTTTCATCACCTCACGTTTGGCGATGGGGCAACGGTATGCATACTGCTTGATTGGGGCTGCATCTCCAACATCAATGTCATGCTCACAAACATTGGTACGTGAGGGTACGTCACTAAAGAGAGACGGGTAGGAGTGCAACAAGTCAAGTAAATCTTTACACTGGGACGGAGGAAGGTGAGACAAGTGGGCCTCGGCCTTAGCTAGAAAAACAGAATTTGACAACTGCCCACATTGCTGTCCCTCAGAAAGGGTACCCAGATCATCATCGCCCTTAACTTCTACACTTAGCAGGGTAACAGGGACTGAACCGGGGACAGCCGTCCCAGCAGTGTCTGATGATTCTGTCATGCTGGTGTCTCTGGTATGGTATGGTTTCAACATGATAACATGGCATAGGCGAGTCTTCCTTCTGCGTTCCGGGGTGTTGAGAATATAGTTGGTGTCAGACACTTTTTTCACTATCACATAGGGGCCTGAGAAACGAGCCATGAGGGCAGAATTAGGCATGGGCAACAACACAAGAACTTTGTCCCCAGGCTGGAACTGTCTTTCCACTGCTTTTTGATCAAATCGTTTTTTCATATTTGCCTGGGATACACAGAGAGCCTCTTTTGCTAACAAAGTAGCCCGTTGCCACCTGTCCTTGAATGTTTTTACAAACTCCACCACATTAGTTTTAGGCACACAACCGCTGAGAAAACTCTCCTTCAGCACCTTTTGCGGACCCCGCACATGTCCAAACACCAGGGTAGCTGGGCTGAACCTCAAAGACTCCTGCTTCGCATCACGTATAGCGAACAATACAAAAGGGACCCCTTCATCCCAGCTTTTTCCTGTGTCATGGCAATACTTACTCAACATTGCCTTGAGAGTTTGATGCCACCGCTCAAGTGCACTTTGTGACTCTGGGAGATAGGCACTAGACACAGAATGAGAAACTCCAAAGGACTGTAAAGTCCGTTTAAAATCCCTGGACATGAAATTGGTACCCTGATCTGTCTGCACAGTTTTTGGGAGGCCAAAGGTGGTAAAGAATTTGACTAGTGCTTTGGTAATGCTTGCTGTAGTGATTCTCCGCAGCGGAATTGCCTCAGGGAATCGAGTGGACACACACATTATGGTTAACAAGAACTGATTCCCTGCCCGCGTCTTTGGTAAGGGGCCAACACAGTCTACCATGATATGCTCAAATGGTTCACCGACAGCAGGGATAGTACGTAGAGGGGTGGGGGGCACCGCCTGGTTCGGTTTACCCACAAGCTGGCAAGTGTGACAGGTGTTACAAAACTGCACTACATCTGCTTTCATTGCCGGCCAAAAGAAATGCTGCAGTATACGGTCATACGTTTTAGTGACACCCAAATTACATGACCATGCATGATCATGTGCTAACTGTAGCACATGCCGCCGCAGACTTGTCGGAACCACTATCTGCCGCACTGCGCTCCAGTCTTCTCCAGGCCTTGGGGTGGAGAATAGAGCCAATCACTGATTCTGACAAATCAACCCCCCCCCACCTTGTTGCTGGGCACGTGAGCGAGTCAGAACGCTCACCGGGAACACATCCGGGTGCTGCTGGCTGAGAGCATCTAACACAGGCTCCATAACAGGATTGATGGTCACCTCAGGGGTAGGATAAACTTTCCCACCCACGATATCATTTCCCATTATAAAATCCACCCCATTAATTGGGAAAGAAGGATGCACACCCACTGGGAAGGAACCACTCACCAGCTCAGTCTGTAACAAAATACGATAGAGGGGAGCAGGCACAAAACTCATCCCAACACCTCTTACGATGATGCTAGAGTCACAGTCAGACTTCTCATTAAATTCAAGCACACTAGCTAGTATGAGGGACTGTAAACCACCAGTATATCCAGCAGAATGGTCACTTCACGCTTATCCTCGGTCTTACCAGAAAGCAAAACTGTCCCCTTAAAAATGAAGGGCTTAAAACACTCATCCGGGGTCTCAGGGGAGGGGGGCCTACTGACAGGAGGCATGGTTTTAATCAGCCCGACCCCTTTTGGTTTACGTGAAGTCGAGACTGATTGTTTCCGTTTACAAGCTTCAAAATCTGCGATCAAGTGGCCAGACTTAAAACAGAAAAACAACTTTCGGTCTGCCTTGGGACGAAACCCAAGTACCTCACTCTTTGGGTGCGGTGCAACTAGCACCTCGCTAGCCTTCACTGGGGCACCGCACCGGTCATACCTACTGACACTGATTTTATGGACGAGCGCAAACTCATCAGCCAGCGTCGCAGCCTGCTGTAGCGAGGAAACCTTCTGTTCATTAATATATACTGAGATGCGCTCAGCAATGCAGTTCTTAAATTCCTCTATGAGCATTAGTTCCCGGATCGAAGCTAGGTCAGTGGCTTTGCAGGCCGCACACCACCGATCGAAAAGAACACCTTTTTCCCTGGCAAAATCAAGATAAGACTAACCCTGTCCCCTTTTCAACCCCCGGAAATGCTGCCTATAGGCTTCTGGGACCAGCTCATAAGCCAGCAGGATAGCACTTTTCAGCTTGTCATAGTCCAAGCTGTCCTCAGCTGACAACGAGGAACAAACTTCTTACCTGCCAGCTTACATTGGAGCAAAATGGCCCACGAATCCGGTGGCCAGTGCAAGGCCGTGGCTATTCGTTCAAACGACTCGAAGTAGCTGTCGACCTCAGTGTCACGGAACACCGGAACCAGACGACTATTTTTCCCTACATCAAACGGTGTGTCTGCCTGACGAATGGAGGCAGTCGGAGGAAGAGAAGCCTGCCGGAGTTCCAGCTGTCGCAACTTAACAGCTGTCTCCGCCTCCACCTCCACCTTTTTCAATTCGACCTCCCTGGCTCTGGCAAGCTCTGCGTCTAAACGCCTAAGCTCCAACTCCTTCTTTAGCTGGAACTCCCTCTCACGATCCTCCTTTTCCAACTGGAGACGAGCCAGGCGTACACGGAGCTTAGCATCCTGCTTCGAGCCTACACTTGATTCAATGGAGAGAGGTTTGAAGCGAGGCAATGTCATGGCTTTGTCCTCAGGCAGCCCCTGAGCAACAGGTGTAGACACCAATGGACCTACAGCTTGAGCTGGCACCTGCGGAACAGGCTGAGATGCTACACCATGCTCAAGTGGACTGGCAGACACTGGCAAGGCCACTATCCCTTTCTCCACCAAGCCAGACACAAGAGCAGCTTTCAGCTCAGCCTTACGCAAAGCTGTGGAGACAGAAATGCTATAAAATGATGCCACCTCATGCAAATCCCTCTTTCTACAGGCGTCCAGTTGGACAAGCGAGGGGTTTTCCTTAAACACGGCAATATCAAAGGTAGCCATTAAATCCAAAACAAAAACTACCTGAGGCTAACAATAACAACAAAGAAGCACCACCTCCAATACACAAATGAAAAACAGGTGGGAAATGTGTGGCCACAGGTTAACCAATAAATAAAAATACTGCCGACCCTCTCCCCAGACCTACATACTAAAATTTCAGCCTAGTTAGCTTCTGGAGTGTACCAGAGTTGTTCTGTATTAATATAGCTTTATTACAAATGATATAGGTTTATTACAAACGACATTAACTTAAAGAGCCGGCAACGCC
>NW_005187424.1:5118443-5120704 GCF_000239375.1 Pundamilia nyererei | reverse complement strand
TGTGTGTGTGTGACAAATAAAATTTGAATTTGAATTTGAATTTGAGACTTGTAGTCAAGACTGCCTAATCCGAGACCAAGACAAGACCAAGACCAGAGGGTATCGAGACCAAGACAAGACCAAGACCAAGTCGAGACAAAGACCAAGACCGAGACAAACAAAGTATTTAAACTGCAGCCAGATGCTGCTTCATTTATGGGTGTCAGGCATATTTATGTGTTTTTGCTTTCGCACAGCCCTCCTCACTGCTGTCTACTGTCTCACTCACATGTTCAACTTGACTGTCGCGTCTCTTGCCCTCTCTGTTTTTCACATAATGATATTATCCTATATCCTTGCATGTAATTGGCCACAATATGGAGGTATTGGAGCATAGCTGAGCCACTGTGTGAGAGCTGAGCAGTGAAAGGAAATTAAGTGAGGGTAGAAATGACTGAAAGATTAATAGGCTCTGTTTTGAGTTTTGCTCACAAAAGAATGACTTCATATAGGAAAAAAATAAATATCACATATGCAGGACACCTTAAACTAGGTTTTTAATTAAGCAGCAAGGCAGAACAAAGTCGGGGCTGTATCAAGACCCGGGGACTAAACCCCAATTCAACCAGACCCAGAACTGATCCGGAATTAAAACAGGACTACAACAGTTCAAAATCAGGACTACTTAGGACTTAACCAAAACAGAACCAGAATCAAAACAAGATGATAGTAGCACTAAAAATCATCATAGACCTGCACTAAGACCGGTCTCGAGACATCCAACTCTATGCAATAATTTATGTCAAGAGATAAAAGTAGTCTTTGCAAACAAAAATTCTGCATTAGTCACAATTTGTCAGCTAGGACATGATTGTGTTTCGAGATTTTTGCACTTCTTATCAGTTTGTTTATTCTAACTTTTTTTTTTTAAATTTTGATGTAATTAATTTATTAGATTTAGGCAACAAAAACATGGGTTTAGGATTGTGGTTTAAGTTAAAGTATCCATGTATTACACGTATGTGTATTACATTTATGGTATTAATAATGACATATTACTCTGAACATCAAAAACAGCTTCCATACATAGTTGTTTGTTTGTTTTTAAGGTCATCTCTGTCTACATGCATGTCTACTGGACTCTTTGTCCACTCCATTCATAAAATCTTTATTTAAAAAGAAAAAAAAAGAAGTGTGATTAAATTAGTTTCATCCTGTAGTCCTTTGCTTCTTTCATCCACCTGCTCTCTCTTACCCTTTCTGTCTCTCTCCAATTTGAGTGTGTTGGGCCTTTTGCCAGCAGTTAGATCTCAGTGGGGCCCATCCATATGGCCAACATGTTCAGCAGTCATTATTGGCCCATTTAACACATCTAACTGTTCAACATTTGACATCTTGTCAAGACAGTTAGTGTAGATTATTCCTGCCTAAGACACTGTGATGTTGATTTTCTCACAAATTTCTGGAGATTTGTTTGTGTTGCCATGCATGATACTGGTGCTATAAATAGTTGTGCATGTGACAAATATAACAACCTACTCAATAGTTTTCACACTCACGCTCTTTCCCTTTTTTCACCCTTTCCCTCATTCTATTGTATTTACTTGTTCAACAATGCTGTTTAACATCACGGTAATGATCTCATTCAACCTAATTTTTTTGGGTGTAAGCAAAGAGACAAATTGAAAGATAACCCAATGCATAAAGAAACATGTTTTAATTTTAAGTGTTTTATTTATTTACTTTGATTTATTTTATTAATTCTAAAGAAATGGTACATACATATGCTATAATATTAACATTTTGAGAGTCTCCATAACAGGATAGTGTGTGTGTGTGCGTGTCTGCGTGTGCGTGTGTGTGTGTGCGTGTGCGTGTGTGTGTGTGTGTGTGTGTGTGTGAGTGTGTGTGTATGAGAGAGAGAGAGACCTACTACAGTAGAAGCGCATTCGTCCCTGAGGAGAGGTGGAAAGTGTAATTACCTGGCATCTGTCTTGCTCTACCTCATTCACCTATTTAATTCCATCAACACTCCCATTTTTCTTAATCTATTTCCTGATCAGTTCATCTCTCACCTTTTTCTCTCATCTCTTTATTTTCCTCAATAACAATTTTTTTTCTGATTCCTACAATTTTCACTAAACATTGTTCTTCTACCTCATTTGTGACGCTGACGCTGAAAAACTAGTTCATGCATTTATTACTTCCAGGCTGGATTACTGTAATTCATTATTATCAGGATGTCCAAAAAACTCACTGAAAAGCCTTCAGCTAATCCAAAA
>NW_005187424.1:5103953-5117905 GCF_000239375.1 Pundamilia nyererei | reverse complement strand
CCGCCCCTCCCTGAGCCTGGTTCTGCCGGAGGTTTCTTCCTGTTAAAAGGGAGTTTTTCCTTCCCACTGTTGCCAAAGTGCTTGCTCATAGGGGTTCATATGATTGTTGGGTTTTTCTCTGTTTCTATGAAGCGCCTTGAGGCGACTTATGTTGTGATTTGGCGCTATATAAATAAAATTGAATTGAATTGAATTGAATTCATTTACCTCCATATTCTCTTTCCTTTTCCACCCTCTCCTGACTTGTCTACCTGTACTCCCCTTTTATCTTGCAGCTCCAATCTGTTACTGTGTCACAGGAAGTTAACAGGTCAAGCGTAAAGACTAATCTAAATTTCGTTCTCTCTACTCCAGAGAGAGTTTATGATAAAGATGGGCGAGAGGGGTTGTATTTTTATCTAAAACTCTCTTTTCTTCTTTCAGTCTGTGGCAGGTATATCGCCCTTTCCTTTCTTCCTGATTAATCTTTTGCCATGGTGTTTAGTTATGTAAGACTGCTATCAGAGTAGTAAAGGGCACAGATTCATGGCTCCAGCAAGGCCCTACAGTTGTTCTTGCTGGTATTAGGCAGAGCTTTGAAAGAGAGAGGGACACATGTAAATCTGGAATACTCTTATGTTTGTACTGTTGTTGTACAAACTACTGTAGAGGTGTAGTTAAGTTTACAGTCTTTCTTTCTTACACAATAATACTAAATGAAGAAAGAAAAAAACTCTTTCAGTCAATGATGAGCACCATAAGACAGCAGTACGTTGGGACCTTGTACCTTCATTATAGAACACTAACTACCTTTTAATTTTTGGGAGTTGCTTTAAATCTGTCATCAACTTCTGCAACAAACAGATGTGTTGCTTGGTGATCCTTAAAGACATTTGTGGCCCTCACAAATTAATATACCTTGAGTAATTTTGTATCTTCATTTAATGGTCTGTCTTTCATAATTAGCTCAGAAACTGTTCAAGTCTATTTATGTGTAAAGGACATGCTACATCCTACACCACCACAGACTCACAGCCTGAAGAGAATACTTAATCATATGTACTTAACAGATCACATGCAGAGAGAGATTAAACTGTAAGTGCTACTGCAGGTCACAAAACATTCATGCCCTTTCTCAAAAGAGTGATATTATAAAGTGTTAGTATGCATAAATTCACAACGTTGACCTCCATGTGACATGCTGTCTGCTCCTAAGAAAGTGAAGTGTATATTAGTGTGTGTGGAATCTTACCATGGGGAGCATTGTTGTCTTCACCTTCCACACCTTCTCTCAATTTCAGCACATCATAGTTCTCAAGCTTCTTGTGTTCCTTCTCCATGACGTTGCTATCACTTGGTATTGAATCAGTCACTACAGCCTTCTTCCTCTACTTGTCCACTTCTTGGTTAGCCATATTTTGTTTGTCTTAGCTTAGTCATTCTCAACCAACGTCGGGGGTCTGTCCCATTTTGATCTTGGGACTACAGGGCCATACTATTGCAGATGTTCCTGTATAGGCCTGGTAAATTCCAAGTATGCCCTGCCTGCTACCATTTTAGACTCTTCTGTTATGAGCTGGATTGTCTCAGGCGCATCTCTGCAGAGCCTGCACCTTGAGTCGAGCCTGATGTGGTAGACCCCAACCTCTATTAATGTTATACTTAAAGCTTGTCTTGTCCTACCATCATTAGTGCGTCTGTGCTGTCTTTTAGTCCAGCTTTGTCCAGCTGCTGGTAGGATTTCTCAGTATGAGCCACTATGTCTATCTGCCAGTGGTGCAAGCCAGACTTTGTTTCCAACAGTGGTTCCTCTGCTTCATTCTCTTCTATTTCATTCTATGGTTTCTACCACCTGAGATATTTACTAAGCACATAATCAGCTGTGTACTCATTAATGTTTTTTCTGATGCACTCATGAATGTTTATGTTCCATCCTGGATAGTGGTTCTAGCACTCACTAGTTTTTGGTCACCCTTCATCCACTCAGTGTGCAGTCTCAGAGTGCTGGATTTGGGTGAAACTGTTGATACATTGTAAGGAGGTTGTTTGTCTTGATGTTAGTGGCTTATATCTCCTCTTTCAACCTCCTTTGATGTTCTTCCAGTTCAGCTGACTCCTCAGGATTTGCCTTACTCTCAGGCAGGTAGCTGCAGCTTTCCTAGTGGTTAGTTCATGGTTCCCATTTGCCTGTGATTCCAGACTACTTGTAGTTTTCCTTGTCGTTATTATCATGGAATCTTTATCTTGCAATATAAAGCACTGAATTTAATGTCTGTAATATTGCCTTCTGACTACCTTCCCTCTCCTTGTTGCCACCTGAGTACACTTCTCCAGCCCAAACATCGTTGCTGTAGATCGTAGTGATGTGGACCACTGAATCAATATTTCGTTTCCTGCGTGCTGCACAACAACATTGAATATTTAGTATTTACTGCTGTTTACACTTAGCTAGATTAATGCGATGGTGTTGTGTTTAGTATGTTGCTTTGTTTTGTTTTTTTGTTTTTTTGTCTTTTTTTGCTTGTTTTCTATTCTTCTCTCAACAGGTGATCCAGGAGATTTTTATTTTTTTCTCCCCCCCTTTCTCACTGTCCCTCTCCCCTTCTGTTTTTCTTTTCCTTCCTCTTTCTTTCTCCCTTTCCTATCTCTCACTCATGTCTGTCCCGTCTGTAACATCTGAAAATAAAATATAATAAATAATAAAAACAAAGATCGACCAAATGGACCAATACGGCAATGCCACGATGATCCATTTGGCAAAGTAAATCCATTGGGTATCCTTGTTGGTCTTCAGACAACAATTCTGATGGCTAAAGAACCAAATGGGACAGGCAAAAAAAAAAAAAAAAAAAAAAAAGAATCAATATTTCATTTACTCTTGGCATACAGCTTGATGTCATCCATGTAGAGGACATGACTGATGTTTACGTCATTTCATTGTCATTTTTTCCTGCATACTCAAGTTCAATTAAATTAAATTCAGTTTCATTTATATAGCTTGTAATATCAAAATCAGTCAATGTGCTTTGTATTGCAAGTTAATGACCAAGAAAAAAACCTTGAAGAATCAGACAACCTCCTATGAGAAAGCATTTTGTGAAACCTAACAACTCTGGCAGAACCAGTCTCAGGGAGGGGCAGCCATCTGCCATGACTGGTTGGAGCTAAAGGGAATTCTAGATTGGTCGTAGGTATAATGTGGATTGTGAATATTTGTCACCACTACAGACTGGAAAGAGTCCTGAAGAGAGTCCTGAATACTCTGAGCAAGAAGTAAGCAAAGCCCTCTCACTAAGTAAGAGGGCTTTGCAAGATACAATATTTTGTGTAACTACAAATTGAGGACTATCAACATAGGCATAGAAATTGTGAGGAACAAACATCTTTTCAAGAGTAAGACCAGATTACCTTGTACTGTATGGCTGCCAGTGAAGACACACAGGCTTTGTGAATGGGTCTGTTAGTATTCTCAGTGTGCCCCTAACAGGAGCTTGATGATGTACAAGGTATTTTGATGCATTGAAATTTTAATGATGCCGTGAACATTCAGTAGCCTAGTTAAAACGTCTGAGAAAGAGGAGTTGCTTCACAGTTAAAAATGTCAGTGGTTATTGTTGATTCATTATAAATGACTGGGTTAACATGATGAGTATTATGCAATATATATATATAGTCACTCCCTTGCATTTGTGCTCCCCATCACTGTCTTCTGGCTAGTTACAAATTGTCGGATATGAAAACCTTTTATTTGTACTGATACGGTAATGAACTCACTCTGAATGCAGCTTACTCCATTAGCTTACTCCCCTCGTCCACAACCTGTGTGCCCTTCTCTGTGATTATGTGTCATGATGGATGTGACCAGGTAACTATATTTAATCATACTGATAGTCATGATGGAGAATTTACTACCTTGAACTGGCAGCATGGCAGTGACATATGTTCACACACACACACACACACACACACACACACACACACACATTTGTACATTGCCAACACATAAGTCCCTTTAGAAGGATAGCTGGCTGGTAGTGCTACACAAAGCTAACCATCTGTGCTGTATGAAGAAATAATTGACAGTTGGGACAATTCAAGTTAATTTTATTATTATACCTTCAAGCAGGTAATAAAATGAAGACCTTAGCCTGCATTGGTAATTCTTTAAATATAATCTATGCATTTTTTCTTCAGAATAAATAAATATTAATGACAACAACAGCTGTCCCACTCCTTTCCCATTGATGAGGAATGAACGTTAACGGCACACAAAGTGTGCCAAAGTCATATTGTTACATTAGCAAACCAAAGTTTATTTTTACTCAGCTAAAACTAAGGCAATTCAGAATAGCAGTGCTAATTAAAATTAAAAATAATATTAATGCTCAGATCTCTCTTCAACATAACAGCTTGTAATAGCATCTGCATTGTTGCAGATGCAGCAGCAATGCATCTGTCAATCTCCTACTTCATTCTCCTCTGGTTTTCAAAAAAATAAAAATAAAAAATCTGTGGAGCAGCTCCTTTACACCTCAGAGTGGGCACCCCGCCCATCTCAAATGCTTAATACTTGGCTCCTCAAAATAAAAAATAAAAAAGAAAGATGGGAACCCAAAACCTTCTGCCAGTTGGCTATACCAGAAATTCTGTCGATATAAATATGGATAAAAGTTGATGATAAAGGGTATCTTGCAAGTCTGAGCTCATAGCAGCAGTTTGAACTATGCTCGCTCTATAGTTGTATAGTATATGTATTGTCTGTGACGATGGGCCCAATAGCCCCATACTCCTGAAGCACCTCTTGCATAGAAGCCACCCGAAGGGATGCAGATATGTGCCCTCTTCACGTCCCCAAAACACATGGAAAATGGCTGGGAAAACTACCATAGACACTGTCTAATGTCTTTTCAGAAAGTTTTCGGAGATATCCGATTTAAAATTACAAATTAGATGCCGATGTGAAATTTTTTTTTGTGTGTGTTTGTGTTTATATTTGCTTCTATCTCTATTAGTTTTTTTTAATTTTCTGCTCACAATGACAAACATGTAGGACTGGGGGGACACAAATAAAGAAAAAAAGAGTAGGTGAAAGATTGAATAAAGCACTGGAGGGGAAAAGGAGTTAAGAGGCAAAGTATGAAGAAAGAAATAACAAACAGGTGAGCGAGGGAGAGATTGTAACGAATGAAGGGGGAGGTACAGGTGGGCAGAACCAGCAGATGGAAAGTTCAGACCCTGCTTGTTTTCTCTGAAATGTCACAACTGTAAAAATGGTTTTATAAAGCATCAATCACGGTGGAGCTGTACCTCCAGGAATAGTCATGGGGCTTCGGAAATGAGACCTCCACATTGAACTGCAGAGGCAATCACCACTGTGTGGTTCAGGTCACCACACTGCTCACAGACAGGAGGAAATGGAGAGGAGAGGACCTGAGTAATAAATGAGCAGGGAAGAGGAGGGAGGGAAGAGAGAAATGTGAAAAGGTTTGGTATTAAAGCTGCTAGTAGCATTTTCTGGTGATAATATATTTGTTTGACTTTCCATATAATAGCAGATCATACAGACCAATGCCATGATTAATCTATTCAGACAACCAGAAATAACAAAAAAGTCACCTTTCCTTTTTCTTATTCTTCATGTCTATGCATGGAAACATGATTACATCACTGCACACTACTCAATTACAATGCATATCTTCCATAAAACACTTTATACAAAGTTTATGCAAGCCTCTGGTTAAACAAGCTGGCATTATACATTTCTGCCCACTGTGTGTTTGTGCAAGCTCAAACTTTCTGAATCATCTGTCTGTACACATGTGATATTATGGTTAATAACTGTCTATTTTTTATGTTTGATTTAATTGTTTCCTTACTTTCTTTTTTTCTAAGTTACACCTTGCACAATCCCGTTATAATTAAACTCGTCAATTTCACATATCAATTGGAAAAATATACACTATTGCGGTTAGATTTCACAACTAGCAAACTATACTATTTATCCTGTAGTCCCTTGAGTTTGCATTATTATTTTAATGCATAGTGTTCCTTTATGATTGAATGAAGCTTTATAGCAGTTGTTACACTGATTTTAGGCACCGTATGAAATTTTATATGACATGCAAAGTGCTTCAGGTTCTCTGGTATTTATGGATACAACATATTACTCTGACTTTGCAGAAGTATGAAGAGTGCGTCTTTTATTGGTAGTGTGTGTGTGCACGTATTTGTGCATGTGTCTATGTGAGTGCTACCTACATATGCAATCTGAATTTGTGTGTTCTCAACTTGATTAACAAGGAGACGCTTGCCGGTAATTTATGTTGGGTAAACAAGACAATAATACTGTGTTGCTGATTTATATTCACTTGCAGTAAGGTTCACTGATAAAATGTGACTGTTATTTATTGCTGTTTTATCAGTGCATCTTTAAAAGAAAGATTTAAGGTTTTGAAAACCTTGCTCCAAAAGCAAAGGAACTATTTCTGAGAAGAACAGAGTGTTGAAGATGTTTCTTGAATTGAGTTTTCTGTGGCATTTGCTGTATTTCATATGCCCACTTTATTGTGTCAGATTAGTTTAGAGCCACCGTGAAGTAAGACTTTATTCTACATTGTAAAAAATTATTATCTAAACCATATCACTGTTATGTATTAGTTTTAGTTTTATCTTTTAAAACTCACTGTTACTGATTATGAAGATACAATCAGGATGTGAAAGTGTTGCTCATAGTCCTCAATACAAATGACACAAACCATAAGGGTAAATAAAAAACATACTGTGCGGGACCCTCAAGCTCCCAGCCCACTGGTAGAGGACCTATAAAGCTTTCATATAGATCTCTGGCAGTGCTTCAGAGTTTGAGCAATGAGGATATACAGCAGAAAGAGAATCAAAACACAACACAAAGCCATATAGTCACAGTAATTTGCAATGAAAGGACCATGCATAACATTGTCAGGACAGTAGCAACATAATTGGATGACAGAAAGTTGTTTAAAGTCATGTGAAATACCTTTGCCTTTCTATTCAGTAATACTATTAGAACATCAGAATCAAGGAAGACAGCAAGGAAATGAGCAAGGACTTCACAAATGGGTTTTTTTATTTTCTCTTCATTTCAACCTACTTTTATTTTCTGATTCTGCACCCTCTCCTTCCCTCTGCATGCCCGTGCCTTTTAGAGTGCACCTTACTTTTCAAAAAGTACTAAGGGCATTTGCTGCTCTTCAGTAATCAATAAATAAATACCCCTTCACTCCAACACTCTTTTTTTAACATGGTAATTCCCAATGCAGTGGGGCAGTACTTTTGTAACAGAACAGTGTGACCTCTTGTTCGATTCAGGAAAGCCCACACACATTTATAATTAAAACAGATCTCTTTTTACTTCTGTGGAGTCTGATCATCTCTAACTTTGTAGGAGGGAACAGGGATACTGGACAGCAGCCAACTTTCTTCTTTTGATTACCTGATAATCAAAGAAGAGAGAATGTTAATTTTACATTTACATTTTTCAGCCATACTCTGATTGTGATTGAAGTTAATTGAAAAGGAAAATGTTTTGTGACCGGTGTGATCACAGGTGGGAATGAAGTCTATAGGTTCTAAAGGTATTGTCCAATGAGTCTGACATTTGTAGTTCTAATCTAGGTAGAAAAAAAATGCAACAATGCAACAAAGAAAATGTAACATTTCATTGTTTGCTTTCCAATAAGCCATTTAAACCTGTCACTTGTAATTCATTTCAGCTACATGCTTCCTTTTCACACAAAGAATAATAATGTGCTATTGATGCGATGAATTTTCATATTAGATTCATACTCATAAGGTTTTCAACTTTGTTTCTATTGGATATACTTTATAGTTTCCAGGGCATTCATGTGCCCCAAAGTAGGGCTGCACGATTTTGCATAAAATGAGAATCACGATTTTTTTGCTTAGAATTGAGATCACGATTCTCTCACGATTTTCTTTTCCAATATAAATATTTATTGCGAAGCGGCACGGTGGCACGGTGGTTAGCACTGTTGCCTCACAGCAAGAAGGTCCTGAGTTCAATTCCACCATCAGGCCGGGGTCTTTCTGTGTGGACTTTGCATGTTCTCCCTGTGTCTGCGTGGGTTCCCTCCGGGTACTCCGGCTTCCTCCCACCGTCCAAAGACATGCACTTAGTGGGGATAGGTTAATTGGATAATCCAAATTGCCACTAGGTGTGAAATGTGCGAGTGAATGTGAGTGTGAATGGTTGTCTGTCCCTGTGTGTTGGCCCTGCGACAGACTGGCGACCTGTCCAGGGTGTACCCCGCCTCTCGCCCTATGACAGCTGGGATAGGCTCCAGCGCCCCCCGCGACCCTGAAAAGGATAAGCGGAAGCGAATGGATGGATGGAATATTTATTGCACTTATTAACTGCACATCAACTTCGTAACAGTTGAGACTGAACATAAAAACAATAAATAAACATAAAAACAACAAATGTCTCACATTTTGTTGTTGCCGCAAAATGTTGTACTGCTTGAAATTCCGTCTCCACCGTTGCTCGACACTGAGTGTATAGAGCAGGTAGTGCAACAATAGAAAAATAGTTGCGGGACGGCACTGTGTAGCGTTTGTCTAGGGTGTTGATCATTTTCCTGAATCCCTCGTTTTGCACAGTGTTGATGGGAGCCATATCTTTGGTCAGGTGATAAGTAATAGCCTCCGTAATTTCTTTGTGCCTGCGGGAGTTCGACGGGTACAGGGAAGCAGCCAGGTGGCTTCTGTATCACGTGGTATAAGGCTCCGCCCTTGTCATTTGTTGAGCAGGAAGAGTGAGCGCTTGTTTTCATGCAGATTATGTCCCGGATCAAAATGCTGTACAATCGTCATCTTTTTTTTTAAACCGTTGCCATTTGGAAATGAGATCGCACATAAGTATGAATTGAGATCGCGATTTTCTAACGATTAATTGCGCAGCCCTACCCCAAAGGGTGAATTAAAGTAATTAAATCAATCTCTTTACATTGCCCCAATTTAAACTTGACACAATTTGGATTTTAAGAAAAGTAATTGCACAACACAATTTGCTAAATATCACTTAAATATTCAACAAGTTTTAGGAAAGAAGGAAACAGCAATTAGTTTGTTTCAAAATATATCTAATCAAGTCATATTACCTTTTTATCCATTGATGTACAAAATGTGCTAAAAGTGAGCAAAGACTTTAATCCACACATTTTGTCCACAGTATTTTCAGTCCCTATCCCTACAAATAGAATTATGTGAGATTTTTTTATTCCTTTAGCTGCACTTTGCCTTGATTACAGCTTTGTGTGACATTTTTGTATAATGCTGTCCCATGAAATGATTTTCAGATTTTAAAAAATGTAGACCTTGTCAAAAGTAAACTGGTAGAATTTCTTTCAAAGTTGCAATTGTGCTTGAGATTACTTGAGCTTGGACTGGTAGGACCGATACACTGGTACATCTGTTTTAATTAAACATGACAGTAAGACGCGTTCAGCTATTCAAGGATGAATTATTCCTTTGCTAGAGACACCATTAGTGATTCCTTTAAGGCCGCGTGGCTACCACAATATTCTGCAGCAGCCCTGGAGCGATGGGCAATGAGCCAAAAATACACCTGCATGCTCTGTAATGGTTGTTTGGGCAAGAAGCAGAGTGATGGAGTGCTGTATTAGATGACCTGGCCTCCACAATCAACCTACCAAAAGCCACTGAGATGTTCAGAAATTACTTTGGACTACAGAGTGAAAGAAAAGCAGCTAACAAGGATTTAGTATATGTGAGTATTCCTTAATGACAGACTGAATGAATAAAAAATCTCAAAAAGCTGACGGAGAATGAAACTGATTTTAGTTGTTTTCGTTCTTTTTCTTTTGCTTATGTGTTACTGTAAATGTGCCGCTGTTATTTAAATAGGGAAAAGTTCACTTACAGGTCTCAACGTGAGAAAACAATGAAAAGTCCTTAAATGTGTTACTGTATCCAAACTGTCAGTGTGTGAGTCCCTTCAGTCTTTCTCTCTGTGTCACACACACACACACACACTGACAGAAGCACATTTATCCATTTTGTCCATCTCTGGGATGTTAAAGATTCTCTGCCAAACTCTCTCTTCAAGGCTTTATCTGTGCTATTTTCAGAGAACGCAGTAAGTGAAGTATTGTGAGAAGTGATACAAAAGCTTCCTTAAGAGAGGAGAGCGAGAAAGAGAGAGCGCGGGGGAGGGGGGGGGGGGGGAAGAGTTCGTAAAATATGCCTATTCATCTCTCCTTCTTCCTAGTTCTGTTTCACTCCATGACTCTTTCCAGACTAGTAGAGAGGGCACTTCAGAGGCTTAGTAAAGAAGACTGTTCAAAGTATTAAATAATGCAGGTAGTCGACAATTCCTCCATTTCTTCTTCCTTTTTTCCCCCTGGCCATTTTGAACACCAGATCCAAACCAGTGCATAAGCTGTGAATAACAAATGTGACAGATCATCATAAACACATTTCTGTTTTTCTCCCGCCTGGTACATTATTTAAAATAACACAGTACAGATCAAATTGGATAGGCAGCGTTTGAATGCTTTCATGCATCCATTTCTAAACATTTGATGCCAGTTTACAAGCAAATTGCTCTTGTGTTTACCGAGGAATCGTACATTTCTGCTTCATTTGGACCGATCAATCTTGTGTTCTTTTCAGTGTGTTTCTTGCATCGTGTGTGTGCTTAACTTAGTTTCTATGATCCATGAGGGGTTAAACGTGCAAAGAAAAAAAAAACAAATAGTTTGGCAAATGATTAGATTCACCCTTATTGGGGATTTATTTTAATTAGGACTAAACTGCTCACGTTTGCCAGTGTGTCTGTCTCTTGGTAGCAGTCATGCATTTGTGTTGCCATCAGTTATGGACCAGGTCATGTCAAGTCCTGACATTAAAGCAGGCATGGTTTTATTATTTATTGAGATGTAACATTCACAATAGAAGCTTAATGTCTGTATAATTAAGAGACAAAAAATTTCTAATTTCATATAATTCACAGACCATATACGTAGGGGTCTGCAGGAAGTAGTTAACACGTCCCAGTGTTAAACAGAATTCAGAATATTTTCTATTATGAATAGCAGAGAGGCTTATTTAGTATGCACCTGTCTGTGCATCGGCCCATGGGATATTTGCAGCTGATGATCTTGCTATTGATTTAACATTTCAGTGCACTAAAAACATATTTATAAATAAATAAAATTACTTGAGGGAGCAATTCTATCTGCTGCAATTGTCATTCCTGCTTTTGATGGATAAATAGTATGGTAGGAATTCGTGTTAGTCAGCAGTATCATCCACGAGGTTCAGGCCTTTGACAGTGACATCTCTCTAACTCTGATAATAGAGCTCATTTTTAGACCTTTCTGCACCCCCACACCGACATACAGCAATTTGGGAGACGCAAATGTCAACACTTGTTTTCCTGTAGTGTCACAGATGCCTTTGCTTATGGCTGTATCTGCCTCGGCTGGTGTGTGTACACATATGATGCCTGGCATCTGCTTGACTGCTCCGTTTGATTGCTCATTCCTGTGGCACTTTGGAAAATGTTAATGGAGGGCAGCTAATGTCAGATACAGTTCACTGCCATCTGTACGTGACCCACAGTCACCCCAACAGAGCTATCCACAAAAAAAAGTACAGAAAGACTTACCGAATGGCTTTAAGAAAGTCAAAGAAAGTAAAGAATGAAAACCTCCCTTGTATTGCTTTAATCTGCTTAATTGCGTTTATGTGTACTTGTGTTTATACTTGTGTTTATTTGTCTGTGTATGCGCAGGCTTCACACATTTGTGATTTTGTGATTGAAGCGTGTTCTGTTGTGTAAAGCATTTATATCACTGTGTAAAGAAGGTGTGAAGCAGACAGACAGTCAGGACCATAATGTCCAGTGGCCCGTCCACCACTTTAGATACTGTTGCACTGTTGGGGTTTTCACAGACACACCCACACACACTGCTGTAACTCTGACCTGAGATTGCTGTGTGCTGCTACTCTCATCCTTAGAGGCACTGGACCATACAAGCACACATACTCACACACAGACAAGCTCACACTCACGTACACAATGATTTATGGCCTCCAATATAGTCAATAAGAGCCAGGGCCAAGATGAAGGACTTGGGCAGCAGCTAGCTGGACATACACATAAAAAAGAATCACACACAAACACACATACAAACAAACACACAAAGCAAGCCCACACAGACACAGGTATATACACATACACTGTTGTCCATTAGCTAAATGTACGGTAGGGAGCTGCTTTCCTCTTTGACTCTTTTTATCTCATTCTTGCTTCATGCCATTGTTACTCCCACTGCTCCGTGTGAAAAACTCACAGTCCACATATCCATATACTATACTATACTTTTATCATAACACAAATATAAACAGATATAATATTTTTATATGGACAAATTTGGCATCAGAAATTAGCATTACCCACTTTAGCACTCATCCATTCAATATTCCATCATTTTCAATATGTTTGAGTGATTCTGTGCAAGTCTCCTACTGCTTGTTTCAAATCTCCTCACACCATTTCAGTTTGATTTAAATCAATCGGTAATTGTCATTGAAAGCATGTTAGCGTGTTAACTCAAAGCTCCACTGGGGTAAAACAGTTTCACGTAGCCATGAAGATGCTTGTAGAAAATGAATACTGTCATCAGTAAGTCTGTCTGTTCCACTGCTTTTACAATTAAAAACTTCTATCCGAATTATTTACACAAGAAAAAAAAAACTGACCTTGAAAAGGCTTTCAGTTTGTCTGTGAACAAAGTCATAGTATATAGTATCTGTTCTTTCTCAGGTCTTCTCCTGCTTTGATTTCTTTTTTCTGCTGTCTTTATCATCCCCTATTTTTTTGCTTACTTTGGTTTTCCTAATAAACACAGGAGTATCTGGAAATAAAAGGAGCTTTTTTCTACAACAGCAAAAACTGTGGATCTCATAAAATCTATCTCATCTATCTTATTTTATCTATCTATCTATCTCTCTTTCTCTCCATCCATTGTTTTAATTTTACAGGTAGAATACAACAATGCAAAGCCAGAATAAATGTCCATGAATTTATTACTACTGTATTTAATAAAGCTAAACTGCTTCATATGCTTAGGAGAAAGAATGCATTTACCAGAACTCAAAGTCACTTCTTGATTATTTTGCATAATGCTTTTAGTTTGGATTTAATCTAAAAATGTACTCTCTGAAATACAAAAGGGTCCAGCTGGTAAGAGGAAGTGTCACTCATAAATGTCATGTGTATCCACTGAATTACAATATTGCCACGAAGTTACAATTTTTGTTTCATATTGAATGGATGAAAGCTTTAAAATAATTCAAGATATGTTGGTCCCCCCTTTATGTCTAATTCTAATTCCAGCACGCCCCACTGGCCTCCAGAGGAACTAACATTCTTGACTGCAGTTTAAGTCCAGATTTGTAGAAACGACACTCTCTTGGAAGCACATAAATTGGTTCAGAATAGATATTAAACATTTCATGAAAAGTGAAAACTCTGTACTAAATTAGAGCAAAAGACTCATTCTATTGTTATCCTCCCTTCTCTCTCTCATTCAGAGAGGGGTAGGAAGTAAGAGCAACCGACTGGTGTATCTCATAGAGTGTATCGGCCGCTGACTCTGCGTTTTCCAGTGCCTGGGTTATCTCTGTGGCATAATGAATGGAGTCCGATGGAGTTAAGTTGAGATGAATGGAGACAAGTTCTAGATTCTGCACTCAGGCCTTATCACTGGAGTATGAAGGTAACTATTAAATAATGGCTACAACATACAGTGCATAGAAAGGGACTGGTCGATTTAAGCTGGCTCATCATTCAAAGAAGACAATTTATAGTAACAAGTAGACTCTATGTTTGGTTTCTGCAGCTGTTAAAACTAGTTCTCCTTATATCCTTGTGTGTGTATATATAT
>NW_005187424.1:5079201-5102330 GCF_000239375.1 Pundamilia nyererei | reverse complement strand
TATATATATGTATGTATATGTATGTGTGTGTGTGTGTGTGTGTGTGTTCTCTCATTTCTTTCTCTGCCTACCTATTCTGCCGACTACTAGTGGCTACAGGTGAGGTTATGAATGTAAACCCCGAGATACTGGAACTCCTCCAAATGGGGGAGCAACTCCTTCCCAACCCGTGATAGGCACAACACGCTTTTCTGGTTCAGAACCACTGACTCAGACTTGAAGTCTTATCCACGCGGCAAAACAAATTAATTAATTAATTTAAAAAATCATTTGGGTCAAAATATTGAAATCAATTTTTCAGGGTTTTGTTTTTGTTTGTGAGGCACTCTTCTGTGTGGATTTACCTCATTTACAGCTGATACAGCAGGTGATTTTTGAACAAAAATCATGCTAAGAGCACCATCTGGAAAATTTTATCCAGGTTTTCATCTGACAAAAGCAACAGTGAGTGCAATCAATTAGCAGTCTGAGACAGTCGGCAAAGCATACTCAAAGCACTGTGCTGGAAGAGTAGTCTCTGATAATTGGTAAACTGTCCTCCCATTGACATGATGAATAACCATGGAGTTTCTGGAAAAGAAGCTCTCTAATATTTTCCTAAGGTGGGATAACTGCCACTTCAAATGAAACTGAAGATTGTGTTCATAAGGAATAAAGAGGGGGAGAAAGGTAGGTGGTGATGAGGGATGGAGGAGAGAGTGGAAATGTATACTGAAGGAGTGGGGAATGTTCTGTGTGTGGCTCATTAACTTGGTAGATGTAATCAGTGGGAGGGAGCGAGACATTTTGCCAACAACTAATGAACTGCATGGGTAGTATAGTGGTGAAGCCATACTGTACGTGCACTGGCTGAACTCTCTAGCTCGGAGACTGTGTGCATTTGCATCTATGCTCTTGTGGTAAATAGGATGCATACATAGTAACTTCACTGATCTCGCTGTGAGACATCCAAGTGATAAATAGCAGTGGTACAAGAACTGATTTACAGAGTTGCAAGACCATCACCACTTTCACAAATCACAAAGCAGCTAACCCAAGTGAAATAAATACTATGCCTGTGCCATGTTTGGCTTATTTCCTCACCCCTTTCATACATCATACTAGAATAATTGCCTTATGTAACGTCATATGAATTGGTATTTCATAAAATCATCATGCCTGTTTTTGTTCTCTTATCTATATAACATCAAAGAAATCCAATAAGTTATGACTTTTCTTTGAAATAGTTGCCAAATTCATATTTATGAGCTTATCCATTGTAAAGATGATAAAAGATAATACCTACAGTGCATTTGTGTAAGTACAGCTTGCATCCCCAGCACAGAGAGCAGCCATATGGGACACATTATGGTCTCACTATGTGGTGTCGTCAAACTGACAAGATACCGTGATTTAGCACTGCTGGAAGTGGATGGATCCATGCTTACCTTCAAAGTCATCTGTCTCCTGGCTCTGTGCGAGCCTAAAAGCCCCCAGGGACATAGTACAGCATGTTGGCCATTCAAGTACCTCTCAATTACTGCTTTTAATTCCCCTTACATTGCTGGTCTGTCTCCATTAGGTGTGACATTTCTCTGAAAATGTGAAGGATATAGCAGATTTTTTTTAATGGTTGCCACAATCCCGGTCTGCTGCAGATATTTGTTAGAAATCCATGTTTTCATATACTGAAAGACAAAATGTGAATAGCTGAGCTTTAGATGGCATTTCCCTGCAGCCAAACTACTTAATATTTCATTTAGCCTTTAAAAAGCTGAATGCTCTGTGAGTTTCTTTGAGGTTTCCACGTTCATTAATTGATTGAGTTATTAATATTTTTGTGAAAGAGGTCATTTTCTTAAATGTAATAGCTAATAAGTGTATTTACTCTGAATCATCTGAGCATTTTACTGTTTTGCCAGTACTGTCGGTGTATAAATGGACATTTTATAGCCATACTTGTAATTAGATTTAAATTTAGATTAAAACATTAAACGAAATGTATATTCAAAAGTAAATCAACTATATTATTCCACTTTAAAATACATAAAATTAAAAATAACAATCAGACGTTCCAGATTAGGTGCACTGAAATATCGTTACTGGGTGCATGTGACAAACAACCTTTATACACTGTAACCAACACAATTCCGCATGGTCGAGTGGTTACAAAAATAGCAAGCAAATGTCAGAGACTAGGGAAATAATATGGAAAACAGCTAAAACAAAAGGGGGGGGGGGGTTGGGGGGGGTTGGGTTTTTTTTTACAATTTCTTAATCACAGTCACTATTTTTTCATTATTTGGACCAGCACTGACCAAGAATAGTTCCTTAGAATCAGTGATCAGCTGAAATTGTAATGCATAAGACTTCAGACTGAGCTGCAAATGGTTGGTGTCATCATGAACCAAAATTATATAATCCATATTAACAATGAAATCAATCTGTGACCTCAGAAATATAGTATAAGGACCTATGTCTCAGCAAGGCTCCTGGGGATTACTACTTATTCAGCAAGAGGCAATAATTTGTTGCCCTTATGCCCTTTAGTAGGTTACCTTGCCATGACACTGACATGCTGACGTTAAAATGCTTCAAGCAAGGATAACTGTTACTACTGCCATGTTACTAAGCTGTCTCCTTTCTAACAGATAGAATGTTTAATATATTCTATATGTAGAACATCCCATGTTATTTCTATCAATCTATCTGTGCAGTGATGTGGTTATACTTGAGAAAAGTAATGTTTTCAGCATTACTTGTTACTTTTCTTAAAATAAAGGCAGTGTGTTACTTCATTATTTGCCAATTAACCATTTAAACCCATAGGCTACAGTCCTATACACCAACACAGATCCTAATGAAGACACACGTGCAATTTTTCTTGTAGTTTTTATGCATGAACTTCAAACCAAGGTTGAAAGTCAGCCAGAAGTGACTTCAAAGCAATCTCCATAGTGGTTCTACTTTACAAACATGAACAGGCAGAAACAGAGGCTTCAAGCCTGACTGCTCATCACTGCCTTTGTTACCTGTTGAAGTTCAGGTCTGATTTTTTTCTTTTTCTCTCAGGGGCTCTCTCTCTGGTTTACTGGGACAGTGACTTTGGATATGTGTCACTGTACACATACACCCATATTATGAAACACAAGCACTCATTAAAATAAATAAATAAATACAATGATTTTAAAAAATCAGGTTGCCATGTTTTTTTCACATCTTGTTAGGGAGCATTTACATCAGAAATAAACCTTATCCTTTCATTGTTTTTCTCTCTCCCATCTTGATATGCCCTCAAGCTGATCTGGCAACAGAGTGACCAAATCTGACCTATTCAGTCTCATTTTTAGCATGTTTGGCCCTTTCTGACATTGCAATTTTCCACACAAACGGTGACAGAGACTAGTAAAAGAACAGATTATGGTTTAAGAATATTCCTTTGATCTGTCAAGATGTCAACAGTGTATCTGTGTGTGTTACTGATTTGCTGCATTAGTGATTTGCTTCTATTAGTAATTTGAATCAATGTGTATGGAGCACCTTTTGCTCCATACATATGGAGCAAACTGATAGGCAGTCAACAGGTGATGGGAATCTACAGACAGCTGCCACTACTCATCTTAATGCAGGTAGTATAAAAAGAAAGAAGCATAAATTCCTTGTTTGCACATGACAGAATACAAATTTTAATCATTGATACACAGGGGGCTAATCTGATTCTAAGTGCCTTTGATTATAATAATGGTTCATCAAAGCTTTATGACTAAATTATTATTCTTTAAACATGTTTTAAAATTATTTTGTATTATTTAAAATAAATGTGTTTCTTGTGTTTGTGCTTACACTGCTGAAGGGAAAAAATACCTTGATAAAGTTCAAATTTAGCATCAGAATGGCAAAGAAAGTCTATTTAAGTGGCACTGACTGTGCCATGATTGTTGATGTCAAATGGGGTGGTATTAGTATTTGAAAAGCTGGAATTTCCATTTGGTCTACTGGAGATTTCCCACACAACACAACACATTAGTATTTGCAGAAAATTGTACCCAAAAAAGATATCAAGTGTACAAAGCAGAAGATAATCTCTCAATGCGCAAGACGTAAAACCTTGAAGTAGTTGGGCTAGAGCTGCATAAAACCACACATTAGAGGCCACAATTTTTTACAGGTTCATCAATATGAACAATATTTGACAGGGAAAATGTCACCTGCTATAATGACTCTCAATTTCTGCTTCAACATTTAGATGGTACACTCAAAATTTGGTGTAAACAAAAAATATACTGATCCATCCTGCCTTGTGTCAATCCTGGTGATGTTGACCAGTAAAGTTACAAAGTGGGAACATTAATCCAGAGAAGTGAGCCCACATTTTAAATATGAAGTATGTAGTAAAATAATGATATCAATTTTGTTTGGCTGGCCTAATAAGCTCTAGAAAATATATTATTTAACAAATTATAGTGATTATTTCAGTTCAGATAAATATACTTAGCAAACTGATTGTTAATCAATATATCTAATTAATCATGGTTAATTGAGTGGCACCTCAAGCTATCGAGGCGATTCTTCATTAAAGATTTAATATTATGTAAACTGGGAACAGATAAGCTGAGTTACCAATTTACCTTTAATTGTTTGTGTAAATGTTCCAAGGCTGCAAATTACAAGAAAACAATCCTATTAAGTTCAAGCCAAATGAAAAACAATTTGTTTGGTTTTTCACCTTTAAAATCCTGATAATGACTCTGAAATGATTAATGCTTGCAATTTAATTGCTGCACTGAACAGAGCTTGCTGCTCTACAAAGAATGAAAACTGAGAAAGAGAAAGGAAAAAAAAAAGAAATTGTTTCAAAATAGAAATTTCCAATGAGAAGAGGGAGCTGTGTATCCAAGATCTAAAAGCAATTAAAATAATCAGAACACGGCCTCTGTGGCTTCTTGAACTCGGATTAAATGTTCTGATTGCAAGAGAAATCACTTTCTAAGAGGGAGATCCATACCTGCCTCTAGTGTAAAGTGGCCTATTGGTAAATCCATTATCCTCAGAGACAGAGGTGTGTTAGACAAATGCTCTAAACGAACGTTATTAAGGATCAAAGGGCAGTATTTCACAGATTCTGCAAGCTGCTAAGAGACTCGCAGGCTTTGCTTCAGGTTGAAAGCCTGAGCTTTCTTGGGGGTGGGGAGGTATTGTGTGTGTGTGTGTGTGTGTGTGTGTGTGTGTGTGTGTGTGTGTATTACATTTACTATTGTATACTGAGAATCTGAATCCCAGTTCATCCTGTCCTATTGAAGGCAACCCATACACATTGAAACATTAGAGATCAGTGTGTAAACGTGCTCCAAGGAACTGGTGTGATTAGGACTGCATATAACCATCCAATTGCATGACCATTTATCTTTTGTCAATCACAGTTGCAATATCTAGCATCTATATCTAGCATTTTGGGTCTTTCACCAAGTGCATGCTTGAGATAACAATGGATACAATGGATTGATGAAATTTTCATGATGCAAAAAATGTAGGAAATGGGCAGTGATATTGTTTGAAAGACTGTGGAAAGACCTTAAGTGTAGTAGAGTGAAAAGAGATATTGAGGATGTGTAATACTTACATAAAGAATACTCTTTACTGCAGGAATGTCCAATTAAATGTCATTTCTTTATTTTCTTTCTGAGCTAGAAGGCTTTCAATTCATACTGCAATCTCAGTTTTATTGCCCCGTCCTGGTACAGCGAAGTCCTGTATAACTAGCACAGGATCATGATGGAGCTCTTACTTTCTTATCTGTTAAAATACAGTGAAAGCAACACAGAAGACCATCAGCACACTTAAACCCGCATTGCTGGGAGCGCCTGTACATATGTTTTTGTGTTTGTGTTTCTTATTTTACTCACTTGTTTAATTGTTGTTAATAACACAGGGGATTTACGTAAATCCCGGAATGCAGTTCACATCTAAAACTGAATTGATGCTTCAGAGTTGGGATAAGGAAGCAGAGTTGCAGTCTTGCAGTCACATCTCTCTGCAGCTTCTCTTCTCCTGTCATGCACCCGAAACCCCATCCCTTTAGAGACTGATGTAAAAGCCGAGTGCATGCCAACCCCAGCTCAACACCCCCAGGCCCAGCATGTGTTTAGACATTTGTAATAAGGTATATGTGTACAGGGACTGCTATCCAAACTCACTGTACCAGCAAACCAAAGAGATGGTCCCTGAGAGTAAAAAAATTCAAAGCCTTAACTTCAACAGGTAACAAAGGCAGTGATGAGCACTCAAGCTTGAAGCCTCCGTTTCTGCCTGTTCATGTTTCTAAAGTAGAACCACCGTGGAGATTGCTTTGAAGTCACTTCTGACTGATTTGAAACCTTACTTTGTGTTGTCAGCTTTGTGTTCATGCAAAAAACACTAAAAGAAAGATTGTATGTGAGTCCACATTGAGATGGGGACTTGTGTTGGTGTGTGAGACTATAGCCTATAGGTTTATATTGTTAAATGATAATTATGAGACAAAACACAAAGTAATGTAGTGAGTAATGTAATTAATTACTTTATCTTGGGAATAATGAAGTAACATAATGAATTACTTTCGAGAAAAGTGTCCTGTGTAAAATGCATAATACACTGACTACAAAGAGAGGAAATACCTCAAACATGGACATTTGACCACACAACATGCAAGTGATTTGCACGAATGTAATGTCTTTAATATGCTGCTTAGCGTTTGGGGCTTAGCGAATGGAGAGCCATTGAGAACCCAATGAGAATCAGTAAGAGAATCGATAAAGAGTTGGATTGACAAGTGAATCGAGAATAGAATCAGAATCGCTAAATTATCAATTCCCGTTCTTACGTTTATCTAGTAATGACTTGATTAATTTCTTCACAAACGACAATAACATTAGAGAAACATTAGAGAAAAAATGCTCATAACCATCTTGCAGACGTATCCTTAAGTACACCTACTTTCAATACTATTGTTATTTATTTAAACGATTTATTTTAACTATCTCTCCGATTGATCTCTCTGAGTTAACTTCAGTAATCAGCCTTTAAGGTAACAGTAATTAAACCATTACTTAAAAAGCCTTCATTTGTTCAATGTAGTTAAGTTAGGTTACTGGATTTCTAGTCATGGTAACTAGCTAATTATAGCTGACCTTCTTTTTAACTGAAAAATTCTTGAAAGAGTCATTGAAAAAAACCTACCTGATCTGATACTGTGCAGATGATACCGAACTTTATCCATGAAGCAAAACTACATACACACCAATTACTTAAAATGAAGGAATGTCTTAAATACATAAAAGCCTGAGTGACCTGTAATTTCCTGCTTCTAAATAAAGATAAAGGGGAGTTTTTTCTTTCCACTGTGTCCAGGTGGTTGCTCCTAGGTCATCTGATTCTTGGGGTCTCTCTGCATTATTGTAGGGTCTTTACCTTACAATATAAAGTGCCTCAAGGTGACTGTTGTTGTAATTTAGTGATATATGAAAAAAAAAAAATTCCTTTGTAAAGTTTCAAAAAAGGAGGAAACTACTAACAAGGGGGGGGAAAACTAATCAGTTCACTTAGGTAAAACAGGTTTTTATCCATAATAACGCAGGTATTTAGAAAACCCCATTAATAAGAAGCCACCAATAAAATGTAGAAGCTTGTGCCTCAGATGTGTGAGAAACAATTTTTCCTTACTGTCTCATTATACTGCTTGGTGCCTGTTCCTTAATGGATTAGCCATGAACATCTAAAGGCCCTGTTTTAAATAGCGACTAAGGGGACTGAGCAGTGGTACCAGGTCAAGTCAAAGTTGGAATCCAAGGAGTTTTGTGTAGCTCAGCTTTTCTCACCTGGAAACATCAGCAGGGAACTGAGTAATTTTGTCCCTATACCAGAAGCCTTTGCACAAAACAGAGGGAATTAACAGCCTTCCAGTGACAGATTATAGTGGTTAAGTGGCATTTCCATTCCATTTTCCTCTCCAAACAGAAAAGGTTTGGAGCCATGACTTTCCAACTGAGGTCTTTGCTCCCACTATTTTCTATTTGCGTGATTTCTAAAAATGTAATCCATATAATAATTTGACTTCAGATCAGCACAGATATGTTATATGCCTTCACCATATTTCCAGAAAAAGGTATTTCCTTACTTTCCACTCTCCTACTTTGACATTTCTGTTTGGTTGAATGTGCGGACTAGAAGTTGACCTTTTCGGCAGACTACCAGTGCTGATGGAATGGCTTTGGCTGTCATGGCTTCCATTAACCTGTAGTCCCTGGCTTCATGGGGTCATGGATCTGTTATGTCAATAAAAAGTGAAATATCATTGAAAACGTACATAGACTGTATTCTTTTAATCAAACTGGCATCCCTGGTTCAAATGCAGATATGCATGCATGTATGCAACCAGAAGAAACAGAAGGATGCATGATTAGAGGTCACTGCAGAAGGTGTGAATTGGGGCTGTTAAGAAGAAGAGTTGGAGCATCTTGGTGGCCATTTTATTCTGCTCACTGGAGCATTTAGGAAGCAAAGAGATGAAGGAAGAAGTCAAGTGACATTTTCATTAATTTGTTGTCAGGCATAAACTCTCCCCACCAGTGAGCTTGGCATATAAGTCTGTTTTCTTACACAGATGAATTTTTCATCATGGGACGCTGGGGCATGATTAGATGAAGAACTGAACTAGTGTGAAATAGAAATGGATTACTCTAGTGCTTGTTTAAGCTTTGCAGTACCATGTAATGTCATCATTCTAAAGAAAATTAAACTGCCTCTGATTTGAGCTAAAATCAGTTGGCCTGCAGTACATATTGACTTATATTAAAAGCCACAAGTAAATAAATTTTTCGATCCGATCGTCTACATCACATTGATCACCTTTGAATTTTGTTACCAACAACTTGATAGCGAAATGTTAAATATATATTTTAAAGTGATTAAAGTGGTTAAGCGAGTCTTAACCCTTAAATCTCTTTTTGTCTGTGAATCCTGAGAGATGTTTGGAGCTTCTGCAGATGACAGTTGACTCACTGATGATTGCCTCAATCTCATATGGCCCAGTGTACCTAGGATATAGAATTCTGAACAGGGATTTCAGCAAAATATATTTCGAAGATAATACGACTTTCTGACGTTGATTGCAGTGAGGGGTTGGAGTCCGCTAGCTGGCAGTTCTGGTCTATTGTGCACTTTAACATTGGGCAGATATTAGATGTATAGAAAAGAACACACATGGACAGAGCTTACCTTTAATGGGCCTGAGCGCTGGGAAAGGTGCCAACTTTGGAGTTTGAAGCATCCATCTCCACTATGAACTGCTGTGGGTCCTATGACAGGTGTAGTGGACTATTGTCTGAGCAGGTGAAAGGCAGAGTCTGCTTCTTTGGAGCAGGAGAAGGACACGAGTTTTTTTTAATGGAGACACTTGATGTAGTAGCAGATGAATCAGCAGTAAAAATTTGTATGGCTGAGATAATTTCTACTGCTGGGCAAACAGGGCACCGGTAAGGTTGATGGAACAGTCATAAGGTCAATGCGGAAGTAGAGAGAGGGCCTTGTTCTTCCCGAACACCTCCTGTAGGGAGTGATATTCTTTGGAAACAGAGGAGTGAGTTAGTATTAGCAGATGCTTGTTTGGCCTGGGAAATGGCTGACCTTCAACAGTGAGAGAGGCAAATACACTCCAAATTTCCACTCTTTCTTTCAGTCCACTAATTATTGATTATGTTTGTCTAACCATGGAAAGCCTGGGATAACTAGTGTTTGTCAGATAGAAAAAAACAGTACACAAAGTACTAACAATGCTTGCCAGAGTCAACAAGGTGGACAGGCTCTGTCTATTGAGTGATTCTAGCTAGGATCTGTCCCTGCAGTCCTGACACTATGAAAGTCATATCAATGGGTTTTGCTGGAATATAAAGTTGTTGAGTTAGATTAGGATCTAGGTTTTATTCCGCCACAGAGTTAACTGATACTTGGAGAGGTGAAGCGTGATGATTACAACATAGGGTAACTGGCAACATTAATCGAGGCTGACTGATTCCCAAGGAGCTGCCCACCAGTAAATGTAGGAATATTGGTGGGCGGCTCCTCGGGTATCAATCAGCCTCGATTTTGAATTTTTGGCTGCACAGAGCATGCAGCAAAATGCCCAGCCCGACTACAATAGAGACACTCTTTAATCACAATTCACCTTCCCTGCCCGTTGGGATCTAACCACGCTCTTCCTAGCTACCTTGGCTCAGCCAAAGTATCAACTGGAAACACATTTATTAGAGAAGGTGGGCAAGTGGTCCAATTTAATCTGGCAAACAGGTGAGCTGATATTGGCAGAGGGAGTGGGAGGTACTCTTCAGTCTGACAGGGAACACTGGGAAACAGTGAAGCACAAGGGTTAAACTGGAAGGTTTACAAAAACACAAGGAAGTCATGCAAGGGCGTGGCTTCACACTAACATTACACACTTAACACTAACACACTAACATAGTAGACAGTCTGGTGTAGAGTGGATATCAGAGCTCGTCCTTCAATACTGGCTGAGAATGAGATTTGAAGAGCAGCAGGAGTGAAAGCTAAAAAAGCGAGAACATCTTTACCTGTTTAGCTCTCCCTAGACTTTGGAATGAGTGAAAAGACCAAAATGGAAAACACACCGATGCAGGAATATGACAGATACTGCATTATTGTGGTAATATAAGCAGCAGAAGTGAAGCTTCTTATGTGTTAATGTTCTTTAATCCAAATCATTGGAACAGAATGCTTGTGTGCGACAGTGTAGTAGAAATTTACAGGCTACAATGTCCATGTTCCCTTTTCTCTCTTTAGCGCAAAATATTATCTTCTTAAAACACTATTGTTTATTATTTATTATTGCAAAAACTTTCATTGTGCAAGAGAGAGTTTTTCACTTGCTTGTTCTTTTGTAGCGCCGTCCCTTTCCTCATTTCACCACCCACCTCCTCCCCATACATCTCCCTCCAAGCCATTAATCTTTATCCTTCATCATTCCTTCACTCATGCCTCTCTATCCCTTATCTCTGTCACTGCCATCTCGGCTGCGTTCTGTCTTCATTTTCCAAAAGCTCTCGTACTGTTAGCGGTACGCTCAAGTCAATTTTCACGTGGTCGACTGCTCGCTAACTGAACATCTAGACATGTATTTAGTGTTTTTGTGACATTTTTTATTTATGTTTCGTTTTGTTCGCATTAAGCGATTTACATAATGGGGGCAAATTCTGACAGGAATTTCATAGGTTTCTGACCATAAATATGACTGAGCTGTGCTTTTGAGATGTTTTCTAATAGATTTAATTGAGATGTATTCATTACTAAAAGCATGGGGCTACAGTATGGATGTAAATTTTTATTTTATCTCACTGACAGATTAGAATAGGTGCCACAACTGACAGTTGATATAACTTAAAGTTAAATAAAATGACAAAAGTTCTACATTCAAGTTCTTTCCATACAATAGTGACCAGAGTACTATCACCAGGAGTGGTGGTGGGGCAGAAGAGCCACTGACATTGGTACCCTTAAACTTTACCTTTAAAGTTTGACTGGTCTGATTGGCCTGATTGCATATAATTCCACTTCGGAGAATATCACTATGTTATTATGAAAGTATTAGTAGGTCCCTGTTTCTCGGTATTATTGCATTTACATCTAGTACCACATTAACCGTATTGTGTTTTTTCATAATCTTAACCTTCATCTTCCCAGTCCAGTATTTCTTTCAATCCTGTCCACTTTTCTATCCCAGTACTAACTTGACCCCACATGCTGTTTCACCCTTTCATATTTAACACTTTTTCCTTGGAGATTCTCATCTTTCATTTTGCTGGTCTTTTCTTCTGCCCCTTTTTCAATGTTTTTTTCATATTTCTCTGTCAGATTGCTTTGTCTATATCCCAAATATTGCTCTACCTTTTCTCTTTCTCCCAGCAGGCGAGTATAGTAGTGATCTGTGATAGAGAGGATGATTCATGATTGACTGGCAACGGAGAAGAAGACATTAATCAAAATGCCGTTGTAGAGCTCTGCCACAATGCAAATGGAGTGTTAATTGAGTGCTGGATGGGTTTGAATAATGGCCCAGGCTTTTCACTTCAATCAATGCACATCACAACAATGGGCTGACAGCAGGCTTTCACAGTGTAGGTACATCCCATAATGCTTTAATGCTTTATTTCAGTTCTTTGTTTTAGTATAACAGAGAAGGCTGACTGTTGACTGCCTGCACATTAAAGACTTGATGTTAATTGAGAGAAATCACAGGTTACAGACTGATTTGGAGTTCTTCTCTGCATCTTTTTAAAAATGTGATTTGAAATGAGATTCAAAAATGAATGCAGTCAAATGGAATAGAAGGATGATACTGTGTTTATTCAGCATGCAGCTAAATCAAGAAAAATGAGCTGCCAAAAGTTGGGCATTTGTAGCTGAGAAAATACTCACTGACTTCCCAATTTCATTGTTTTGGATTTGAAATGAAACAGGGCATTTTTATTTCACAGCTCAAATTTTGCAGCCATGAATAATGAATTTTATATTACAATGGATCATTTGACTACTTGAAGTATACAATATGTCACTTTTGGTAATAATTAATCCATTATCACCCTTTTAGTGTTATGCTCCTCTTGCATAATTACATCATTTCCTGAAGGATTAATAAAGTATTCTAATGCTGATTCTGATTCTTGCCACTGCTATTCACAGATACAACAGGCAATGTTTTTACTGGAGGTATTTTAATAATTCACAACACACTACCAACACCTACCAAGTATCTGTTTTTAGCAACATGAATAGGAACATTATGGAGATAACATTATTTATCTTAACAAGTCGTGATGACCAAAAAGAGGTAAAAAAATACTTTGTCATTTATTAAAAGGGTATTTTTTTAATCTACATTTTGCACAATGTTTGCTAGGATATTAAACCTAAAAAAAAACATTAGTTGTTGTGTTTTCAACTTGTTGCACTGATCCCTTGTGATAATTAAATTGAAGTGATAGATGTAGTTTTAGCTGAAATGTTGAGACCCATATCACAAGAAAGAAGAAAACTCAAACTCAAATAAAATAACTAAGTTCCTCATTTTCTAAGGCACGTTCAAACACCATAACTGTTTTTATAACATATCAGGGTCGTTTGGTTTCCTTCAGGCTTGCCACAAATCACTTACCACATCATCAGGATGAAATTAACTGGTATATATGCCTTCATTTTTAAAGTTTGTCTCTACAGTCCTAAAACATGTTGCTCCATGAAGGGACCATATGTATGTCCCATTTTTCCAGCTTCAGATGGATACCCTCTCTAGACTTTTTTGCTTTGACTGTCAAGTGCAGTCTAACACATATCTCCAAACACACACACAAATATTCCGTTCCGCATACCCAAGCCTACATACATACAAACACACATTTCACTCCATTTCAAAAAACATCTGGTGTACCCTTATCCCCTACCCCACAACACCCCGTCCCTCGCAGGAGACTAATAGACTCATTAGCAGTCTCTCCAATAGAAAACAGAATGCAGGAACAAACTGGGCACCTGTAATGTTATCCAGTGCTACTCTTAATTACAAAGCATCAGGCTGCTAAATGAGCTCTGCTGAGGGACCATGTGGGGAAACAGATCGGCAAACATAGGATCTCACCAGCTGTAGGGAGGTGCTTGATCGCCATTACACTGAAATCCACAGGATTAAGACAAGCTCAATGATGAGAAGAGGCCTTGGAGGTTCGCCGAGCACTGCTGCCGGCAACTGTGATTGGAGAACAGTTTCTGCAACGGAAGACACAAAGCTAAAGTCTGAAAACTGGCTATGTGGTTGTAGTTGTAACCAGCATTGCTATGGTTAAATGCACGACATAAAGGAACCTGCTTATAAGCCTAACAGAGAGTGCTAAGTGAACCCCTAAAGGTTTGCAAGAAGTTGAACAGCCTACGACAAAGTCAGTGATAAGGTTCAGGCAAAGTAGAAAAATGGCAGCATTAAAAATCGGTTTCTTTTCAGAACTTATCTCAATTTTCCATCATCGTAGACTGTGTTGAAATGCGTGGTAGCAAAACCTTATTTCTGAGGATATTTGCAATCAATTTTCTAAAGGAAGGAAGCAAATATACTGAGTTTAATAGAAGTATAAGCACATCTTTTTCTACCAAAGAGATAGCAAGTCACACTAATCAGTGATCAGTCAAGGTTAATCAGGCTTCTCTATGAACATCTTCACATTAACCAAAACTAAAATGCACTGAAGTTAAATTCAACAGACAGCAAAAGATGAATGCAGCATGGTGGAATGTGTGAATAAGAGAAAGCAACATTCATATCGTTTAAGTAGATGATCCATTAATCTTGTCTATATATTCTATAAGCTTCTGTAATCACACTGAATATGCATTGAGAGCTATGAGCTCCACTTATCATATTGATTGCACTATGGAAAGATGGCAACTAAAACCAGTTATGTCTTGCTCATCTGTGTTTAGCTTTTAGAGTGAATAATCTATGATGTGAGACACAATAATAATTAAAAAATGACTTTTGTATTGTATTTGTATTTTACAGTCAATTTTTGTTGAACGGAAAGAAACAACTCTCCATTAAAACTGCCCACAGCCCACAGCTGCTGACAGTTCTGACTGTATCATTAATTAGTTCATCACCAAGTATTTAAAGATAAGTTGTCAGATCAGATGATTGAATTGTTGCTTGGTTGACACTATGTTTTCCACTTCACTTCTCCATTCTCTCCCCCTCTCTATTTGTCTGGATTACTATTTCTCTCAAAGGGGAAAAAAGCACGTTAAATTAGCACATTAATAACCCGATGTTCCTCAAACACTAATTCAATTAATTAACCCAAAATGAGATGTTTAATTTCCTCTTGCGTTAACAATCGCAGTACCTTATGCTAAACAGGCAAAGCATCAGGTTGAAGGGTAGAGTTGAACTGCTGTCAAATTGAGCAAAGCTTAATTTCTATGCAAATGAGAAAAAGCATAGGGGTAAAACTTCGTGCACCATTCATGCTAATGCGGAAACAGTGGGATTAATTATATAATGTCCCCTTTGTGCAAGAACTCGGGTATTTGGAATGTGGCTCAAAAACATTATTTATGATGCTGTAGTAATTAGTGATAAAACACACAAAGCACGCGTAATCATCTTTCGGAAATATTTTCTTTGCACTTTCTAAATAGATTAAAAAAAAACTATAAGCTATTTTGTTTTAGTTATTTGTAATGTGAAAGATATAAAGTTAAATCAGACATGCTTCATCGGGTGGAGCACATCATTGTAGGGCTTGTGTATGTGTGTTATTTCTAATCTAAGGTGAGGAGAATTGATTTATGAAATGCAGCAATAATTACATTCCATGAGAACAAATGGATTTGAAGAAGGACAGGCTCTATGGGAAGATCAGAATGTGCAGAAATAAAATTGCAAACTGTTTTTTAAGGTCACATTTTCAGTGGTGTGAAACTGTGTGGACGAACTAATCAAAATTCTGGGAGGGTTAAGATTTGTCACATTATAGGAGGAACATGGCAGGTTATGAAATCATCAGTTATCTAAGCTCTACAGGGGACAGCTGCACGATGGGACTGGAGCTCCCCAGAGTTTTAAGGGTTAGCTGACCACAGATAATGTCCCCTGGGACATAACTATGGCTTTACAGCAATAAATAAGTAGATAAATAAATGAAAAAAAAGGTAGCATACACTTTCTTTACATGTTGAAATTTTGAAATCTGATGCACTGCAAACCAAAAGTGTAATTGAAAAATACCTAAAATATCAAAGGAGATTCAACAAAATCAGAATTCCTCTACTCTTAGCAACCTGGAAAATACAAATATACAAGTCAGCAAGCATTTTGGGGGTTGTATGCTGTCTGCAGTCTTCTTGCTCATCAGAGGTCACACAACATGATTACAATGTCAGACTGAATGAATACAGAGACACAAACGGGTCAGTCAGATTGGCTACTCTGACAAGCACAACAACATAGTATATTTGATTGGTTAACCTGATATATGTCGATTTGCTTTTTGCGTCCCCACTGGAGTTAAAACGAAAATAAAGCTCTAAAAATGAAATCTTCACAGGATTACAATCAGAATTTTAAGTTCTTTAAATGTATAGATAACCTCACCAACAACACTTTTCCATATTAAGCACATGTGGTTCTCTGTTATTTTGCTGTTCTATTCTATATCAAACAGTTGCCCAGTACTGATCATGTCTCCCTGCTCTAATCCTTTCATGGCGCATAATGCAGCAATATGCACGATGGAACAACATTACTATTTGTGCATGAAGCACATTATTAGAATTTTTAGTAATCATAGACATGTCCCGACATTTGAGAGATCAGACAAAATTTCACAGAAAATAATCCGAGTCTGTGAAATCTTAATGTTTTAGCTTCTTAATCTTGCCTTCTTTTCAGAGTGTTATGGAGTCCTTGGACAGTTCATATGGCTTCATATGCTTATAGTAACTTTAGTGAAACATTCAGTGGGCCAGAGGGTTCACAGGAAATAGAAGGCGGAGACACTTGATTGTGTTTTACAGATAGCTGTAGAGGGCAAATAGTGGAGGAAAGAGTAATTGAAGACAGTTCATTAGATGCTGATCCGGTTCCCCCCAGAGGGCCCGGTGAAGGCTGGAGGGAATAGGATTCAAGCTGGGCAGAGAATTAGACAGGATTTGCTGCAGGCTTTGGTTCCTCTGGACAAGTTCTTACTCATTACTCACTTGAGACAGGCAGGCTCACTTGCTAACACTACTATAATACTCACATTATTAGCTGAGGAATATTACTTGGGAGATAGGTCCGGTCCATATAAGGGGCAAGAAATGCATGCTAGTGTTTAAAATCTATCCTCCAAATTGTGTGCTAGTCTTATAATAATGGAAATTTAAGATTTCAGTGTATTTCAAAATCAGCCTGCAATATATTGATTCCCAAAGAACAGATATAGATCACATTCACAACATTACTGTTGTATTCAGGTTGACAAAAAATCTATATATACTGGTGCTATTACAAAAGCACACATACAAATTCTTTCATCTGTGAAGCTGAGTCTTTTACCGCTTTGACAATAGCCTATCCTATATAAATTTTATTCAGAGACAGATTTTTCAGTTTGAACTTGTGAATTAAGAAGTAAATTTTTTTATCATTTTATCATTAAGACATGCACTGGAAGTATATTTATACATTCCAGTAGAGTTGAGGCTCGGGTGTGAAATTTATGGTTTTCAGGGTTTTTATCTTTTTTTATTGCTATTTTTTATCATTTTTATTGTTAACTCGGTTTCCCTGGGTCTTTTCCGGTGTGTTATGAATAAATCTTCTTTGGCACTGGCACTGATTTTATTTTTGTTGGATTTATCTGCAACACCTTAAAGGCCAGTCCGTGAAAATATTGTCAGACATAAACCGGTCCGTGCCCCAAAAAGGTTGAGGAATGTTACAGATATTTACTTCAAATGATCAAAAATGAGTAAAATTACAATTTTATACTCTTTTGTTACTTCTAAGAAGGACCGTTTAAAACACAATGTCTTAATGTTACAAATAATTTCAATGAACAATTATGAATGTTTTTTTAATCTATTTCTTTTATTTCACCTACAAACTTTGTCTTTAACTGACAACTGGTAACTGACACTGATCTGATATAACAAGACAACATGGCTCATTCTAGTATTGTATAGCAGAAAGGCAGGGTTCCAGGCTCCATATTCTACAATAATCAATACTGCTATTTTGTGTGGGAGATGTGACACTGTCATCTCAAGGCATTGAAACAGTAGTCGTCTTCTCCCACTACACTGTGGTGTTTCTCAGCTAGGCTTTTCTGCATCAAAATGTCATCATTTCTACCCCTAGTCTTCATTCAGTTTGCAAATATGGCTTTTTCAGAAAGGAACATTCTGCAGAATGAGCTGCAACATTCTTTGCTAACGTTGAACTTTACCCATGTTGATCATGAGGCAAAGGGTTATGCACTAATGGTAATTATGAAAGTGCCGAAGTAAAGCCTTTGACTGTTACAATTATTCAAAAAAGGGCAATATTTTGATAGAAGCAATATATCTGCCAAAGATAAGCCACTATAGTACTTTCTTTACTGTTTTTATTTTTATATGAAACAATTAATTAATGTTTTATGTGATTGAGTAACGAAATAAGCAAATAGATAGCAGTGAAAACTTCTCTTGCGGGCAGTTTTTATCACACTCCACTCCACTTCTCTACCCTCAGATCATAATCTGCTTTCCAGAATTTGTCATGCTTTTATAGTTCTTTTATTGGCTTTATTTCTCTCTGTCCTTTACTCTGATCTTCTCCTCTTCTCTTCGTTTTCCTTTCATCTACCTCCAGTCATCTCTCCTCCTTTGATTATCAGTTCTTGTAAAACTTTTGTACTCCCCTGAACTCCTCTTCTTTTTCTTCTCTCTTGTGCACTCCTTTTAATAGCTTTCTCATGCGTACATGCGGAGAAGTACTTTCTATGACCTGGTTGGAACAAGGGAGAGTATACAGCCTAGCAGTAGCAAAGCAATTTATTTATCTTTCTCTGTCTGGCTTGACCCCTTTTTGTGGGAAGCAGATTGCTTCTGAAAGTGAAATTTGAGGGCAAAGCTAAGGTCCTGTTTCATGGACATGTAGATATGCCATTTCCTCCCCATCAATGCCATGTCAAGGTGTTAGGTTGAGAACATCTGCTGTTTTTCTCAAAAAATACAGAAGGCTTTGACAGATCTGTTTTGGTTGTGGACTTGCAAAAACAGCAGCCAGTGCATGAGCTATAGTGAACTTATCCAAAAGGACGCCTCATTTTTCCGTGCGGATTTACAAGATTTGTAAATGTCAGGTTTCTGGTATAGAGATAACGGGAGAGACACTGTCTAGTCTACATCCTGCTTGTAACAGAAGTCAGTCATGTGTATATTTTTAATTAATTGTATTGTGTTTGCTTATTACTTGAATGGCATGGAGTAAGAGTAAGAAAGGGCCATTAATGCGATATGATGGTAGTTGGTTACAGATTTAGCTTTAGTGGTCAAACCAGAGCACTGCACGTGTTCACGTTCTGTTAGCCTTCTTGCTTTGAATCTGCAGGATCATTACACAATGAAAAAAAGGCCATATTGGATTTACTTAATTCAATAGTGGACATTGGTTGCACACAAATGTTTCGCTTTGGCAGAAACTTAAACAACTGAGTTAAATCAAAACAACTTATTCATATTCAATAAACCGGTGCATTTTGTGTTGATAAAACGCGATTGAAACATGTTTAGATGAAGTAAGTTGAGCTCTTGGAATATTTTCATCCTTCACAATTTTGTCATTTTATTTCAACACTATTCAAAAACTTTTACCCCAGTACTACTTGGTCACTTAAATACTACATGTTGTCTTCATATTACATAATGTTTTTTGTTTTGTTTTTTTTGTTTTTTTCTTTTTTGCCTGTCCCATTTGGTTTTTTTGCCATCAGAATTGTTGTCTAAAGGCAAAGAAAGATGCCCAATGGATTTACTTTACCAAATGGACCATCCCAGCCTTGCCGTATTGGTCTATTTGATTCACCTTTGCTTTTATTGTTTATTTTATTTTCATTTGCTGAACACAGGACAGACTTGACTGGGGAAAAGAAAAGGGAGAAAGAAAGAGGGAAAGAAAAAGTGTGGGGAAGAGGGACGGTGATAAAGGGCAAAAACCAAAAACCAACAAAACAAGCAGACAAAAAAAATACATATATCAGTCACCTGGATCACCTGTTGAGAAAGAAAAAAGAGAAAACAAGCAAAGAAAAAGAGAGCAATATAATAAACAACATCATCACGATGATCTATGTGAATATAACAGTAAATACTAAATATTAAATATTATTGACAGAAATATTCTCTTATAGGCTTTGAATACACGTGGAATGCTTCACCTAGAACTGGTTTTTTTTATCTTTTGTAAATGTATGGATAAAAAAAAAAATCACATTTTACTACATGTCATTCACATTAACTGCACTATTCCACACTATGGCGATGCATTCACTCCTCTAATCTATACCACCTCTTCTCTCCTGAAAACACTCCAGTTTATCTTCCCTTTACTTCATTATGTGGTCTTAATCATTTTGATTGTGACTAGACAGAATTCAATACAACATTAGAGCAATTACACGGTATTCTCACACTACACCGATTAATAAATTGTTGAAATGGTCATTCCTTCTACTAATTAAAAGTAAACAATATATTATCCACAATGCAAAGAATACCTTAGCATATGCAGTATGTAGCTTTCAAAAGTGCAGAAAAATTTGCACTGATTAACAACTAATACTGAACTACTAATACTCCTTTTACCATTCAACTGATCAGTATTTTTACTAATTATGATGAGCCATAGATTATTAAATGTTTGAATGTGCAGATTCACGGCTCATAATTAGGATATCTTTAGTGTCAAATTCAACATGGTGCATGATGCCGCCAAATCAAGGAAATTCTTTAGTTGCTACTCATATCTGCTCTTTCATTTATCCTCTATATAAACAGTTAGTTCACATATCATCGCCATCTGATGAAGGTGCCAGTGAATTCTCCTCCTGTGTTTCCAGCTTAGTATCTTGTGTGGGACACCAGATGGCAAACCTGAAGGTTGTAGCCTCTCCCTTGTAACAGCATGCATTATTCAAAACTCATTTATCACAGAAAAGTCCCAGTGTAGCCACATTAAACATTTGCCTAGTCGTTTGTTTATGCCTTATTTATGCCTTCAAAATACAGAGCAAGGTTTGATATGTGTACAATTAGTGACCTATATTTAACCCAGTGTGACATAATGAAATGATGTCTGCTAAATAATGCAGCATGATTCACTTTATGCTACATTCTATCTTCTAGGGAGATACATGAATATAAAATGCTAGACATGAGACTTGGTACATAGTGTACACATTAATGTACTTTCCAATACTCTTCTTCATTTTCTAGCTATTTATCTTACTGTGCTGAAACATTGGTGTACATTTAGCTGCAAATAAATCAGTTTCAATAGGCTGAATTTATCTCTTTTTTTTGCTCATTTACTTAGAATATTATTTGTTATTGTTTCAAACTTGAGACACAGTTTTTAGCGTGACGCTGAGCTTCTTAAGCCTCTGAAAATGAATCTGTTGAACATGGGAACATGGGGTTTTTAATGTTAAGCAAGGTTGAAACCCATTTTGATTTAGTTAATGTACACACATGCACCCACAGGCAAAGCTGCTGTGAGGCCTCGGTAGTAAAGTCAGGGTGGTGATCCATGTGATCAGTAGCCAGCATCCAGGCCCTGCGTTCACAGTGGGTGAATAGAAACAATACTATTGTTGTACAAAGCTTTAACCCTGCATAAAAATGAGCTGCTCTTTTTTACTGAAATTCTTTGGCACTGACACACTGGCAATGACTGTTATAGCTCCATTGAAAGTCATAAAGTCCACAGGCTACCTTTAAATCTATACAGTGTCTACACTGAGGGAAATACTTGAAGACCACTTTTATAACTTTAGATCTGCTTTATATTTTTCCACTTGAGTGCCAAGTTTCTCCTTTTAATCTCTTGAAGTACAGACACACAGTCTCCACAAACTATTTGTGAATCCATCATCAAATAAAATACACTATATCCCCCAAAGTATTGACTCATCTTTGAATTCAGGGCCTCCAGTCACATCCATGGACTCAGGTGTATAAAATCAAGCATCTAGGCATGCAGACCGTTTCTTTATACACTTGTGAAATCAGTAGTTCAGTGAATTCTAGCATGGTACCATGATAGGATGCCAGCTGTGCAACAAATTTCCTCTCTTCTAAATATTACGCAGGCAACATTTAGTGATATTATAACAAAGTGGAAGCGACTAGGAATGACCGCATCTCAGCCCTGAGGCCATGTAAAATCTCACAGCACAGACCCGGGTCACTGCATGCTGAGGTTCATAGTGCATAGACATTGCCAACTTTCTGCAGTCAGTGGCAACAGAGCGTAGACAGTGTCATGGAATGGGTTTCCATGGCCGAGCAGCTGCGTCCAAGAGTTACATCACCTACGCACTGCAAAATCTCAGATGCAGTGGGGTAAAGTACGACGCCACAGGACTCTAGAACAGTGGGGATGTGTTCTACGTGTTTGGTGTGGAAAAACTTAACTGGTCCGAAGAGAGTCCTAAGATCTACCCGGTGGAACACCTTTGAGATGAATTAGACCAGAGACTGCAAGCCAGGCCTTCTTATCCAACATCAGTGTCTCACCTCATAAATGCACTTCTGGAATAATGGTAAAATATTCCTATAAACGCACACCCAAACCTTGTTCAAAGCCTTCCCCGGAAGAGCTAAAGTTGTTATTGCTGCAAAGGGTGGGACAACATAATACTAAACCCTATGGATTAAGAATGGGATGTCATGCTAATTCATATGCATGTATAGAAGAATGAATACTTTTGGCAATATAGTGTATTTTGTATATGACTTCATCACATTCCATCTATGTCATTAGAAATAGAATATGTACACTTGGTGCTCAAAATCAAACTCAACTTTCATAGCCTAAGTTTCACAAGATGTTATATTCCCTTAAGATTTGGGTCAGTGTTGAAATCTTGTAATTTTTACAGATTTCATTCATGCACCAATCTCCTCCACATTTTGCCATATCCCTGTCTTCTGCTGCATATAGACTTAGCATCGGGGAAAGCCAATAAAATCAGCTGAACTCAGTGTAACATTTATAAATCCAATTGGAAACAACCTATGCTTAGCGACATGGTTCATTGTCATGCTGGCAGTAGCCTTTAGAAGCTGTTCAATTCTGATCTTAAATAGGTTTATGTGGTCAGCAGCTATACTCAGCTATACCAGGGGTAATTATAATTAACTGGTTTAAGAACCTAAAGTATTCCAAGAAAGCATTCTCCTTACTATGACACAATCCAGATTAGATTCCTGGATTTATATGTTTGATGCTCAGTTCTGATCAGTATAAAATGAGGCTACTCAGACCAGCTTACCGTATTTTCCGCATATATATATATATATATATATATATA
>NW_005187424.1:5074337-5078983 GCF_000239375.1 Pundamilia nyererei | reverse complement strand
CGTAGTCAAGAGCCTCGTGGAGCAAACTGGGTCCAAAACTCTGTCTCCTTCAGGTCCCAAAGTCAATGAACACTGCATCTTCAGTGAGAGTTAAAAACTGTCTAAATTCTTTCATTTTTAATAAAATGATCAGCGTTACTGCTTTACCAGGTGAAACAATTAAGTTTAACATCCATGAAAACAGAATTTATTACATTTAACAGAGTTAGAAGTTAGAAGGAAGTTAGCTCGTCATCTAAACATGATATAGCATGTTCTGACTGAGAGAGACAGCTCTGCTATCACTTCCAACATAAATGAAGACAGAAAACTAAACAGCAGTGACTTTCGTAGGGTTAATGAAGTTGTACTAGCTGGTATATAATGACATGCTAGGTGATCGCTAGCGGCACAGCTATGTTAGCATAACAAACACTGAAGCTGGAGGATGAATGCTAAATTTTTTTCCACTCGATAAAAGTTAACGTGAGGGTTCCCAAAAGTTAGGGGAAAATGCAGTCGCATGGCAGGATGCTGTAAACAGACCAAACTTCAGTCAGGAGAACAACTGAGATAATCCATCCACAATACGAGGTTAGTCATTAATATACTGCAACAACATGGGAATAGAGCAGCTGCGAGATAATTCAACAATAATGAATCAATGGTACGGAAGTGGAGGAAGCAAGAAGAATGAGTTGAGTAAAGCTTGACTTATCTGACTGTTTTGTTTCGCTTAATGCGCCTTTTAATCCGGTGCGCCTTTTGTATGAAAACAGACACGTTCATCGACAGTGTGCCTTATAATCCGGTGCACCTTATGGTCCGAAAAATACTGTACATTATTCTAGCTTTCAAGTTTACTCTTTCAGTGAGTGCGTTGAACACAAAGTAAGCCTCTGTTACTCTAGTCCATCAGTGTCAGGGTTGGAGGGATCCTTATTCAGCTCATAATTGGGCAAGAAGTGAGGTACACCACATGGTCAAAAGTCCATCTCTTAACTAACATACAGAGACAGACTGCCATCCAAATTCTCTTAATTAGAATCACTAACTAACTTATCGTACATATTTGGACTGAGAGCACAAACTGGAACAGACTGCCTCTGAGGAACAAAAGAGAGCCAGAAAAACTGGATCTTGTAGTTATAATCCTAAGCGGGACAGAAAGAGAACTCTAAAGAAATATATACCTTAACAGGTTCTTTTGACAACACGTTTTTTTAGATTATTTATTACACTACCTGGAGTAGGTTACCCCAGTATTAATGCAACTTTGAAACTGTTCAAACCAACTATGTGTATGTTTTCTACACTGAGTAGCTTTGTGGTTTGCCAGCTATTGGTCCTCTTGAGCATTAAAGAGTTTTCCAATTACCAACAAGATGAATCGTAGACAGTCCAATCAATGGCTTTTAGAGGGTTTCTGCTGCTATAATAAAAAGACAGAAATTAAGGGCTAAAGGTATTTCTTGTGCTCATTTGTCATATTGGAAACCAGCGAGATGATGGGTGATTCTAAATAGGAAGTGATGCAATAAGATCAAAGTGATTTACACAACAATTCTGATGAAAGCCTAAATAAATAGATGAAGTAATCATATGAGGTGACCTTTTGAAGGGACTATTCTTGTTTAATACATTTCTGTTCTTTATATATTGTAATGAACAAACTGAAAACAGCATTAAATGTTCCACTCATAGGTCTAAAACTATCATTACACATAAAATGGATGCTACTTACAAGTTAGATGAATTAGTCTACATGCGACCATAACTAAAATTGACACTGAATGAAACAAATGAATCTCATCCCCCAACTGTGGCAGGCTCACTGAACCTGGTTCTGCCACAGGTTTCTTCCTGTTAAAAGGGAGTTTTACTTCTCACTGTCACCATGTGCTTGCTCATAGGGGTCATCTGATTGTTGGGTTTTTCTCTGTAATTGCAGGGTCTTTACCTTTCAACATCAATTGCCTTAAAGTGACTGATGTGATTTGTTGCTGAATAAATAAAATTGAATTGAATTGAACTGAACTGAATGAAAAGATACATTTCAGTGAGTATTTTTTCTTATTCCTGTGTGCAGTAAAGTATCCAAATTACAGAACAGCCATATTGCTATATGAAACAGAGCACCACCTGCATTCTCCTTAACATTATTAATTTGTTGATAAATAAATTAAGTATATTAAATCTATACTGATTCATCGTTTTATTTAATTGTTACTACTTATTAGTTTTTTTTAGAGCAGCCAATAAATCATGGAATAAAGGAAGATACTTTATAAAACTTTGTCATTATAATTTAATTCACTTAATGAATTTGGTTTTCTAATTCAGTGATTAATAACTCAGTCCAAACCACATTTTTCACACTCATAGTTAGGTTTATTTTTTTTATATCCTGGTGTTTGCTGCTGTAAAGGCTACAGCTTATTTTAGCCATCCTTGGCTCAAAACAAAAGTCTTAGACATATACAAAAGTTATAACCTGATTTTGAAGTAGTTAGTGTAGCGGTTTACGCATTTTCCTAACATGCAAAAAAATTATGGTTTGAGAATAGAACGGGACACAAGTCCCTTGGAAGTTGGACGAGCACACCCCTTGTGAAAGAGGGAGGAGCCAAAACACTATTTTAAAAGTAAGTTAACAGCATGATCAGCTGATCAGCATCTAAGGGATAGCATACTAAAATGTATCTGATAATTATTTTCTGATATTAGGCTAGCTTTTTGTACTTTGTTATGTATGTTATGCAGTTATAAACTGTAACCAGCAGACACAAACCAAAATCTTTGTCGCGACTACTGTTGGGTTTACTGTGAAACCCTGAAAAACTGTCTGTTGTCCTATCGGGTAAGTCAGCAGACTAGGCAATGTCTTTATACTACCATGCTCAGTAAGTTGAATTTGAATCTTTTTACCAACTGTTTACCAACTGTTAAGCTACATTAAGCTATCTTGCAAAGATCTTTGTGTTATATTCTGACTTTTTTTCTCTCTCTAACTTGGCATCCAGTTCCACGCCATCTGCATTATCTGATTCACAAAAGATCTGTAAAGTGAAGACTCACACTGACCGTGTGAAAGGAAGAATTGCTCTGTTATATAGCAATGCAATTAATATTTTAGTTATATTATATTTTACTTTGTTCATATTGTGGGTTTTTTGTGCTTGTTTTTTTGCGTGGCGACAGTGCATGTGCTTGGAATATTGGACTATATTCAGTTATAGGAAGAGAATAATACACATTTAAATTTGATTATATTATTATATTATATTTAAAATCATCGCACTGTCAAATTCACATCATTATTCACATCAGCACCAATCCTTACATACGCTGAAAGAAGAAGTGAGAAAGTGTGTTTGAGACCACTTGCAAATTTGATGATTTTTGGATGTGACTTTGTATTTTTCAGTTCATATTCTTTAAGTGCGGGTCACAATCAGAGTCACAATTTAATGGTCAATGACCCACTGATTTTGACAGATAATCCATTTGAGTAGTCAGTCAAAAAGACAAATGTGCAATCATTCAATGAGAAAGCTAAAAACTAGCAAGTCAGATGGATGTTTGCAAAGTCAGTCAGTAGGTTAAGTCACTGAGACAGATGGAGATGAAGAGATCAAAGTGGGAAAACTAGATGGACCAGCAGTCCAGATGGCTATAGAGACAGATCCCAGCCCAAGTTAAGAGTGCTGCAGCCAACACATTACCAGATAGAACTGTCTCACCAGTAGCCAACTGCCCAAGAGCTCAGTAGGCTGTCTGTGGATGCCAGAACTTGCGAGTCTGGGAACTGGGTCAGACAAATAAAATTGTAGTTCGAGTTTGATACTCCCTGGATCGCATGTACATTAAATGTCTTTTTCTTTGACTCGTGGAATCATGTACAGTATAATGAAACACAGTTTTCAACAGTCATCTGCCATTCAGAAGGAATGTTAAATGGGTACAGTACTGGACCATTAGAAGTCTATATTTGTTTTTAGGAGTGCATCACATCCTTAATGTAAAAATTCTTCTGGTCTCACATTTCTGAATATAATTAGTACTCAATTGCAGCCAGATTAGATAGTGAATCTGTATAAAGAAAAATAATAATATCTGCACAACTTGTGACCAATGAGAGTTTTTGAATATCTGTTTTTAGTTTAGGCTAAGGCACTTATTGAGAACACTTTAAATGACAAGCCATATCCATTTACAATATATCTGTTTATTTGCACCCCTGAAATTTCTGAGTTAACTATTCGATTAAGTGTTTTTAAAGTAAATATGCAGAGAGAGCCATGCCGTTAGGTTGAGATGACATTATAAAATAAAGGGTTACTATGCAGAATTTTGAATGGGTAAGACTATTGTATTTTGGTCTAGGGCTGCTCAATTAATCGAATTTTAATCTTGATTACGATCTGGGCTTTCAACGATCATTAAAAATGACTAAGCCGATTATTAGCCCCTCCCTCGTGCTTTACTCTCACGCTGCTCCGTGTGGCAAAAGGAGCGCACCTCTGCATTTCGAACACGTGTCACAACAATTAAGAGCAGCGGTCCCCAACCTTTTTTGCGCCACGGACCGGTTTATGCCCGACAATATTTTCATGGAGCAGCCTTTAAGGTGACACCCCTGGCGTCGTTGCCCACCTCTCAATTTT
>NW_005187424.1:5064733-5072171 GCF_000239375.1 Pundamilia nyererei | reverse complement strand
ACATTGTTATTGTTAAATAAATATCGTCAAATAATCGAGATCTCAATTTCAGTGAAAATAATCGTGATTATCATTTTTGCCATAATTGAGCAGCCCTATTTTGGTCTTAATGATGAATCTTAGACTTCATTTTATACTGATTTGAGGCAACAGTGTGGAGCTATGTGGTATGAGATGCATTGTCTGCGATTTTCATTAGTATTAGTTTTAGGTCCTGCTGAAGTGTACGTCCTGCTTCTGAACCTGGGAAACAGGTCTTGGAGAAATGTTGAGCTACAGATTTAGACGAAACAGCTTGTGGAAGGATTCATATGTCTGTTTTTTCTGATCCTGTAATAATAATAATAAAAATAACTTATGACGCACGTTAGACAAAAAATAGTGTTGTATAATACAGCTGCAGACTAGTTTTGTGGGGGGAAAAGTGTTTAAAATAGTCTTTATAAGACTCTACCCTTTGACATGTTCAGCTAAATACTTTCATGGGGTTTTTCTTATGTTAAATGCATAAATTATAGACTGTATTTAAAGATGGCTGACCAATCATCACCTCCTCACACTGTACAAAAGTCATACCATTATATTGCAAAACTTTGTGCTGCCATCTTTGCTGGTGAATTATTTTGCAAAGAAGATTTGATACAATAGGAATGGTTGACAAATAACACTGATGTCCCACCTCATTCCCAGCAGAGAAACACAACACAGACACACCTTAAACTTCATGTTGGGTAGACACCAATAGTATGGGCTCAAATTGTGATCATAAATATGTTGTACTTGTAAATTAAATGCGTAGTTGTAAACTGAGTTCTGTAACATTGTAAACCAAAATATCTTTATGTTTGTGCATCTATTAGATGAGAGTTTGTGTGTTTGTAAAAAAAAATTGTGTTTGTAAAAAATATTTACACAAGTTACAAATAGTTTTTGTTAAGGTCTGGTTACAGATACAAAGCAAAAAAAACTATGTGTAAAACTCTGCGCTCAAGTTCCCTGGCTGTGTGTGAGTTTCAACTTACGAGTACAAATTTTGACCTATCTTTTCTTCCTTTCAGCTGATTGGTCAATGTCATGTCAATTCTAAATATAACAATCCAATCAGAGAACAGATGGGTTTGGCTGTCGGAGGGGTGCTTTACTCAGCTTCAGGTCCTGGAAGGGTAATACAGTTTGAAGCTGGAGGATCTCAATATGAATATTCCATAAGGCTCATAGAAAGGTCCGTTAACTTTCTGTAGCTGTTGAAAGGGTAAAGTTGAGCTATACCAGTGGTCAGAAATACCATTATTACTTTAGTATTACTTTAACACAAAGTCAGGGCTGACCAAGGACCATTGCTGTGAGTTACACCGCACAGCATAAAGGCCCTTTCACAACAGATGCGGCATGCGCTGCGCTCACCGCTAACAAAGGATCCAAAATTTGTTGCGCTGGCTGCTGTCCTCTGTAGTTCAGCGAGTACAAGATGTGCCTGCTCCTCTCATTTACTACTACCTCTCATTTAAGAATTATTTAACGGTGGTGATGAGTAAATCAAGACCATGTAAAAATGCTCATGGTGTAAGATGGTTATTTTTCTAACACTGCATATACATTGCTTTACAGTCCCATTCATAGCAATCTTAGTGTTACACCCCTAGTTTAGGCATGTAGAGACGCACATAAGATTTGAGGAGAGAGAAGCAAGTACCTGTTCTACGGAAAAGGATTAGGGCCACTGAAAAAAGAAAAAAAAAGTGGGCACGTCTTTTTTTCTTCTTTTCCAGAATTCTGAGAAAAAAGTCAGAATTCTGAGAAAAAGTCAGAATTCTGACAGAATGTCTCAGAATTCTGGAAAAGAAGAAAAAAAGACGTGCCCACTTTTTTTTTTTCGGTGGCCCTAATCCTCTTCCATACCCGCCCTGGTTCCCAAACCAAACAACCGAAACCGGTTATGAGTGAAAAAGGTGATTTTATTTAGTGTCAGGAAGCAGAGCTCCAGGGTGAACCCAGGGCAAAATAATAAACAAAACCAACTAAGTCCCGCTAGAGAAAATTAACTAAACCCTAAGAAAGAAAGAAAACAAACAAATGACAATAACTATCTCTCGCTTCGTAGCCCAGAAACAGGAGAAAACAGTTCAAAAGAAAAGGCGGCTCACCCCTTCAGCTTCGGCCTATGGACGCATAAGCACCGAATTTATATACACAAGTGGCGGCTCTCACAGAGCACACTTACACATATACAAAACAGCACAAGAATTTGGAAACCAGGGCCAGGTCCACATCTGCTGTCAAAACTGCTCACTCTCTCTCCCGGCAGCTGTCAGAGCGGCTTTTTGAACCCAGTCACATGCCCCATGGTCCAATCAGCAGCTCACTGCTCTTTATTAGAGGAAGGACCTGCAGAGAGTCTTAAGACAAAGTAAAGGAACACAATACAGCAGCTCACACACACTTCTTATGGCCACAAGCCATAACACTTAGTTTTCTGATTAACCAGTTGACATGACTAGTTGCAGCAGCAGCTTCTAGATCTGATATAAAAGAGCAAACTCTCAAGTACCAGAAATGGCAAATGGCCACTTGAGACTGATTTGCAAAGCAAGCAATTCCCATAGACTCTCTTGTTAAAATGCTGCAGCATAAATAAATAGAAACAACCCTTTCAAATAGCATGCTTTGCTGTGTGGTTTTACTAACAGACTATTAAGGCTAAAAAAAAAAAATCATTAATTTATTTATTTTGAGTAAGTGAATTGCACTCTACTATAATTTTAGTTTCACATGCACACATTTTAGTAGATAGTGGTGCATGTGCTATGTGTGACTGTGGTCGTGGTTACTATCAAAGTTTGTTCACATATGTAGATAATTTCAATAAGCAGATAAACAAAAAACATATGAAAAATAAAGGGCTAACACTGATTTTTCTTTTTTTAATTAAAGGTTTAACTTTCATTTATTGGTGCCTAAATATAACCAAGACGTTTTTAGTTTCCCCTTCTAACTAAATCAGTGAGAAAGTGAAAGCTAATCAAACAAAGCTAATAAAGTCCCAAACAAGACACAAACCGTGCATTACATTAAGTGTTTAAGGTGCTCTGACTACAGAGGAAGGTGGTGGATGCCAGAGATGTAATTGAGGTGCATTATTGTGAACTAAAGCCAAAGTACAAGTGAAATTTCGTGTCTGAACAGCAGTTTAAAAAGAATTGAATATTGATTGTTGCCATGCTGAGCTTACATTCAAGGTATTTTCTCCCAGGTACAATTGTGCTGTCAGTCAGCCAGATGAAGTCAGTTTGTCCAGCTATACTCCTCTAAGCAGCTCTCTGCTGCTGACAGACAGACGGTTTTCAAGGACAGAGATCAGAGTCAGTGTGGATTTAGTGGATTGAAGGCTCATGTTTCTCTTTTAATGTGAAATCCCAGTTTAACCAAATCCGAAGTGCTCTGAGGCTGTACAGTACGCTAACATCAGCCTGCATACATGCTCACAATGACCATAATATAGTAATATTTATCTATAATAATAAGCTGATGTTAAGCAGCTGTGCTATAACAACTATCAACAGCTAAATACTTACTTTGCTTAACATCACGTTGAAGTAAGTGCTAAACAAATCTGCTATCCCAGGTCAGAAGTCAAGTTCTCTGAAAATGTTGTGTGAGGGCAAATATCATACCACTGATACCATAACTGTATATATTAAAAATCCTGCAAAAACCTTCAAATATCATTGATGCAATGTCAAGGTCAAGTTTTCTAAAAATCCTGTGAATGCTATAACTCAAGAAGAAAGTCACCTAAGATTTTCAAAATCTAGGATCCTTGAGTTTAACTGCAAGAATTTTCTGCCATCAAACAGCTGTGCCACTAACTACTCATAACTTTGTACATGAGTAGCAGCAATGGAAAAAATTCTGCCCTTGAATTAAATTATCATCACCTTTTAAGTTCAAAATAGGCAGGATCTTCACCTTGTTACATTCAGTATTAATTTGTAATGTTGTCTTTTTGTCAGTATTCATTACTTGAGCCTCTTTTTTTGAACCACTGGCCATGATATAACCACTGCACATTTTGTCCTGCCAATAGCAACTAATAAGGCCTGCAGGAAGGGCACTCTGCGTGCTGTGTGTATGCCTCATTTTCATCTGAATACTTAAGGGACAGTATTCATATCTAAATTATCAATTGCCTTAGGGCTGACTGAGATTTTGACATTCAGCCATTTCTGTTTTTTTTTCTTTATATTCATAATCGCATCTATAACTTATTATACCCTTTTTCTTCTTTTTATTAATTATCTTCTTGCGTTTTTCCTTGTTATTAATCAAAATAATTCCATCCAGCTTTCAAGCAAATGCTGAAGTGTTAGACTTTGCTCCAATACAGCCAATCAGCTGGGTGAGTAAACTGCTGTTGAATTATCTGCTATATTGTCCACTTTATAGTGGGATTTGTAGTATACCTCAAAATTTTCATCTGACTCATTGAAATGGAAAATACAGAGGCTGTACTCATCAACTGGATAGACCTTGCTTTATTGTGACCTATCTCTCTGTTGTCAAAAGGAAATAAGCCTCAGATATGAAGCTGATGTAATTATTTTCTTACCGAGTGCCTTATGACCATGCTTCTATTCTATATTTTAACCATGAAGAAGCTTGACCTCACCTTAGAGGACAGAGAAACAGCCAGAGAAACAGGAGAAGTATTTAAACCTAAACGATAAATGATCCTCCAAATAAACAAGTTTAGATCATTTTTTTGACTACAGATTGAGTAATGGCACTGTAAATTATACCTATATAAATTTTGATGACTAGTATTTCCCACATTTACACCTCTTTAAAGGACATTGTAAAAGTTCAGTTTGTAAAAGTGTGGAGCCATCCAAAAAAGGCACCTAAGCTTTTGATGGTTTGTTAAGTTTGTCTACACAGACAAACTTAACAAACTATCAATTTAAAATTGTATCTGTAAGCGCTTTGTTACTAGCAGCCTGTCTCAAAGACATATTTTTTTCCCTATTTCTTTAGTTCAACAGGTCTTATGGAGTCAACACTCTGAATTTCAAACATTTGTTTCAGGTAGTAGTCAATATGTGCAGATGAGGTCAGGGGAGGAGAACCATCATTGTACAGTCATCTGTAAAACAGGGTAGAGGCTTTCTAAAGGTTTGTTTTTTCAACATGGCGATGATCCCAAACATACTGGCAATTCAGTAAAATTATACTGGAATAGAACAAAAACATAAGGGAAGACTGTTAGTTATAGACTGGCCTTCCTAGAGCCCAGACCTCAACGTTATTGAAGCATCTTGACAGAGAACTGAACAAAAAGCAGCCAACATCCAGAGAAGACCTTTGTCCTTCAAGAAGCCTATTACTGAAGTATAGTTAAAACAATTACAAGAAAGCTTGCCTGAGAGATATCAGGCTGTGATGAAGAGTAAATATAGTCAGACAATTTGACTTTTAACCTCATTAGATCTGTTGAAACACTTTTTTGTCTATTATACTGAATTTCCATGCATGTTTGCATGTTTCAATTAATTGCTGAACATATTTCTTAATCACACACAATTTCCATACACACAAATGTGGTAAAGGGCATGAGAGATTGGGTGTAAGATGTTCAAATGACCTTGGGTTGATTAATATGTTTGAGTGGAATATTGTTGTCACTCTTCCTACTCAGCTTTTGGTTTGAGGGTTGTAAAATGTAATGTGACAGCTGGGGGTTGATTCATTTACACTGAAATATTCCTTTTTGTTGTAAACCAGGTTTTTAGTCAGACAAATTAAAACTGTTCTTGATCAGTTTCCAAATCATTTATTAGCAGAGCAAGAGCTACACAAGACAAATAGGCATGAGCCAAATTGCTTGGTGATAATTCAGACAGATACCACATGAGTTAAATACTCTAGATAAACTTTTGGCTGGTGGACAAATAAGGACTGATAAGAGCACTGTTTGTGTTTATTACTTATTTAGAATGTGATATTGCTCTCTTCACATATTACTGTAGTTAGTATAATTTTGTTATAGTGGTAACACATTTTTATGACAAAAACGTCATAATAAAACCGTGTAACTTATCATTATAATTTATTCAGGGTTAGATTTCATAAGAAAGTCATCAATATTGATTTGCAGCCAGCCATGCAATATCTGCCATAAGAAATCGAATCAACAGCTGTTGTTGTAATCCTAACAATAATAGAATCTCAATCCATTTGACCCTTTTCCTTGTGCTTTTAAAAATAAATCATACATTTGGGCTGATACTCGGAGTACTTGCTATCTTTCTTTTTCGTGTCTTTCTCCCCCACACACACATAATGGCAGTGATCCTTTGTATCTATGCCCTCACAAAGGCATAATCAATTTAAGAGTTTGTCTTGGGTCATTATTACCTGCTGGAGGACCATCTGTTCACTGAGACTGGCCGAGAACTCTGCCAGGTACACACACACACAGACACACGCGCGCGCTCACACACACACACACAACAACACACACACACACACACACACACACAACAACCGTTCACATACTCCCACCTAGCCTGAAGCATTGCCAGGTAGATTTGGGCTACACTAAGATGTGAGATGTTGAATAATTGTGCTTCAGGAAGAGCTGAAGAAAAGAAATGCTAGATGGTTTTTTTTTTTAAGGATTTATGTTTTCTTTATATACATATTTTTGTCTATATCTACAAGCATTTCTCTGGCTATGCTAATGTGGTAAATGTGTATGAGAGCATGATGATGTCACATGATGATGAACTGACCAGAAAGACAGGATCATGGTGAAGCTTGAAACCTGGATCCTCCATAGCCGGTTACCAAGACTAAGTGAAGTACCCTCAGAAGAGCTACTAGATTATGTGAATGCAGCACTACGGACAATACCTACCGCCACCATTACCAAGACAATGATCAGTGATATGCTTGGCTATAAGTTGAACAGTCACAAGGACCCTCAGCGGAGATGGAGACTAGAGGCCAGGATTAAGGTAGCATGGAGGGAGGTTAGTCAACTATTAGAGCTGCAGAAAGGTGTGACAAAAAAGGTGCCTAAGAAGTACAGAAAGCTGTCTATACCTGAGGCCTTGGAAACTGCTAAGCAGAGACTCAAAGACATGGCCAGCCACAGAGAGAATAAACCAGCTGTTCTCCACAGAATCAGCCAAGGTGTACTCTCAGTGGCAGGGGAACAATAGGAGAACAGCATCACCAAGGCTGGTACGGAGCAATACTGGAAGGAGGCAACCCATAGTGGCTGGGGTAACGCTGGTTCTGTTGGCTAGTAGATCTAAGGGTAGACCATGGCAACCTCCCTGAACAGGGTCCAGTAACCATCACAGTGGCAGAAATCCAAGACAGGGTCTCCATTATGAAGATTTCTACTGGCTGAAGAAGCTGACTGCACTCCACGAGC
>NW_005187424.1:5055746-5058361 GCF_000239375.1 Pundamilia nyererei | reverse complement strand
CAGCCTATTCAAGGATGCTGTTACCTCTGCGAACTCCCTGTCATAGTCTCTTCCACTGACAGCATTGCTGCCAGCTTCTTTGTAATCTCAAATTCATTTCAATTATTATCCAATGTACAAAGATGAGTAACTGGACTGTGTTGCAGACATCACAGCTCTCATCCAGAACCAAGGAAAAATTCAGAACTGTCTGCTTTGTTTTTCAGCTGAAGCTCCAGATTTCCCGCAATGTCCTTGATCTTTCTTGTTACAGTTCGCCTGGAGGGGACCAAATTCTCAATTGCTTCTTTTTTCTCAGAGCATATTAATGCAGCATACACCACCAAACACTCTGACAAACTCTTCATCGGTGAATGGATCAATGGTTTTTGCAATTTTGGAGGAATTCAGAAAGCTCCATTCCTGGATTTGTTTGATTTGCTAGTTGTATCGATCAAACAACCTTCTTTTGAATTTTTGATTTAAATGAATCCAGTCTATATTACCAGGGAACTGTTCTTAATGTTGGTGGCTAAAACACAACCAAGGTAACTGATTTTCTTGCGAAAATCATTTAGTAAATGACTGTACTAAATAATAAGATAGTGCCTTCTATCTTTCGTGTTGTTTATGCATGAAAAACATTATATCATTTTGATTATCATCCTTTGCTGACTGTAATTGCAGCTTCTCTTACCAGTTCTTGTTTCATAAATATATAAAATATATAAATGTATATAGATTTATCACTGTTAAGCTACTCTTAAAATCATTAATTCGATTTTTATGGATAGCTGATAGTAGAGGTATAGACAGGAAATTGTTATAAAAGAAGCTTGAAGACCACCATGTAGGATGTAGAGCAAATGTAAACATCTAGTTCATTGGCTCAAACTAGATGGCTGTACTGGCAAAGAGAGGGAAAGGCAGTATTACTTCATGCGGCATTAAGGTAAAATTACACATCTCTCTTCAGTGGGTCATTAAAGTTTATAAATATGACATAGAAAGGTTTTTTTTAGTTCTCTCCACGAATGAACAAAACTAAAATGTATGAAGTCTGACTTTACCATTACCTTAAATAATGTCTTCACTATAATAACTGGCATTATGGGGATTTGCTTTTTTGTTTGATATCTTGCGTTATGTGAATATGGAAACAGATGTAGATCCCCTCAGTAATAGTCCAGTAATACTTAGACTACACACTCACATATGTGCGCTGTGCATTATGCTCTTGACAAAGGCTCTAAAATGAATATATCCATGCAGTTTGGAGAGTCATTGCCATAAAACCCCAGTTCTACACCTGCTTTATCTGTATATACTTGCCATTGACAACACACAAGCAATGTGATGGTCTTAGTTTTAAGGGAGTGGGAAGGTGACACTGATTATGTGTGTGTATGTGTGCCAGCATGCTGTGACAGTGGCAGGTGATAATGAGTGATGTGCATTAGCTGTTCAGCAGCATGATCCAGGCTATATTTAGCACTAATTGTGTTTTTGTGTACAGAGGGTTTGAGAGAAGGTGTGACTTTCAACAAAGTACAAGTTCATCATAACTGAGTCACAGGGTGGGTGAGCAAAACAACCTCATTTGTCTTCCTGATTTCCTCATGACACTGTTTGTGAAAATGTGGGTGTTCCTCACATATCTTTGCAGAATTAAAAAGTTAGTGTAATGTTAGCCACTTAGTTGATTTTTAAATTAAAACCATGTTGATTCCTTAGAACTTGCAAGACATTTAATCTCTCTTTTAGAATCATCACCTAAAAACGATTCAAGGCAAACCAACATATAATGTAAAGGAGAGCGGACACAGGAGTTGTAATTTATTGATTTACAAACTGAATCCATATTTATGCAATGTGATGGGAATTAAAATTTACAACTTCAAACATCAGCATCTGCATTCTGGAACATCTGGATCAGTGAATTTGACTTTCAAATTTAATTAAAATGATTGAATAAAAATATTGCATTGAAATATTTAGGAATAAAAGCCATTTTTATACACAGGCCTCCATTTCAAAAGATCAAAAGTAACTGAACTTACAAGAACATTTATGGCTAGATGAGGCCGGTTCCTTCATTCTTTTGTCCAAGGTTAAGCAAATAAAATATCTGCAGTCAAATCCAAGTGTTGCTGCATTTGGTAATTGTACATGTGGAACTCTCAATTTGAGGTCTACAAGAATGTCAGCGCGAATGAGGTCATTGGTAGACTAGAAAACCCAAATAAACCTATCCAGTCTTTTAAGTGATGACGTGATGAATCTTGCTTCCGGGCCCAAACTACCCTGCGTTTAATATGGCTGTTGTGTATTTAACATGTTTTAATGCTTTGTATCTTGTTCTATTTAATCTCAACAAGCCCCTAAAGACAGTCAGTGATCACTGTCAGCCTCTCTCGGTTATTAACGCTAATCATTTTAAAGCTTAGTTTTTAAAACCTTACGATGTAACTACAGCCCAGCCCATGCAGCAGTATATTAATGACTAACCTCTTATTGTGGATGGATTATCTCAGTTGATCTCCTGACTGAAGTTTGGTTTGTTTACAGCATCCTGCCATGCAATTACATTTGTCCCTAACCTTCGGGAACCCTCATGTTAACTTTTATCGAGTGGA
>NW_005187424.1:5043130-5054776 GCF_000239375.1 Pundamilia nyererei | reverse complement strand
ACAGAGTGGTTGGAGAGGTGGTCAGGATCAAAGGAATAGCTTTGATCCTACTGCTTAAACTAAGACTATACAAATTTAAGAAACACAATGGCAACATTCAACAATTAGACTTAACAACCACAAAAATGAGTGATTACAGAATTCTTTCCTTGGTTCAGAGAAACCCCTTCACAACATCAAGCAAAGAGGTATTATTGTCAGAGTGTATAATGAGGACATGGATTCATGAATGTAAGGGTATATAAATAGGTGAAAAGAACTGGACAGAACACACAGGAAGTGGAAGGCCAGGCAAGGCTTTATCAGGACACATCTAAAAAAGGAAGCTTAGACAGTTCTAGAAAAAAAATCTTGGGATGGATGACATCAACATTAACTTGTCTGACTGACTCACAATAAATGATGACCCAAGTATTACAAGCAATCTTTATATTTAAACATATGTTACTTTTTCCAATAACTTTTGACCACCTTAAAAAAAACCCCCACATGTATAGTTACTAGAGATGAGCCGGTATTTGTATCTGTATTTGTATTTGTTGAGGAGGGAAAAGTATTTGTATTCGAGTAAAATTCAAAATAGGCATAAAAATCCAATTTTTTTTGCGTTACACTTCTAACAAATGTTATAGTGTAAGTATTCTTTAATTTTATTCATTATAATAATTATGGATATGCAATATTAGTTGATGTTTTTCCATAAATCCAGCAATAAACATGTAACAAAGAATGTCATTGAAAAGAAAATAACATAATAGCCATTGGCTGTTGTTTTTTATGTTCTTGCCAGATGGCTCAGCAGCAGCGGCAACACTCTTCAAATCCATGTGGGGAGTTTCAGCTAAGTTAGTGAGTGACTACACAAGCATTGTTTTAACCTTTTTAACCGAACGTAAACATTATTCTGTAAACAGCCTATTGTCTAAATTACCGAGCTAACAGAGCTACGTAAACAGAGTGAACATGAGAGCTCCCGACTGCAGACGTCAATAATGCAGTGCAATGGAATAATCTCCCGATCTACGCGAAAGTTTTAAACTGCGTCCGGAACCCAGTTAAGGTAAAATAAAATCGATTCAACAAAAATAGTGATGCCGTTCAGTCTTTTTTCACTCAGCTGAGCCTTCTCTGTTGCTGTGTGCAGCAGCGTCAGTCACCTCTTTCACACGTCACTCACTCAGCCGGCCATGCACTGCGGTCTCATAAGGAAACTCTGCTTTTTGATGTAAAGTTTTTCCTTGTTCCCGAATACAAATATTTTTTTAAAGTATTTGTTCGAAATAGCCCTCTGGCTATTAGATTTACAAAAGTTTTAATAGCTTCACTCTAACTAGTCCCTTAGGGATTTTGCGTATTCATACATTTTTAAGACAAAGATGGACTAAAATGTGTCCTATTTAAGTGCTGCCATGTTTTCTCTTGCTGAGCATGGATCCAGTGATGAGCAGCTGAAAATACAGCAGGGACTGTAGAATTCACATGATGTGAGTGTGCTGCTGAAACAAGTGCATTATGTAAGTTGAGTTCAAAAGTCTGTAAATAACAATTCAGAGTATAAAAGGAACGAAAAGTAAAAAAAAAACGTTTTAAATTAAGGCCTTTGTTTTTATGTACCACAAAATATAGGTTTCTGCTGCTTATATATAGTCTCATATAACACTGAAAGCAAGATCAAGTATATGAGCAATAGATCCTTGTCGCTGTTTGTTGTCCAAGTATTTGTTTGAAATAAGTATTCGTAAAAAACACGTTATTTGTGCCTTTCCAAATACCGTATTCAGGTTCGGCTCCACCCCTAATAGGTGGAGCCAAACTCTGGCACATTATGATTTAGGGAGGCATAAAGTGTCCTAAAACCAAAACTATATTGTGTTATGTTTGTTTGACTACCATCTAATTCTTTTTTTTTTCTGTAAACTTTAAATTGAATTTTCTGATTCATTGCTGACCTCTAGCAACATGCCTACACTGACATAGACCTGTGTGTTATTTTGCCAGAGGGCTATTGTCAGTCTCAAAGTACTTTAAGTGCTGTCTGAAAGGCTCACCTCAGGGCAAAAACATCCCTTTACTACCATAGCTTGTCTTCTATATCAGGCCATGCAAAGCAGACACTCAGCTGTGGTTCTTGGATCTAGCATGCAATGATTCTGTTCACCACATCAAACATCCCTTTAGAATATCAGAACTCACACACTGTCGATATTTTACACCTTTACAACAAGTTTAAATATGTATATAACTAAAGAGGCTCCAAATGATACTTGGATGGCAGGTTGCCTACTTTGAGTTCTTTTTTCATCAATAGTTTCGATATAGTCTAGATATGAAAGAACAAAGTAAATTTAAATTGTGATTGTTCCTGATTCCTATTGTCCTGTATCTGCGAGCTTGACTTGAAAATAGTGCACTTATAACATTTTCTTTTCTTCTTTAATAATTCCCACATTTTAAAGATACAGATAAATTTATTTTCTTGCACTCCTAGCTATAAAGGCTTATTTTACTTTCTTTACTGCTGACTGAAGTCCAGAGTGGATGAGAACTCTCAGCAACAGCTAACTGATAGGCTTGATGTGTAATTAATGGTCTGACACGGGCTAATGAAGCTAATGACGCTAACTGCGCTAGCATATGGGAGCCCCATGGGGATCCACACTTGGCACTCTAATTTAGATAAATGACGCCCCAGGTTATACTGGGCTATTTGCATTTAATTTGGTGGAGGCCATAGAAAAAGAGGGGATTAAACAGGGGATGGATGAGAGAGATCACAGAAAAGGTGTTAAGGGTTGGAAAAATGGGGACATGGAGGTGTTTATTCCAGTGAAGGTGCATGTATGTGTATGCTCTTGCCATATAAAGGGACTGAAAGCTGAGTGGGCTAATGGCAGAAACAGTTTTTGCAGTGTGTGTGAGAGAGAAATAGAGAGAGAGGGCAAACGAGCACACCACTTAGCCACAACAGTGCATAATATTCTGAATGATTGCGTCATGTAACCAAAACGTCTGCGACACATTTGGGTGTGAACACTATACTTTTAGAACTTCAGATTAGGGTCGTGAGGCAGGACCTGCAGATATAAGATGTAGTCTAGCGCAACATCTTTGTTCTCAAGTTAGTCCGTAACTATTTGATGATGGGGAGGTCCAAATTGTGCAGGTGGGAGAGATCGGTGCCATTCATGACAAATTTCGCACAAGTGGTAGTTATCAAAGTCACAAAAACATAAACGCCTAAAACCAAGATTAGCCAGCAGATGACTGCATTGCATTGAAATGATCGGTGTTATCAAAATTTCAGTTTATTTGCTCAACAGATAGAAAGTCTCAAGAATAAAGTCGGGATTATATTTTTGGATTGGATCATTGTAGTATATGAGACATCAAGTGTCAAATCTATGTTGAAACCAAGACATACAATACTTCTTCAAAGAACTTAATTAGATTTACAAAAGTTTTAATAGCTTCACTCTAACTAGTCCCTTGGGGATTTTGCGTATTCACAGTCAGTAATTCATGAAGACACTTCAGATGACTGTCACCAGTTTTACATTTTTAAGACAAAGATGGACTAAAATGTGTCCTATTTAAATGCTGCCGATGTTTTCTCTTGCTGAGCATGGATCCAGTGATGAGCAGCTGAAAATACAGCAGGAACTGTAGAATTCTCATTATGTGAGTGCGCTGCTGAAATAAGTGCATTATGTAAGTTGAGTTCAAAAGTCTGTAAATAACAATTCAGAGTAGAAAGGGAGTGAAAAGTAAAAACGTTTTAATTAAGGCCTCTGTTTTTATGTACCACAAAATATAGGTTTCTGCTGCTTATGTATTCTCATATAACACTGAAAGCAAGATCAAGTATATGAGCAATAGATCCTTGTCACTGTTTGTTGTCCAATGTCAGTCACTGAACTCTTTTTGGTCCCTTTACAACTCATCTGCTGTTCTGTTCTGGTGTTTACAGGCAGTTGATTTCATTTCACTCCTGTAGTGCTCCTCACAGCGATCACAAGTGCCAGATGTTTGTTACATTTAGAACTCTGGAACTGGTAGTGTCTGTGCTCGTCTTTGTATTAGCTTAAAAGAATTAAAGGAGAATCAAGAATTAGTCAGTAACAGTAAGGGCTGCTCTCTGAGACTCAGTTGAATCTGCTATAGTATAAACTACTAGGTCCATAAATATTTGAACAACAACACAGTTTTTGCAGTTTTGGACAGCAAAGATATGACTGAATTGGATACCTTTAGCTTTTAGCTTTAATTCAAGGGTTTAACAAACAGTGCAAAGTGTTACAGTTACACATTTGCACTGTGAGTTAGTTTTGTAGCATTTGGATGAATCTCAGCAGAGAGTGTAGTCCTGCATACTTCAGTTTATATCTATTTTCAAGTTAATATATATTTATATTCAGTTTATACTATTGATTTGACTGCTTTTATCAGCAGTCAAATCAATAAACACAAGTGACACAGTTCCAATGGCAGCTATATGTTCCCATGCCATAATATGATTGTTGGGGTTTCTTTCTAATATTGAAAAGTCTTTACCGTACAATATAAAGCACCTTGAGGTGACTTTCATAACTAGGAATGCGCTTTAGATGTTTTGATAAAGGCTCATCTTGACTGTTATTGTGTGCAACCAGTGGTTTGCACCTTGTTGTAAACCTTTAATTACAGTCATGCTAAATGCAGTACTTTTTAAACCAATTAAATTAAAGTTGAAAGTTTTTTTTTCCTTCAGTCAGATCTTTTTTTCATATTTAAAATAAATAAATAAATAAATATGTAAATGTCAAAATACTTACTTCCTATCTGTATGTGACTCTAACCTCAGTGGGATGTGGAGTCTAGATCCATTTACATAATAATCTTTATTCTGATCTTAAGTATAATTTATTTAAAATGTAATTTTCAATTTTCAATCGCATTCTCGACAAGCTTAGTGTTCTATTGCTGTTCCACTCATTACCTAACTGTAATTTGGACAAGGGCTTTACACTAGTCTGTTTTTCGATAGTCTTCTTTCCCAATTTCTATAAAAATACTAACAATTTAACCTCACATAAACACATTTCAATGCTGACAAGTTTTAGATATTCATAGAATAATATTTATCATTTGCTTCTTTTTTGTTGTTAAATTAAGTCTTTACATTTGTGGTCATCACAAAAAACATAGCGATGGACTGCTGATATCTGAAATGTAAAATGTTATTCAGTGTTTGCCTGCAATACTTTTCCATTAAATATCTGACTGTTCTGTTTTCCAAAATCCACCCACCACGGAACAAGAAAACTTGACCTTCAGCTGTAATGGGCTACATAACCTGTTGACTTGTGGGTAATGCAGTTTTTAATGGACTGGCTTGAACTTTTAGAGTCAGGAATATAGCAAGCATAACAGCATCCAAGAGAACCAAGAGAGAAAACAAGAAAGAAAAATGGTATTGAGAGGAAGAAATACAAAAACACCCTACCAGATAAGAATGCTTGGCTGTTATTGTTTTCCGTGTCTAACATCGTGAGACATGGCCTGTGGTATTCAGGAGATTTAATGCGGAGGAGAGAGTGAGGGATCCATAAAGCCTCTGCTCTCCTCCAACACCCCAGGGGAAGCCATCTTTAATTCATGAACACTATAAAAATAAAGGTTTTTCTCTGATGGCCCTGCAGCCTGTAACAAACTCTCACAGCTACATGGCACCGTGCAGATGTTAATGCTGTGGTTATGGATGGATACCGGCATGCGAGACCCAGGATATATTTTATGCAGAAATGAAGTCCACCTTTGGCTGTGCTGCTAAATGGATTCCAATATGCTTCGTGTTGATTTTTTTTACTCTGCAGAGATAAGACAGACACATGAAGGCTAGACTTTGTGTGGTACCAAGCTAGCATAGCTGGCTAAAATAAAAGAAGCAGTTACACTTCTTAATCTTAGAAAGATCCTATCGAATATAAACCAAGTTTCAAGACTTTCTTAACAAGCCCATATTCCAATTTATACGTAGCACATCAGTTTTGGCATTGGATCCTGTCATAGCTGTTAATCTGAAAGTCTTTTAACCGTAGCAAAACATCTTACTAATTGTGTAATTAACTATTTCTGTTACTATCTATAATGGTGTACTTTCATTTCATTCCTTAAAGTATTTTCCAGTTTGAATGTTACAGAATCTCCCCCAACACTTGCCACAACTTGGGGGAAAATTGAGATAGAAGCTGGTACTAACTTCTGAATTCATAAGTCTCTGCAAATTAAAAGAAAAGGTGTATAGTTATCTACTGGAAAATCATATGGTATAATACAGTCTAGTACATATGGTACCAAAACATAAGACAGTCCGTGATATAAAAAACCTTAGTGCCAATGCTGGGTGTTGCCTGAGCCAGTATGGCTTTAGATATGTATCTCTTACTCATGTTCCAAGTTGCGCTTGGGTAGCATGAAGGGCCAGTCAAAAGTGGTCACAGTAGTAATAGGACCATAAGGAGTTGTAACCTCAAAAATTGGAAGAGTTGCCAACAGATTTGAGGTGTAACATCAAAGGTCTCTGTCCAAGGTACAGCTAAGCTACTCTCGTGTGTGTGTGTGTGTTTAAGAAAACACAGCAAGACTGACTACAGCATAGCAATATACTCCTGTTTTGTATGCTTTATGCTCTGTAAGTCTACTCGGATGGCATAAATATGTCAGAAAAAATTATTTACGCATTTGATTTAGTTATGTGTAAATGAATTTATATCAACTAGACAGGCAATTTTTAAAATACTATTTTTCACATCTTCTCAAACTGTTCTCTCCACTTTACTTCCCTTCACTGTCGTTGTTGTCTATCTTAATGCCGTGCCTATTTTTGACTCAAAATGTTTAAAGCAGTGAAGTAAATAAAAATGCAAATATATTTAAACACATTTGTGGGTATGCTTAAAAAGTCACCATTGCCAAACAGTGTTGCCCTGAGAAGGCAGAAAAAAAACACAATTCAAAACAGACAAAATGAAGAAAACTGAAATGGGACAGTCTCTACACAGACCTTGCACACACACACAGACAAATCACATTGTTTTATTTTATAGTTTATGTCATATCATTTTAATACATTTTTAAGGCAAATAATCTTCCCTTCATCTTACAGCATGTCCTCCTGTGACAAGTATCAAAAACGTGCTTTTTTCAAATGCTGCTTGACCAATTTTGTTTTGTTTTAATCATTTCTAAAAGCATTAACTAGATATTTGGCTTAAGAAAATTTCTGTTGCCAAAGGCCAATGCTCTGCAGAAGAGGGTTAATGTTGAACATTGAATTCATTGCTTATTATACTGATGCACTTTGTAGAATTCATGGTCAGATTAAATTATATTAACAGTATTCTCTCCCTAAACCTTGAGTCACATAAGTGTGAAAAATTATATCAGCAATATTATCTGGAGTTTGTAAGGATGTGGCTGTATTTTGCTTTGCAAGCTGTGACATGAGTTTTAACCTTAAAGCTGTACGAAATCCACAATGATATGGATAAATAATAGATGACCCATTAGAATGGGGATATGTTGCACATTGAGAATATAACCGAATACAACCCTTGTTAGAAGTTTAGAGTGTAAAAGGTTTACATTGGGACTTAAAGGCTCCTTTCACTTATGCTTCCAAAGTTAAGGAAAATGCATGGCATGAAGTAAAATGCCATCGTACCAAAAAAAAAAAAAAAATTTTTATTTTTTTTCCTAAATACTGACTTAAACCAGACAGTCCCATGTATCTGTTAGCAAATAAGCCTGCATTTTAGCACTCCCACTCATGCAAGGACCTCATTTGCTACCAACCACCACAGAATGTGAACTTAATGGAGATGCTTGATTATTCCATTACACTGCTGTTTGCTCTTCTTATTTGTCCCCAGTGGTCTTACCCTTTCTTGCATTAACCTAGAATACTACTGGGACACGCATCAGGGTGGAAATGATTTTATAATTTGTGTGTATTGTACAGTATTCGTGGATGTGAAAGTTTACAGTGAATGGCAAATTTGAGGTTTTTTAATGCATGATTTATGTGAAAAAAATGAATAATTTGTGGTCTGTGCTTCTCTGTGGCAGGGAGAAGGAAATCCATGATTGACAGCATACTTCCTGCTCTGTAAGTACGGCAGCTGACAAGGTCGTGTCAAATGAAATGATTGGTGAGGAGAAGTGTTTGGGAAAATATTCTTTCTTTCTCTCTCACTCTTTGTCTCTGCCCTGATCACACTAAGTGTATTCAGCTGTGTCTAGAGCAAACTGGCGATGCAGTAATTTATGAATGAGAGGCGAATAGTAGTGAAAGGTAGCAGATACAGCAGATGGCCTGTCAATCTGCTTAGAGCTGAAAGACAAAAGATGAATGACAACTTTGTTCCTCAAGCCTGCATTTGTCCTGCTATATAAATAGTAATCTTACACAAATACCTGTGCAAGTATTTCATATCAGAAGAACAATTTGATGAGGGTCTTTGTCCCAGAATACCAGTGCTATTGTTCTACACCTCTTCAAAGCAACAGATCTGTCTGATTATGGAGCGCTCTCTCTGAAGGTCAAAGAGTAGCTTTTGCATCAGGCATTTCATTTGCTATGCAAAATTAGTTCTTGGTTTGACTCTGAAATTGATTGCTATTAAAAAGCCTACTTTGAATTGTAATTGCACATAATAGAGCCACTTAAGACTCATTGAACAAACTACGTAATTGTTTTGGGCAGTTTTCTCCCTCACTATGGCTGCTCAACATGTTTTTTTATGTCTTAGCATATTTGCCTAAAATATGTTGCTATAAAATCGATCTACTAAGACATCTACTACTTCTACTTCACCAATGTAAATTATATAATATAAACAACACACAATTGAAACTAGCAGTGAAACTAGCACTAGTGAAAATTTTAAATAAATTCCTAAAATATGAAAAGACAAACGATAAAATGAGGGGCTAGATATTATACACAACACTGTAACCAAGGAACTTGTTAATGCTAGTCAGTCACAGCAGCTTTTAAAGTAAGTTAGCCTAGTTGTAAGCAGAACAATAAACCTTGTCTACAGCTAGTAATGTACAGCTAAACATTGCAAACTTGCATCAAATTCATATCCAGCAAAACGTTCAGAGATTTATTTTTCCTCCATGAACTTCAATTCCATTGAATAAAACTGAGAAGTTTTTCCATTTAAATGCTGATGTGTCATAGATATTGCACTCAAGTCATTGCTCAGCAAAAAGCGTAGCTTATGATCCTTCCTAAGTTAAATTTTCTTAATGTCAATCTCTAATTGGATTTTTTTTTCTCAAATTTAACTGCAGATTATCCCTGAAATTATTGTTGGTTTCTAAAAGTACAATTTAATGTAAAGGTCTGATATAATGACGATTATAAATAAATGATAAATGTATGAAGTTATAGTGTCGATAGTTGAATGCTGCACTTTTCCTATAGGTTTTGAATTTTATATGAATGTTTTACTGCACAAATGCTTTTAATTTGTTAGAGAAATGTAGCTGCTATGCCTACATCCTCTGAAATGACGTGTCTGTCACCTCAATTAAGATCAAGTCAGAAAAGGCATACAGATGGCAATACACTGGCACTGTCAAATGTTGTTACACTTCGAAATGAAGCCGTGAGCTCAAAGAGCAACATTTTGTTTTACTTCTGAAAGCATAACGAGCCTTAAAAATTCTGTGACATGTTCAGGCAAACCCACGGGCAAAAGTTGCCCCCTCGCTACATCATTTATTGAAAAAGAGCTTTAAAGTGTGGTGATGTTTTGGTTACAGCTGGGAGACGGCATCTAACTCGAACTGACAAAGAGTGGAGTGGGTGTTGGATGAAGAGCAATAGTTATCTTGATTTTGAGATTTTTGTGGTTTGCTCAGGTGTGACACCAACAGTTTGCTGATTGTGTACTTAAAACTCCACTGGAATAATGGTGATTAATGTAATCGTGTTTTATTCAACTACTTTTGATTAATGTTGATAATTGGAAATTAAATTAGAATGTCAGTTTAATTCAATGGTTACTTTTATTAACAGGCATATTATGTATTTAAGGGATTATTGGTATTACAGTTTGTCAGGATTTCTTATTTTAACTTTCAGGAACTTTAAAGACAGCAGTGGTTAGCATTGCACATTTCTAAGAATAAAATTAACAGAAAAAAAACAATGTGTCTTTGTGTGGATTAGAGAAATCAAGAAGCCTTCAGTAAATCAAAAAATTTATTTTAAGACAAATACTGGGAGGAGTGAACCAAATTGCCAAATTAATGCTAAATTAAGTGACACCATGTTTAATACAATTTTGGATTAAGATGTACAAGAAAAGTTGAAAATCACTCAATAATTGACATGAACAGCAACAATCAATCAACATCAATTTGTGATGTCAATGATGCTGGTAAAGTTATCCAGATTTTTGCTTTTCCTAATGTCAATAGAAAGATAGTAAAAATAGATGGTTATTTGTCCATTTATTTATACTTTTTGTCTTTTCTGTCCATGGAATTCAGTCTGAAGTACATATATGGAAACTTAAGATATACTGAACATCTTTTAACATACACTTTCAGTAACATGATCAATATTGTGTTGTGCGAATATATATGTATATACATATATATTTTAAATCTGTGGATGTCACATGAAAAATCGATATGAAAAATGCAACAAGTTAAATTACATGTACAAAAAAAGATAAAAAAAGAGTGGGAATCTTATAACTCCTGCAGTGATAGGTATCAAGTGAAAGCCACTGCATTGTGTGTGAGGTTTGTAACAGAAGGTCAGCAGTTAAATGAACTTTTGTTCCATTTTACTGAGAGGAGCCTTCATCTGCATTGAGCTAGAAGTAATGAAAGTGTGGTAGAGCATTGAAGATTGATGCCAAGGAACTCCCAGACCTCTTTCCTCTGCTTTTTACTCTCTCTTATTCATCTCTAAACACTCTGTTCTTTCCTTGCTTCCTGTTTTCAACTATGTTTCTTTGTATCTCTGCCACTGCTTTTGTACCATTTTCACTGTATCCGTCTTCTCTCTTCTCTAAAACTCTTCATATAATTGTCACACTCACATGTCTCCTCTCTATCTAAATCCCCCTTTGTAATCACTAAAAAAGAAACCGATGCAGTGTCTAAACAGGGACAATTCAGATCTGTAATCGATTCACAGCTCCTCTGAGCTATAAAACGATAAAATCACAATCATTAGTATAACCAACAATTGTTGTGTTCTTTTGTTATTTTGGTTTTTAGGGTAAGTGCAATAATTGACTCTGCTAATACAAAGAAAGGAAAAAAAACACAAAATATACTGTTCTTTATATGTTTGTTGATTTACTTGTAGTTATTATTGGCATTGTTAATGCTGACTGTTATACTGTATACATGTAGTCATATGTCTGGTGACGATAAACATAGCAGTCAATCACAGAGGCTTATCTTGTATATATCTGTATTGTGGAGGTAAGCATCAACGACACAGCTCTCAGTTCTCACTCCTTCTTTATTCGTCTCCAACATCAACTGCGCATATCGCGCCACAAAACACAGGAACACACTTCCTCTACACTGGGTGTGAGTGGAGCCCTCTAGTGGTCCACCACACATGCCCCC
>NW_005187424.1:5037680-5040218 GCF_000239375.1 Pundamilia nyererei | reverse complement strand
CAATGAGCTGCGGCCCACAGTTCGCTGCTAGTCCGTCGGCAGCGGTAGGGGGAAGGAGGCTCTTCTGGGAGCCGGAGTCCACGAGAAAACGTCTCCCGGAGCGCGAGTCCTCTATGAAGAGCAGCCTTTCTGTATTGCCAGCGGTCGCGGCTGCTACGGCGCGCTGGACAAGTAACATTACAGTATAAAAAGGCTTAAGATAAGTACAATTACACAAAAATGACTGTAGTAATGAGAAGAGTTGTAACTTATTCGCAACCAATTTAGTTGCTATTTCAAACCCGCATCACCAACTTTCATGTCAACATGATTATCTTTTTGTGTCCTTTCTTCTTTCATTTTTCTTTGAACCAGTTAGCATTGAATAAGCTGCCAAGTATGAACTGGTCAATGTATGCAGAATAAGGGCCAGTAAGTTTGACAACCAGTCTGGTGCTGTTCTTTATTTATTCTCTCTCTCTCTCTCTTTTTTTTTATCCTACCACAAGCGGTTATTGATTGGGCAGTTCATTTGCCCATTCATGGTGGACTTTGATGGAATAGCGTATAAAAAGCACTGTTAAACTTGATGACATGCTGAGACACTAGCTGGGAGATTTTATAAACCTGATCTTCACTCAGATAACACAGACACATACACAAACAGACACGCAGTCAATGCATGCATGTGATACCAGCCACACTGAGATTTAATGATGCTGTTAAGGAGCTGTATTGAACCCAGAGTTGGTTTTACTGGCCAAAACACAACCAACACGTATACTATCCTACAGTCTCGACAAATTCTGCATGCACAAACACAAACTTGCACACACACACACACACTTACATTTACTTAGATCCACTACTTAACTTGCCTTAACAGCTTGTAACCGGCCTTCTCTCTGTCATTTTAATGTGTATAAATGAATCGCAGCCCCCTGTGGTGCTTTTACTCTTCATAATTGTGTGCTGAGAGGCTCTGGTCAGTCACTTAACCCAAGCAGCTTTTAACCACATTTATCAAATTTTATTCTTTGTCCCACACGAATGTAACATCCATTACCTTAAGTCAAATGAGGCAGTTTTAATCCGACCCAGGTGGTGGACTTTCATTGCACACTGCCTGGCTTACTTCCAAATAAGTCTCAGTAGACACTGTGTATGTCAATATATGCAATATGCTATCATTGTCTAAAATGGACTGCTCTAAGAATCTGCTTACTTTTTTGGTCATTAAAAGTTGTTGCAACCATTGTATATGTTTTTTCCTTTTTATTTTTACTTTCAGATAACGAGAGGAGATGATGCTTTTAAGGAAGGCTGATCTATTATGCTCTGTTTCAGCTGAAGCAAGTGATTTATAGCTCACATTCATAGTGGTATTAAATATAAGAAAAGGCAAAAGAATGAAAGTCCTGTGATCTCAATAACAAATAACATGGAAAAATTTGCACCCAGGGTTGTAAGAGGATTTTAATGTTTCCTTCATGAAACAATTTTATTTTTTTTTATAGCATCAGAAACATTTCTTATTCATTTGAAACTTGTTATTATATAAAATAAAACCAGTTTAAATTATTTGCATGTGTGTTTCAGGTAAGATAATGGCATATAGGAAGGTGTGTGATGCCCAGGGTGGTCCGCTGGTCGGTGAGGTTCTGCACTGCTCTGGAGGTCTAGACCTTGACTGGGATCTGGACAAGGAAGAGCTGCAGGAACCGGGGCCAAGCATGGACCGCATGCAGATGCAACATATAGACTGCCAGAGATCAGGTGAGGTTTGATTTCATTTCATTTGCAATTCCCTTTAACACTTTCTGTTTGATAAGATATCTGCTAATGGTTTTAAAACCTTTTAAGTACCCTAAAGCAAAACTTGAGTTTCTAAGCTTTGAATGTCTCCGTTTAAGTTGTGCCTGAAGTTCAGTATAAGCAAAAGCTCTCTATCCTATGCCTTCTGAAGCAAGTAGGCTAATCAGTTTAACGACTGAAAACCAAATATTGATTATTTTGTCTGTTTTCTCCTAATTACAGTAAAAGGTACATATTAGAAAGTTATAACCCAATCCAATCTGCCTGTGGTTAAAAAGACTGAGTTTCAAATTCTTTTCAGTATGATTGGCTTTATTATTGCCTGAGATTAATTCCATGATGATGTGCTAATATGCTCACAATGGTTATTTATTTGACATTAGTTCAGCATGTTAGCATTTACCTCCCTAAACTGGGTTTGATGCAATGTTATGGTTTTGGCAGAGAAAACAAACTAACTAACTAACAAAAGTATTGAACCCTTTTAATCTCATGACTGATTGATTAATTGATACTTTTATTTTGAACATGTAAATATAACTGATGATATGATAAATGATAATTCATAACTATATACAAGTCTACACACATACAATACACTCATAAAACACTTTTACAAACCAAAACGAGCTACATTTTTACATTGGCCTATAAACCCTGTGATTAAGACCCCACTAAATACATGTGCCTTGTAAAAATGATCTCTTTATATTTGTTTTTTAAACTGAGTTATGTTTGAAATTA
>NW_005187424.1:5033212-5036997 GCF_000239375.1 Pundamilia nyererei | reverse complement strand
AACAAATACCTTAATGAATACTTTCAGCTTGGGTTACTCTCGCCTTGATCAACATAAATGAAGACAAGGCTTTATTAGATTACAATTATACTGCTCCATCACAGAGGGACACATTTTCTATATTCGTGCTGTTTATTGTTTTTAATCTTATGAAGTCATGTAGCGTTGTACTTTTTTTTAACTTCATCTTTACAATTGTTCCACACACGAACTCCTGTGACAGTAATGCTGTAATGTTGACTTTAATTGTGTTCAATGCTATAATTTCAGGGTGTTCAGACCCTGGTCCTGACCCTGACCCTGAACTGATGGAACCCATCCAGCCCTCTGTATCAGTTTCACCACATGGACGATTTGAACGACTTCAAGAAGATCCCAACTACATCTCCCATTTCACCAGGGCTCCTGGACATAAAGGACAAAGACGACTGCACTGTTTCCTAGTCAAGTAATTCAAGAAGCACTGTATCTGCCCACACTCACCTTTGTAGAATTTCTTTCACTTTTAAACTTAGATCATATTGACAGTTTATGCATTACAATGATGTAGCAGATGATAATGAATAAGATATAGGAGTTTAAATATGGGAACAAATAAGACTGGAAAATAGAACCATGGAACTATAAAATAAATATGGTGTAATTTCAAAATGGATGCCATTGCGTTTCTTGGTTATTACAACATATTTTTGCTCTATATCCTGCCTTTGACAAAACTTTGCAATAGCATTATTATAAGAAAAAAAAACAAATAAGCAAGGAAAGAGTAGCAATGCAATTTTGGAGTGAGTTAAATTTTAACCCATGCAGTCAAATTTTATCGTTTAAACTCTGTGGACAAGGCATTCAGGGCCTTTATTTGCTAAAAGGTAATGAAAACACTGGTCCAGGAAACATTTTTTTCCTCTTGTCTAACTTATGAGATCAACCTTTGCATTACTCCATAAAAAAAACACTGTCCATTTCCCTAACCCTTAAAAAAGTGTCAACCACTTCTTAGTTTCCTTGTCCCTTCAAACAAACTGAAATCAGCTGCAAAAAATGCAAATAACAGCACAATTGGAACCATAATGTAATTACTGATTTTAGTAGAGTAATGCACTGTTACATTACTGCGTTACTGATAAATGTAATGTCATTACATTATTCTTATTGCATCTTTGGTATCCGTTACACCCAACACTGATGACATTTATCTGTTTTTATTATATGACTCTTGCCATTCGGGTCTATACCAATGAATATTTGTTCCCTGCATATAAATTGAATTGAAAGTGGAACTAAAAAAGTCCTTGTCCTTTTTCCTCTCACTGCTGACGCTAAACATCATCTAATCTGAATGTTTCACTGAATTTACTTCTTCCTCTCACTCCTTCTTCCATGTCTAATTATTACATACTGTATCTATATTACCCTACTCAGTGCCATTAATGTACTATATGAGAAAGTTTGGGAATGGTCCCTGTGTTCTTAGATGTCCTGTAATTGACAGCACCTGCTAGAATGCCTTTTGAATATTAAACTTTACATTATGTGCAAGCATTGTTTTACTTTTAAGACTCTCAACTTAGTTAGATGACTCTATTGATCTGTATTTCCTCAAGACAACAGTAAGTTTATGAGGAGTACTTATGACCAGAGTTATCAGTTGTTACTTTCATTTTTTTGTTATAATGTTTCGTAATAAATGTTTGGTGGTTCTGAAATAAACAAGCTGCCAAATAAGACTGAATTTTATGTACAAATAAACCATTGTTTCAACTCATTTAGGCACTTACAGGGGGGTGTGAGCAATGCACTTTTCTCCAAATTGTGTTTCCAACTTCTTCATCTAATCTTCGATGTCAGAAGCACATATTACCATACACATATATCCAAATGTGTTTTTTAAATCAAGAAGATAATACGTCTTAGAAAGTGTACTATGAGATTTTCAGCAATATAGTTAATATGATTAAAAGCAAGAAGAAGTCTGCGTTATAAAGGACTGACTTCGGTTGCAGGACTGATCGAGTCCGGCATATGCAAAATACAGGCTGTTTAATGTTGTTAAATAGTCAGCACTGATTTTATAAATTTGTTTATTAATGAACAAAAAATTATTCTCAGTGTTTAAAAAAATAATCAAACAAAAAAAAGTCCACTTTATATTGGCATGTATGTAGGTGTAGATCTCAATTTAGTGTATGGATATTCTACAGCAGTTCTTTGCCTAGGTCTCAGATAGATTAAGAAGGGTAAACTAATTATCTGGATAATAAATAATATATGAAGCCAAAACTAAATATGCATCAGATAGGCTGTGAACATCAGATAATACCTTAAGCAGCTGCAAGCTTTGGTTGTCTTTAGAAATTAAGGTATTTACATTTTGTAAACATAACAGATTTTTTTCAGTATGACTCAGGGATAGGCCAAGATCAAAAAGATATATACATTCCTAGCGAAAGCCAGATGATACTGATTATTACATTATACAAATGTATCTAATACATCTTAATAGCATCTTTGATTGCTTATATAATAGAATAACTTTAACATTAATATGTGATTGCTCCCTTCTCTTCTTTGTAGATACTTCCTGGCAGGGGTGGCTCTTTTTGTCCTTGGTGCCCTGATTGGTTGGTTTACTCACACATCTACTATCAAATCACCTGTTCTGCCACCCGACAGCTCTGACCTGCTGGAGGAGTTGTTAAAAGGAATTACCGCTGACAAGATAGATGCCCTTCAAAAGTAAGCCCCCAGTTTCAAAATTTACATTGCCCTTCTTGAATTAAACGCTTTTCTTTGAAACCACTCTTTCAAAAACACTATTCAGCTCAGTAAGGTTTATGTACAGACTAATTGCGTTATCAATGGTGTTATCATAAAGGGAAAGCAATATGGGTATGATGGAGTAGGGCCGAATGTTTTTTTAAAAGAAGTAACACAGGTGGACAGAGAGGAAGTCTCTGTCTACCCGTCTGAGGGCCCCTAACTTCACTATTATTTTCACTTGTTACCTTCTAGCCAGACACTGATCTATTTATAGCCAAAGAAGAAAGAAAAGATCCAGAGATAGCAGAAAGAGAGAAAGGGGAGAAAATGAGAGATAGAAAAGTAGCAGGTAACAAATCTTTTTTTCTTTTTTTAATTTATTTATTTTTCTAATACTGATACAAACCTCCAACCTGAACGTTGTTTTCTCCAAGCCAAAGGATCACAGGATGCCTGGGTGTATGTGTCTGTGTGAGATAACAGGCTTTGCCACTGAACTGAAACAATCATGTCACCATGGTTTCTCTCTGAGTTTTCCATGCTTTTTATAATTTATTTTCTCACATTTATATTTCATGGTGCCAGAAACACCCCCATCCAACCTTCCATAACCACCAAAGCTACCCACACACACACTTACACACTACATCTCTACCATCTGTGTGAATGATGAAGTTTTTCTCCATCGCAGTTATCAGTGAATTTAAATGGTTATTTGTTGCTCCTGTCAGTCCTTCATGGAAGAGTTTGTCATTTATTTTAACTAAGAACATCAACACATATGACTAATGTTTTAGATAGGTGAAGCATGAAATTAGAGGAGTGGTCTGCATTAAAAAATGGTGCTAAAATAGAATGTACATACGTCATTGTCTTTGTAGACATTATGGACACCCAGCTTTGTGAACACACTAACTCGAGAACAGGACCACACAGGATTTTCAAATTGGTAATATTAGTAATAGCATCTGATAACAATGTCAAAAAAGTACCATTACCTCATGGTAAGGAATCCGATCACTAGA
>NW_005187424.1:5025524-5033192 GCF_000239375.1 Pundamilia nyererei | reverse complement strand
TAACTCGAGAACAGGACCACACAGGATTTTCAAATTGGTAATATTAGTAATAGCATCTGATAACAATGTCAAAAAAGTACCATTACCTCATGGTAAGGAATCCGATCACTAGAGAAGGAAGTCTTCTAGGACATACCCTAACTGGATCATCTAGAAAGATGAGAGGTAGCACTAGCGGCAGTTTTTTTTGGGGGGGTGGGGGGTTTGTGACAAACAACCCTAAAACTAGCCCTCACGTATCAATTCCTCTCAGTTTCCATTAAGGATATATTTAGGCTTTCTTTAATAATGGGAAAAACAGTTTGTTGGGATGCTGTGGAAAAAATCAGAATGCAGTTTAAAACTAAAGAAAGAAGGCAGAAAGAATTATCTATATGAAATATTACAAGGGTAAGGTAAAGGTGGCAAAGCTAAACACAATTCATGCAAATTTTATTATTTAGTTCCAATGTACAGCACTTTGCATCAGCTGTGGTTGTTTTAAAGTGCTTTATAAACAAAGATGATGATGATGATGATGATGATGATGATGATGATTGCAATTTTAGAAATAGTGATGCATGTGTGGTAAATGAATTGATTCCTTTATAGCGCTTTTGTACTCTTCCAGAGCGCTTTATGCAACATTCACCCATTCACACCAGCACTTTTTCCCACCTAAGCTTAAGTGCTTTCTCAGAGAGAAAGTTGAGGTTAGTATCTTGCCCAAGGATATTTGGCATGTAGACTGGAGCAGCCATGGATTGAACCACCAACCTTCTGATTAGATTATGCTTTACCTCCTGAGCTACAGATGGGGCAATTGCGGCTCAAGAGCTGGCAGTTCGACCACCGGCTCCGACAGTCTCAGTCGTTGTGTCCTTGGGCAAGACTGAGACTGAGACTGTGAATGTGTGTGTGTGAATGGGTGGATGGCTGTATGTTGTGTAAAGTGCTTTGGGGTCCATAGGGACTAAGTAAAGCGCTATACAAATACAGGCCATTTTACAGATACCCCTGTATCAATAGTATATGTATGAATAAAAGCAGACCTCAACATAGAACAACAGAAACTTGTGTAGACAAACAGCAGGTCCCTGTGCCATCATCCCTCTTTCTCTGGTTCAAATTTGCAAATACATCAGGACTTTTCCCTGGATCCAGTCCAATAGATGTGGTTAGCCACAAATAAATGATAAATTATTGTAGCAAATATTCTTAATCATTTTCTCTTGTTTCTCTATAATTTTACTTCAACAATCCTTCCCATTTACACCCACAACTTCAAGGCTATTATTGAAAAAGCTTCACAGTTAAAGGTGAAATGTGATCATTACTACACTTTGAAGGGGGTAGTATGTAGTTTTATATTGCCATTCATTGAAACTGATGGCATTTAGGGTTTCTCCAGTCATCTTTGTCATCAATTACGATAATGATTCTATATTCACAATCATATGTTATGATAAAAATCTGTTATTTATGGACTCTTTACAAATAGATAGATACTTTAGGTATCTATAGTTTGGTTCAGTGGATATTCCAATATTTGCTTAACCTAGAGTCTGATCATTCTTTTTTTACTATTTACTTTATAAGGCACAGAAAACTGTGAAAAAAAGCTATCTGACTTTATGTTGAGTCTGGGATAGCAAAACTAAGACGGGAGCAGACAAAGCAAAAAAGACACATGAAAGGACTTCTGAAGACAGAGAAAGATGTAAGAGGAAAAAGGGGAGTCTAAGGAGATGATGGCGGAAGGGGAGCGTATTTAAACAGCTTTGCTTGACTAGACAGGGGAAATATCTTCGTGTGAATTAATTACTGTTTGGTTTGCAGGAATCTCCCACATTGAGTGATTATTACATTTGCATGAATAGCTCCCATATTCAACAAATAACAATCAGTGTACATATTGTTTGGAATTGTGACTGTCTTTGCACAAACTAATTAAGTCCCCTTTTGTTTATTATATAATATTTCCAATCTTTGGCCTTGTTTCTTAGCAAAATAGGGGGTGTCACAGCAGAAGAGAACAGACTTTTTTTTTCCAAGCTTGTCACTGTAGAAAGTTTATGCAACCAATTCTTTTTCAATTTACACTTCAAAGAGGTGTGTAAGCAAGCAGAGCTACTTTGAGAGAAAATGGATTAAGTTCAAATCCTTAGAAGATGGGCTGTCACTGCTAGTATCTTTGCCTGTCTAATACTTATATCTCTCCTGCTAATTATACTCCTGTAATAAATTTTTGAGCTATATGGAAGTACATTTTTTGGTTGTTGCTTTTCTGCATGCAGGTCTGCACATATCTCAAATGTGAACAACTGCCTGTGGTTTTTAAGTTTTTAGAGATTTTAGGAGTAAATTACGACTGCAATCACTGCAAATTCCGGTTTGGTGATATGATCAGATGGCAAATCTTTATCTAGCTGATTTAGTCTTATCTAGATGATATAGATCTTGCTGTGCTAGCACCAGAACAAGGAGTAACATACATCACAAGCTATTAACACAAAAGTGAATAAAAAAAAAAAAAGCTTAAAAGTGGACTTTTAAGCTTTGTGGAAAATTTTAGATAACTAGCTAGCAGATGATGGCTGTTAAAACAGTGAATCTGTCTCTATTTAGCTCCATCTACTATTTTGTGTGAGTTTCTTTGTAAATTGCCTATTGCTTGACTAAGTGTGTCAATTATTTTTGTTGTACATTTTTATGTGATGCTAATGACCAATGCAGAAATTTGAACTTGCATAGTTCAAATGTCTTGATGTCTGACATGCTTTGTGGACAGTACCAGTTTTCTCTGCATATTTGGAAAAATAATGAAAATTATAATGAAAATAATGAAATTATACATGTTTGTTGACTGAATGGCTCTTTGGCAGTAGAACACATATTATGTGTGCTAATAAAATAATCAAAAACCTAAACACACCTTATAGCCTTGTTAAAGCTACTGTATACATGTTTATTCTATTTGGTTATTGAAAAGAAGGGTTTTAGAGGATTTTGTGCAAGAAAACTAAACTACCAGAGAACTTTTCATGGAGAAAGCCGCTGAAAGTGAAATGAATATGGGTGTCCTTGATAAGATTACTCAGTAAAACGTCTGGCTTCTGGCTTTCTTAAATTATTTTCTTTTATTTTTTATGGAGTTTGAGCAGTGCTAGATACTTATCACTGATTTAGAGCTGACCACGTCCTCACTATTTGTAACTCTAATGTATCTACTACCTTTTCTTGTAGTAATGAAAAGTTTATCTAAGTAATTGCCAATTGGACCAGCTTTTTAATTTTTTTTATTTTTTACCTCTAACCACTTGAATGTCTCTAAACGTCATTAACTTTTTATGCGCATTTGGTCACCACATTGCTGTGCATTGCTTCCAGTGTTGACACGGCTTCACTTATGAGGCCGTAAATCTTTTTAGGATTTAACCAAAATCTCACAGAGCAGGCACTTCCCTTACCAAAGCCAATGCCCATTTTTGCACTTTCTTTAGAAAAACAACCCCTCAACTTCAGCTGGCTGTAATAACTGCCTCTAAATAAGAAAATTTAGATGAGCTTGTTTGTGTGTAGCAGACATGCTTTCGATGGGTGTTTCGTGTACAGTCACGATCCTGCTGTGTTGCAGTGTGACCCATCATCTATAGGTTCTCATCCATCTTGACATCACTGCAGCTCATTTCACTGATTACTTCATCTCTTCATTAAAGTTAAGTTAATCACTGAAATCAGTTGCTTTAGTGACTGATTGCAGAGACTCTCTGGCCATGATAGCACTGTAACCTTTCTATATTGATGGAAGTATAATTAAGCTTTTTTACTGCGTTTCTACTCTTTATAATTATGTGTATGCGCACAAGTCCACATGAGTGAATTGACTATTGTAGGCAGAACTGAGGAGATTGTGCTACCAGAATAGAATTTTGCAGACATTGAGGACAGCTACAAGTACCTTGGAATCCTATAGGGAAATGGGAACCATAAAAAGGCCAGTAAGAAAACCACGACCACCAAACATCTGCAGAGTGAGTCAAGGCCTCAGAAGTCAGCTGATTCCCATTCAGCAGTGCCTAGGGCAATCAGCACCTGGTCATCATATACCCTGCTGGACTAATCAGTTGGCCAAAGGAGGAGGTGGATGCCACTGACATCAAGACAAGAAAGCTCCTTACCATGCATGGCATGTCGCACTGGCAGACTTAACAAGTGGCTGATATCAAGAAATCCTACCAATGGCTGGACTGAAAGACAGCACAGAGGCGCTAATCATGGCAGCACAGGAACAAGCTCTAAGGACAAGTTCAGTAGAGGGTGAGGTCTACCACACCAGGCAGGACCCCAGGTACAGGCTGTGCAAAGATGCCCCTGAGCCAATCCAGCACATAACAGCAGGGTGCAAGATGGTAGCAGGCAGGGGATACATGGAACGCCACAACCAAGTGGCCGGTGTTGTATACAGAAACATCTGTGCCTGGAAGTACCAAGGCGAAAATGGGATACATCCCTACGGTGGTTGAGAATGACAAAGCTTATGGTTTCTGAAAATCGATGTTGTTTTAAGTCATATTCACACAGACATATAGAATATTCCAAGTAATATTCCATGTCAAAAGACGTGGAAGCTTTTGTGGCTGAGCACATGTGTGTGTGTGTGTGCAGTATCCTAACTTGAAATGCAGCCCTTATCAAAATAACACCGAGCAACATGACAGCCATATCAATAACACTGTGTTTGGTGTTTCCAATAACATCAGACTGTAAATGGTAAATATGAAGTAGAATAAATGAATACAAATCCACAGCATAAGTAAGACCGCATCCAAACTGAGACATTATATAATTTGCAGTAGTTCCATTTAGATTATTCCAATGTTCAGTGCCAGGGTTTTGTGTTGAAATATAGACATATTTTATTTTCATGAATGTGATTTCTTGCTCATATAAAGCAATCAAGGGAAGCACAGAAGAGCAAAATATAGTAAGAGGGGAATGAAGGAAACAAATGAAGATGGAAAGGGTAAGCAGTCAACAGTGTGAATAAAAGGAGAGGGAAAGAAAAAAGAGGCCATATTTGACAATGACACTAGTCTAACATGGTGTTTGCTGAAAAAAAAAAGAACATGAGAACAAGAAATAAGTTTAAAGGTACTTCAGATAATCTTTTTTTAAAATTTCTTCATGTAAATTTTTAATGATGATATATGTGTGACAATAGGGGAGGAGACATTTTTAAAGTCATTTTTTAAATAAAATAAGCTTATTTTCCTGATATGGAGATGAATGAATGATTATACAGGGGTAGAAATATGAGATAAATGGACTTAATGTATTCCTATGCCACAACTAGTTCTTACAATCATGAAGAAATATTCTATATTGTAATGGCAATAAAGTGAATGAGAGAATAAAGGGAAATGTTTAAATTGCACTGAGATCTACTTGGGTTGCTGTGGGGCCCAGAAACTAAAATTGGCTGTGCTGCTTTAAAACCAAGGTTGAGAATAGATTTAATATATGTTTTAACATTTATTTGTTTTACACAAATTTAAATAAACATATTTACTGCCTTGCTTCACATTCACTCTATTTGCACTTCTGTCCAGAAATTATGGCATCTCAGTATTCAGTATCAGTATCTCAATACAGTATTACAATTTTGTCTGTAGTCCAGAGAGCGAAGGCAGCTGAATTAATTACAATGCAACTTTTACACTATGTTTTTTTTTTTGCTCTAAGATAAAGGTAACAGTAACATTTCTCCAGTTTATGCAAGTCTTTCTGTGTCTTGGATAGATCAAAAAGAATGGAAAGAGAAAGGCCTGACACACAAAGGCCTATAAACCTAACAGTTACCCTCTGACAGCCTCTGGTTGCTAACGAAAAATGTTTATGAATGGTTTGCAAAAGTTGCAGGGTGTTACTAGGGGAGATCAGTTGCAAAAGGTGCTGCACCAAATCTTTCCTTGTGAAGAAATACTAAGTTTTTCTTTCTGACAGACAGCCTGGTGGCTGGTGACCAGTCCATGGGCCTGTGTGACTGGGCCAAAATCTCAACAGCACCGATAAATAACAGTGGGAGTCATTTTTTGAACTGAGAAGAGCATACCTGTTCTCAAAAGACATACAAGTCTTCTATGGTGCAGAAATCTGAACCTGTCTGATCGGCCATAAGTTCTCATCTACTGATGTGCTGCTCTGAGAGGTTTCCTAAGTATTATGTTTGAAAGAGAACAAGAGACACTTGAAATCTAAATATTGTGATAATAATAATACAGATATTCTTAAGCAAATATGAATATCATCTGACATTTGGGCTGCTGCATTTCTGCTTATTTCATCTCTTCATATTTAAGTCAGCTGGTAAGGCATAAGTCCTGAAATCAAGCCTTAGTTAAAATTTATGAAAAGTCCGGCCATCAGCATAATGTAAGATATAGTTTGTGTATCCCAGCTTAAACTTAGAAGAAATAGCAACTAACAGCAGGAGTACATAAGACACTGTGAGAAAGTGATGATACTGTTTTTTGCTGAGAGTGCATTTCTGTTGCTCAGTTAAAGCTCTGCTTCATTACGAGAACACACACTCTCTAAGATCTGTGGTTATGGAGCATTAGGTGCCGGTGATATGTCATGTGTCACTGTTGTTTATAGATATGCAGTATATTTGTGATCACAGACTTTGTTTTTTGATGGCAAGGGTTGATCTCCACTTTTTGTCCAAATTGATGTGAATAGGAAACCATATAACACTTCAAAATCATATTGATTGCTTCCTTTTACAGTGTTTTAGGAATAACAAACTCAAAAGTTAAAAATTTTAATGTGCCACATAACCAGATTAAGAAATCTATTACCATTTTGTCTTAAAATTATTTTAAAACTTATGCAGCAGCACAGTGCTCTGAACTACTGCGTACCTTTCTGTGTTTCTTCTGCCTTTTTGTTGCGACTTCCTGCAACAACCTTCCGTCGTCAGGAACTGATAGACATCGACCTCAGCCTGAAACCGGACTTTATTTGGGATTGGACAGTATCCTACCAGAGATTGTGATACCACTGGGCACTCTGTAGGTTATTGTGGGGAATAGCAAGTGATGCAGACAGTGCAGCGAGCGGTAACAAAAGGGGGGGATACAGAGCTGACTAACACGTCGAGCTGCGAAAACAACAATTGTTATGCCAATTGATTGATTGATTGATTGATTGATTAGTAATTTATTTCAAACATGTAAACAATATACAGATACATTTAGAAAAGAAAATAAGAGAGAGAGAAAAAATACTATACAAAAAAAATCAATACATTTCAATATAGCTGCCGTTCTGATTCAGTTACATGTTGAAAGGGAGTGGGAAGAAGTAAACGCTTATTTAATCCCAACCCTTTGCCAGTTGATATTTAGTCAGCTTCCTTACTGATATAATTTGTAATAAAAATAGTGAACAGATTTCTGATATACTATATACTATAATGTCACATCATGAATTTTTTTTTAAAAATAGAGACATTCACTTAATTTCAATATTTTCCTTTTCTTTATCGTTCGAGAAGATCATATTTTTATAACTCTTTTTGAACTGTTTTATGTTTGGACATTGCTTTTATTCCATATTCAGACTGTTCCATAGTTTCACTCCATGAATAGAAACACAAAAGCTTTTTCTTGTAGTACGTACCTT
>NW_005187424.1:5012673-5023632 GCF_000239375.1 Pundamilia nyererei | reverse complement strand
GAAAAAAAGCAATTCAGCAATAAAGCATGGCAATAATAATAGAGCACAGGGCCGACTATGTTAGGTCAAAACAAACACCCCCATGAAGTCTGTTTCCGACTGTTTGGCAAGAAAGAGTTACACCGGTGGCCTCCTGGATGTTATTTGGTAGGGCTCTGGCAATGCTCATCCTGTTTCTCCTTACACAAAAAAGCAGATACCTGTCCTGCTGATAGGTTTAGAACCTTTCACAGGCCTGTCAAGCTCTCCTCAAATAACTGCCTGTCTCCTGCATGTCCTCCATGCTCTTGAGACTGGGAGACACAATAAACCTTCCGGCAATGGGACATGTTAATGTGCCAACCTTTAGTTGGACTACCTGTGCAAACTCTGTAGGATCCAGTTATCACCTACCAGTAGTGACACTGACCCTATAGCTAAATAGAATAGAATTTGGATAGAATTCAACTTTATTGTCATTGCACATGTCACAAGTACAAGGCAACGAAATGTAGTTTGCATCCATCCAGAAGTGCTTTAGCCATAATATAGATATATTACAGAAATGGGCCTGTTATAGGTATGAAGGTACAAAATATGGGTCTATTATGGGTATGTTACAATGTAAACGATATGAAGGTATGTTATGAATATGCTATAACTATAAGTATATACAGGCTGTAGTGGGTGTACAAGCTATGTACAGGCTATGAACAGGATATAAATATGAAAACTATATAGAAATATGAACTATGCAAGTTATAAACAGTTGTAAACAGTAGAATTATAATTATCGTATTATACTGAATGATTGTCTATACAGCATTTACAGTTGTGCAGTTAAGATAAGTGAAATATGTGGATAATTTCTTCAGAGGCTGTAAAGTGCTAGTGGTTGTGAGTGATGGTTCAGTCCATGTTAGTATTGTGTGTATGAGGGTACAGTTGTCCATTTGTTTGTTTTTGTCAAGTGTGTGTGTGTGTGTGTGTAGGTGGTTGTGTGTGTGTTCAGTTAATGAGATTAATGTGGGTCAGGTGTCAGGAGGCAGAGTTCAGGAGTCTGACAGCTGTAGGGAAGAAGCTGTTCCGGTACCTGGTGGTCGTAAATGCAAAGCTAGTGGGAAAAAAACAGTAAGAAAAGATTAGAACCACATCAATATTCCAGACGTTTACTTGACTTGATGCTATACTCTGATTAAAAGGTGTTCCTTTAAATGTTTGACAAAAGTTTGTTTTGCGGGACTAAAGTCATGTGTTTATGCTTTGAACCTTTTTACTCACACATATTTTGAATGAATGGTAATGTCCATAGAAGACCTTCTGGTTAGCTAATAAGATACAACAAGCACAATAATCCAAAAAATCATGGCTTCTACACAAATAAATTCTTTCTGTGAGAATGTTTGTGTTCTCATTACACATGATCCATACTGTAGTGTTGCCACAGTCATCTTGATCTAGAGGCAAAACAAAAACACTTTTATATTACACCAATAATTTCTGGATTTGGTGTCCTATCAGTAGGGATTTGGTAAAGCATATAAAGACACCCCTGTCAAAGAAAAGGCTTCACAGACACTTTTGGAGCAGCAAATTCTAGCTGTCATGCTGACAGGCTTCGTCAGTTAAGAAAGGTACAATATAAAAAGATGACAACCTATGTTTGAGTGTGATCCAGGACCTTTGTAGAATGTGATCCAAATCTTTGCTTTGAGGCAAATTCACAAATTATAAATGTAAACACACACACACAAACACAAGAAATTTAAAAGATTTTGTGTAGGTGGAATCAGTATAACCGCAGTAAATAGCAATATGTAATGTGAGATGGATATTGTAGCAGAGACTATAGGAGTCACTGGGGTTGATACTAGACATAAATTGTCTTCTGGAGCAGTAATTGACTGCAAATCAGAATACATTTTCAGCTCATCCACTTAAAGCAAAGCTAAAAATCTCATTCAGGAAGACTTTCCCTTCAGTGTGTTTAAATGTACAGGAAAGCATGTTTCACCAAACCCACCCTGGTTAATTGGACCATGTTATAGTAAGTTAAGCTAAAAATAACACCAATGAGCAACTAAGGGCCCACTGCAGTGGAGTTGGCATGTGAAAAATATAAAGGACATCAAAACATACATTAGCTAGCTTTTTTCTCCCAAGGTCATGATCTTGGCTGATTTTCAAATCCATGAAAAAGCACAAGTCTGTCAAACTAACTAACCAGAGACAGAAAATCTCTTGCGTCTTTGCATCCTGTTTTGTAACCGCAAATGTCACTTATTTCAATAGTGCTGTCAATATAGAAAACGTCATAAATCATCGCTGTACAGAAGCTTAAGGTGCAAACTGCTGTATCAGTTAACTTTATAGTAAGTGGAGCAAACAGATCATAAATATAATAAATATCAATATTGCCTCTGACCACAAAAATTCAGATATGCCTTTAAAGTCTCCTTGAAGTGTGCTTCAGGACGAGTGTGAGTACAATGTACTGTACTGTCTGTGGGGACAAGACCACAAATTGTAGGGCAAAGAGATGGAGACTCACATTCATGCTCTACTGACAAAATATGCATCATTTGGATCCTTCAGACCCCCGGATGAGCCAACTCTAAAAGTTGCATCAGATCAACTGGGTCTTATTCATAAACAGCGAGAAGGCACAAATGTGTGTGCAGATGTTTTACCCACAAATATGTGATGTAGAAATTTTCAAATGAATATAGGCCCATGGTACCGTGGAAAAGTATGCTGTCTTTCCAATTTATTATTCTTTTGAATATTTCTTTTACTTAAATGATTCAGGTTACCAGACAAACTGTGATATTAGATGCAGATAACCTGAGTAAATGCAAAACACTTCTAAATTTGTGTATGTATGTGTATGCACATACATTACCCCAGTAATGTCTTATTACTGGGGTGGCTGTAGCTCAGGTGGCAGAGCAGGTCAGCCACTAATGACTGAATGTAGTGTAAAGCGCTTTGGGGTCCTATGGACTAGAAAAGCGCTATACAAATGCAGGTCATTTATGTATGTGTATGCATGTGTAATGTATATATAGACACGTGTGTGTGTGTGTGATTTACATTGCTGTGCTTGAGAGCCACAATCTACCGGAACCAAATTCCTTGTATGTGTCTGCACATATACTTGGCCAATAAACACGATTCTGATTCTGATTAAAATTTAATTTATCAAGGTGAAATTTTTTTTTTTTTTACTTCTTTCTTGAATACTATTATTTGAGATTATTTAGTCACAAATTGTGATTTGTAACAGCATGGTACTATGCAGAATGCAAGCACTGAGATACATAAAATGGTAAGAACCAAACTGCCCTTTAAACATATTTTACATATTTCATAAATCTAGTAAAAATTGCATTGCACAAAAATTGCACTTATTTGGTGCACAGAAAGAAAATTTGATGTAGATATTAATGATATGTGTATATCAGTGTCTTTAACCTCGTCATATAATTCTAAAGTGACGCTATGATTCTTACATCAGTGCTTTATGTGGGTAATAGAGGCATTAGCTAAACTTATGGTTAATATTTTGATTGCGTACAGTGTTTTATAATTCTGTCCAGATGTACCTCCCTGATGTTATAGCCTAACATAAACAAAGAAGCAGATTGCCTTCCAGGAAACTTACTGTCTTAAATGTGTCTACATAATCATAATAAAAGATACACACTTTTTAAATAATAATGTATTTCCTCCCTCCCACCATTTTACAGAACTTGCCTTCCTATGACCCCAAAGCAAAAGACAATCAACACATGATTTAGTGTGTCTTATTCATTCATGTGTTATTACCCCTACTGAAATTGTAAAACATAGTAGTGGACTGAAGAGCTGTCTTCAAGCCAATGAGTCCAGTTTGGTAATGCAGTAGTTCGATTTGCTCTGTTCTCCCTTTTCAGTAATCTACATACAAGGTGTGGATTCAGTCAAAGACTGAGCCATATAATAAGGCTAATATTACAAGCTATTGAAGAACACAACAGCACCTCACTCAAATCCCACTGAAGTACACACAGTAACTCGCACTGAAAGAACGATGCAATTAATTGCACCCAAAACTGTTAGAGTGTGAAACTCTAGGTACTGGTTTGTGAAAACCAATTTAAACATGTCTATGCACATTCTGTACGTACGCTTATTTGTGTCCGTGTGTGAGTCGGAAAGAGTGAAAAGCACAGTGCAGACAGAGAAAGACAGAGAAAGGAGAACCATGAGGAGAAGAAGAAAAAAACACTGCCATCAGTGCCTTTTGGCTTTGTAACAAATTGTATCCCTGGATCAGATCCAGAGCCTCGGATCGGAAAATATTCTGTTACACAACATTTCAAAAGTGGTAGAACAAGAGTGTTAATAGGCTTGGCTGTAAACAGTGTTCTTGGTTCCTTTTTTGTTCTTCCAACTACACTTACATCTAGAGATATTTACATACATTTAAGAGCATCAATACAATTATTTTAAAAATACTCTCAATGATATATGGGATCAAAACGAAAATCAAACCAAAGACAATGCACTGGCCAAAAATCTTAAAATAATGTAAAGTAAATGCTTTATATTGGTGTAATGATCCTGCAGTTTCACTTCACACAAACACACACGAAAACACAGTTACCCTTCATGTGTCCACTGATGCATGCTAGAAATTGGAATACTGCTAATTTCTGACAAGGTGTCATGATAAGAAAAGCAATCCAGTTCTGATTTTCTTTTTTGTTGTGTGCAAGCTCGTGCACTATTAAAAATTATTGTTTTGATTTTTTAAAAAGAGAGAAAAAATTGTCACAGTTGCATAGATGAGTGATAGCTTACAATATAAGTGTATCTGCATGTGTGTGTGTGTGTGTGTGTGTGTTTGATAGACAGAAAGGTTTCGTTTAAGGTCAAATGCCAAGGCTGATCCAAACAATCTACAGCACAGCAGTGACATGTGTCATATTCTATTTATTATCATAATGTCATGTTGAAAAAACATCAATCCAGTCAAAAGGGTCAATAGTTCACAGTCCAGTTTAAGTTTAAAGTTTACAGAGGCCAAATACTGCAAATGCTCTGTAAAACTGAGCAGAGCCCAACCCAACCATGCATAACCCTTCAACACAACAGCACAATGCAGTTTGTTTTGACTCACTCATACTGCATCCAGCTCCTAATAATACTCACTTACTCAATAGTTTTAACCCTCTCAAGGCAGGCGTTGCAGATTTGCAACAGTTCAAAACTAACAACCTGATTACCCCACATACATATTTTATGAGTTTTTTTTACTCAGAAGTACCACTGCAGGACTTGGTTGTGCATTAGCAACAAAAAGTTTAAAAAAAAGTTTGAGCCTGAGAGGGTTAAAATACTCAATATTCTTACGGCTGAAAATCTCAATAAATTTGGTATTTCCACTTGTTTTACCAGTAAAATCACTATGTCCACCTGTTTTACTAAAATAACTAAGCTTTTTTTAAAAAAAAATGAAACTAAATATGTTTTGTTGTTTTAGAGAAATTATAGCTACAGCAGGAGCAAATGAGCCTAGAGCTGAGTGCCAAAGGCAAGTGTGTTTAAAATACTGAGCCAACAGCTATCACATTTGTTAGCCGTTCACCGGACTTGTTAACAATAAAAAAATGTGAATAAAAAAGTGTTAACATAGTCGATGTATTATAAAGATGCCAGGTCCACCACCTGCATATCAGAATATACAGCACGGCAACAGTATACAAGCTAGTTTCCTTTGATCATACTGCAAATGTCTTACAATAAGTCAGCAAAGATGCCTTAGTCCAGTGTAAAAATCTATACTATGGGAGCATATGAGCTATTAACTCCTATTGATTCCTTTATTTTATATTAGCTGGTAACCTGAACTGCATTTACAGAATAATCTCCACACGATGATCATCAGAAAGAGTTTGTTTGAAAGAGAGAAAAAAATAAATTGATAAAATAAAATAGCGATAGAGAGGCTTTCTAATGTCACTATTACTTTAACTTTGTGTCGATAAAAATGCTGCTACGATGAGCTCCCGCTGTTCCGTAATGCAGACATGCTCAGAATATCCTCCACCACTTCAAGCGAGCTTTGTGTGTGCATCTGGGGATAGATTTAGGAGTTTGGAGTGCGTCTGGTCTGATTTCAGTGCTATTCTCTTCTCTATCTGTGGAATGTCTCATTCAAGAATGACAAAAGTCTCTGCTGCTTTTACAGTTCTTGCTGCTTCACTCAAGATGTCCCATCCCTTTTCTCCTTATGTAACATCCATCATTTCTTACACTGCCGCACTGAGACATGACAGACAAATGTCAATGCTGCGCAAGTTGATGGGCTGTAGGTTGTGTTTGTTGCTGAGATGTGACAAGACAGTCAGACATCAACTAAAAGGTTACATGGCCAATCAGAGTCGAACATGGCTGGGAGCTGCCACGACCACAAATCAGCAGTGTTGATGAGGGCTGGTGCTAGAGGCACTCAGTGGGGAGAGTACGCGTGCGTGTTTTTGTTTGTTATTTGCCATCAGAACAGATGTCTCTGCAGCCTGTCGTTTTGATGTAGACATGCATCAAACTCTTTTTCTTGATGGCTGCTGATGAGTTTGACACATTACAACTAAGTATTTAGTTGCTAGTGGGCAGGTACACATATTGCTGCTGGGTATGTGTATAAAGTTTTTCTTGTTTTTTTTTGTTTTTTTTGTAAAGGAAAGTAGGTTCCAAAGTTTTGTAGTCATTAGTCTTTTTTTTTCTTTTAGAAAGCACTTGGAATTTCCCTCGCGTAATTTCTACCCTCATACTTGCAGAGTATAAATAAAAAAAGTCGGTATAGTCGTTTTGCACAGCTCAGTGCAAATTACGGTGGAAACTCATTTATCTGGAGCCAGTGGGAATAGAGGCTGTTAAGATGGCTGAGACTCATTCACTCATCCAAATGCTCACACATGAGGCTCTACTAGATTGTATACTATTTGGTAAACACTTTGCTTTACACAGTAAATGTGTACAGTTTTATTGGCTCCATTGGGAAATCATCTTGGCTTTTAGCAAAGGTGCGGCCATGGAGTGAAATTGTAACCGTTATACTTCCAATTTTATCACATTTATCTTTTTACAATTATTAAGTGTGTCTTAATGAACAGGAATATTAATGGTGATAATTATAATATGTGCAGCCAACATGTGCTTTAAACAAGTGTGCAGTATTGTCTGAATAAATTTGAAGGTGTATATCAACTAGCATGATGTGAAGTCTTTGTCATGTGGACAGCTGTAAAATTTTCCTTGTGTGCATTTAAGAAAGAAAAGTTTATTTTCTTGCTTCTTTTTACTCATTATTATGATTATACCTAAAAGGCATTAATCAAGGTTTCTATTAACCAATATGCATCCACTTACTGTCCCACTCTCCCTCTTGTGAGTCCCTCAGACTGCCCAGCTGGGTAATTACCAAAGCTTGTAATAAGGTGGGCACCGAGACATTAATGTAGTTTAGTTTGTCATGGTGAACGTGCTGAGACAAGCCATCCATTTTCAATTATAGTTGCATGCATGTGTGTGTGTGTGTGTGTATCATCTGACATACTTGACTTGTAGACACACACACATGCTCACATAGACTTATAAACACGTCCCTGGAGTGTGAAGCCTACAGGTAATTACTTTACCACAGAGCTGTCTGCCACAGCAGTGTCCCTCTGATCAATACCTGTGTTAGCAGCAGGTGCAAGCAGCTTTATACAGTGAAACTTCCCCAGGGGCTTCTGTTAAAGCTGTACATGTGGCTTATAAAAGAGCTCGTGGAATAAAAGTAAATCCTTACAAAATACCCTTTTTAACATGTTTTTTTTTAATTTAGTAGTGACTTAACCTTTATTTTCAGAGGAGAGGATCTCGAAATAATTTTAAAATGCCATGCACTCATGGTTACCATTTTACATTCACTCATGAAATGCACATAAACATGCATTTAGTTTATACAGTCCAACAAAAGAAAAAATCGAAGCGTTCCAGTATTTTATTATAACGTGGTGCAATCAAAACTTAAAGAAAAAACTGTTAATAATTAAGTCTGTTAATATGTATGCATTATACCCAACTTCCAATTAACTAACAGCCCCCAAATCACTAATCATGCAGTTAATTAAGAAATGAAAGCTAAAAGGAGGATGGCTTCTACAACAGACGAGTTATCTTAAGCTTTACGTTCTAGAATGACTCACACATCAACTTTTCTGAAAATCAAGCTCAGTGATCTTAATCATGCTTTATCTGTAATACAGCTGAAAAGCAGCTCAGGGCTTGGAGTGATCTACAAGGACAAGTGGCTGAATATTTGTAAAATTAAAATGAAAAGACTCTTAGTTATCTGCAAGTTTTTTTAAAGCAGTGATATCTGCCAGTGCAGAGGTCATTGTATTAAACCATACTGACTTGTTAGGTTTCTGAAACTTCTGGGCATTCCAGAATTACAGTTTATCTTTCATGGTCAACTTACCAAAGAAGCAGTCTTTTGTATACTGTAGTTGTGAGCTAAAAATGCAGACACAGCACAACATTACAGCATATACACTGAATCTAAAGTCCGCCTTTATGTTACTAATCTAATATATTACAGTCGCATTCCTATTTTGACTGTATTTTTACATCGTTTTTGAAATAAGAACCTAAACTGGCAACAAACTGCAGTAAACAGAAGTGAGACTCCTTTTTTTTTTTTTTCAGAAGAGCTGTACGGAAAGGGTGGGTGGTGTCACCTGACATATTTCTCTGTACGGTTAAGTACATCATTCCTGAGACTCAAGGAATGCCAGGAGTTGTGCTTGGTGGGGACCTCATTAATAATCTGAGGTATACAGATGGCACTGTAATAATTTCACCATCTGAAGAATAAAAGAAATAAGAATATAGTCGACATCATCAGTGAGAAGAGTGAAGAAGTGGGACTGGTCCATGAATGTGGATGTGGCACTTTATACTATAAGGTAAAGACCTTAGAATAATAAAAAAGTAAACAGAGAAAATCCTAATAATCACATCACTCCCTCTGAGCAAGCTCTTTGGCAACAGTGGGAAGGAAAAATCCCCTTTTAACAGCAGGGGGACTAGATTTTGATGTAACATCTGGAAAAATCAAACCAAAACACTTTTGGAAACCATGTCTAGGCGACCATTAAAAGATATTGGAAAAGTCATATTTACTAAATGGGTTTACATTTGTATTATGTAAAACATTTTGTTCTTATTATTGATAATAAAGAAAATTCTGCAGAAAAAAATGGTTCATAGCTCACGAATCAGAGAGGAACTGGGCATGCCAGGATATCGGTAAGCTTACAAAAATCATCTTGCATGATGTTGAAATGGTGCTTCTCCTATAGATTCCAGGAGTATCTTTCTTCAGGGTGACAATCTTAAGCTTGTTGAAGAGAAAGTCAAGAAAATATGAATGTCCATGATATTTTATGAATTTTATATATGATTCAGATATGGATATACACAAATAGAGTCCATACCAAGAACACATAACTATTATAGTTGTGAAATGCAACTGGCATGCCAAATGACCTATTTTACTGTGTCAGTTCACACACTGAAACAATTCATCAAAATAATTTAAGTACTAAAAGACATTAAAAAAATAAATCATTGACCAGATTTGCCCTCTCAAGTAACTCATTACACAGCCCGGATATAGCATCTGATAGTATGCTGGATATTTCAGCCTTTATTCTCAGCCTTTTCAGGAACTCTAAAGCACAGAAGGAGGTCTGGATGTGGAGGGAGACAAACAGCATAGCAGGAGCTAACTTTCTTTCTAGCTCTGTCTTCATGAAACTTGAAAGGAAGGGAAGAAAGAGTGAGAGAACAGAGGAATTTGTGGGATGAATATATGGGGAGAAGGGAAGGCATTGAAGCCAGTATGAGGATGGAGAAAAAGAGAGGAGCACAAACCAAGGCAGAGAAAGCAGGAGACACACAGACGTAAATGAGCCTCAGGAGGGTATCTGAGAGTGACAGGCTGCTGCCATGACTATACCGTGCTGTGGGTAAACTGTCAAAACATCGACTGGTCCACCTGGCAGCCCACCCCATCGCATTTTTCTTTTCAAAGTTTTATTCTCACTCTTTATTTCTGCTCCCTAAAAAGGAAACTCGCAACAGCTGCCACACAGAGACAAAAATAATGAAGATCTAAGTAAAACAATAACAAATTTCATTCGTATTTTAACATCTTCTATTTCTTTTCCAACATGCTTTGCCATTTGCAGACAACACTGAAAGCGCAGTTATGCGATCATGCATGTTTTGCTAACAGTGAATCCATATATAACTGATGTAATGATGTTGCCACATGTGAAAATAGCTTTGGGATTTTGTGACAAAGTAGCTTCATGTCATCATGTGATGAGAGAAACTGCTCCCCGCAGTACATGAAGTCATCATTTTTTTTGCTTGTTGGTACAGTGACGAGCCTAGGGCCATCATTACTAAATGACACTTGTCAAACTCTTACAGTGAGCTAACAGACTGCAGAGAGAACAGGGTGACAGGTTAGAAGAAGTAAAAAAAACAGCTACACTGCACTGTAGATTGATAGGTTAATATCCCAGAACTTTGGTGCCTTTTACTCACAAATAATAATAAATAAAATAAAACATCTGGTGTTTGCAGATGTTCCAATATAGAACATGTGAATACAGTTTTTAAAACAATCCTTTGTGAACGTGGATGAGCCTGTGTTTATTTTCTGGGTTACACAAATGTGAATATGTCACACTGACTGATAGCCATGCCTCTCCAGCCCAGTGTATGTTGCCCTAGGAGACCCAGCAGTAAACACACAGTCATCCTTCCACCATGAATCTTTGCCAGCCGCCTCATCTACTGCTCTTCACCCAGAGACACACACACACACACACACACACACACACACACACACACACACACACACACACACAC
>NW_005187424.1:5005674-5012611 GCF_000239375.1 Pundamilia nyererei | reverse complement strand
CCATCCATCTAGAGCTCCCCCTGAAGCTCTTGGGTTATGACTCCAGAATAGAACATTAGTGTCATGCAGCAGTATTAAAAGGCAAGTGGAAAAAAGTTCGAGGTAGTTATATTGTTGCTGTTATTGGATCCTGACATCTGTCAAGATTTCTTTAAATTTACAGACATCAGTGGTGAAGAAGCGTTAGTCTATACATCCCTAAGTAATGATTTCTCAGATTGTGTACACAGAAACTGCTTGCTGAGTTAAGCTGGGATTTTTCTTTTTGCTTTTGCTATTCTAGTGACATGCTGAATTTAACACAGTATTGATAAAACTTGGTATTCAATACATATTTCATATACTCGCAAACTTTTAGTAATTCATTACAAATATCAGCCATGTTGGAAATGGAGGAGCTTCACGCAGATGGAGCGATGGCACTTTGGTACAGTTAATCTTCTCATAGATGGGTGACAAGGTAATGGCAAATGTGTGTGACTATTCCACTTGAACCACTCTCAAACTGGCATTTGGTGTGCAAATGAGCAGACAGCTTAATGAAGCTGAACACTAAAGCACAGCATAATAATTTTATCCCCTTAAAGTCTGTAGCAATCACCAACGATTGCTACGCATATGTAAATGTGTAAATGTATCTCAGCAAGGTCCCTGTGTGGGAGAGTTCCTCACTGTTTAAGGCACCTTTGAAACTTTGCAATGACAGCTAAAGATAGCCAAGTTCAGCAGATGATGGCAAGCTGAAATTGACTCACTAGTTGATTCATCATCACGAATGTGTAATCTGACCATCAAAACATGTGGAAGTTTGTTCACTCTTAGAAAAAAAAGAAGACCAGTCTCACTAAAAAGGCACGAAAAACAGCAATTTTGTCAAATCCGCTTGCATCTCACAAGCACATGGAAGGTGTTGGTGCTGTGTTGAACTTTTTGGGGATAATGAGAGTTGTCTCTCACTTCCAACTCATGACACAAGCATCGTTGTAAAGGAACCTTTGGTTTCTCAATTAAACGCACTTGCTCCAGTGAGGTCTCTTGTAATCCAGACCCTAATTTTTGTTACCATATAACTACTGGTTTTCAAACTAAACCAGCAAATGAAAGCAAAAGTAAAACACAAGTCCACAGAAAACATGTCGGCGAGTCAAAACAAAGCAGACATGAAGTAGAAGCATTGTGACCTTCTCTCTTTCTCTTTCTTGTCCCAGTATTGACTCTGCTGTTCTTTAAATGAGAACCATTTCTTCTGGCATCTAATATTTGTCACAGCCACTTGGATGTTGCAGATTCTAGTGACGTTAGTGGCTTAACAAGAATGCATCTGATCTGTGAGCTTCTCCTTGTGAAAAAAGACAAGAAACTATCACAACTATACCTTTAGAAACCAAATGCTGTCTTAAATGCTAATGGCAGCTTACCAACATGCTTACTTGTTTTTGATAACCCATGTTTAATGTGGCAAAAACCTTAGGCACTCGAGTATTTGCTGATGTTGAATTTGCTGCTGAAGCCGATTGGCATAGGATTTGCTGATCGCCAGAGCTGCTGCAGTTCATCGTCCCCTTGATATTTCAGTGAGGACCAAAGCAATGAAATAGCTGTCTCGCTCTCTTTTCAACCGACAGTGTGATAAGAGAAAATGTGTGAGACACCTGAAAGTAAGCTGTCTGGGGAAGGTTAATGATAATGATGATGTAGGTTTGTACTGTCAGGGGTTGTCTCACCATCTATCAGTCTGTTTTCAGTGTCAGCTGCTGTCATTACTGTGATATAATGAGACTTGTGCATCGTGACCTCTTATCCTAAAGCAATCCATACTTAGAGCTGAGCATGTAGTTGCAATTATTGATCTTGTTATGGTAGTTTTATCTCTCAATTCATTTCCTTTTTCTTTTCATTCCAGTTGTTGAAGTTGAGTTGTAGTGTGCCGATTTACTCAGTAACACTGTAACTCCTTCTACTGCTTTCCTTTTGCCATGCTGGTTTTTGATCTTTCTGATGCCAGCACTTTTGACATTTCCTAATCTTATTTGATTTCCAAAGCTCTGTCACATATGTCACATATGTAGCAGGTTAGTTGCATATGAGCTAATAACTGATTGCTGGAGCATCCGGGATGTGAATATTAAAAAAATAAAACAAACAAACACCAAAAAATGAAACAGCTTAGGTTCAAAAGATTAAAGAGCTGCATTGCTATCAGTCTTTCCAATGCCCGCAGCTGGAATTCCTTCAAAAGGCATTTGCATATCAGTATGCACATGTACGTGTGTTTATGGTTTCATCATAAAGTCTAATGTTTCTCATAACCCAAGGGTAATTCTTTGACTTCAAACAGAGACAGGTGAGCAGTGAACAATAGTGTGTCAGCGGGTGGCGCACTGGAAGGTTAGAAGTTACATAGGATGTGAGCATGTTACATGGAAAACACACTCCTTGGGGCTAAAATCACACAGTAGCACATCCTTACATGTGCCTCCCGTTTAATTGTGGCAGCTTCTCCTCTGTCCCTGTGAATGAGTCTGTTAACGAACAGTTGTAGCGGCGAATATAAGCAGACACAACCATAATTATAACAAAATAGATTCTGAGAAGCGTTTTACAATCGTTTTGAAAATGTGAAAATGTATCCATGTAAGCCAAATTGAAAGGATGTATAAGTTTCATTTTTTGCAACAAAGTGCAGTCTATTTTTTTTACACGGCAACTGAAGTTTTCTTGGAAAATCTGTGAATTTCTGTGCAGCAAACAGAAAACCACAGTTAATAAGCAGAATGTTGAGCCTGATTTTCCCTTAAAATCTGACAAAAGATGAAAAAATGTAAAATACATGTTTTCATTTCAAAAACCTAAGCAAAAAAAATCATAACAATAAAAGAAAAAAGGTGAAAAGAAAAAGAGCGAATAATGAGGAAGATCTTTTTCTTGAAGATCTACTTGTTTATTTTTCTGGGTTTTGTTTAGTTCTCTACAGTTTACATGTTTCTTCCTACCCTCTACTGACAGTTAAATAAAAAAAAATAAAACCATATATTTAATAATTAATCAATTTAACTTAAATGTGTCCATTGTTAAAGTTTTGCTATTGTGCCATTAAAAGGTACCAAAAATGATAAAACATCTTGTTACATTTGGTTTTTCATGATTTTCTAAAAGGAAAAGATTTACCAAAACAACATTAAACATTCCCAGCAGTGGCAGGAAGTGAGCAACTTGTTTTCATTTCATTGCTGGACATGCTTTTGCAGCAATGATGCCAAACTAACATTTCCGGCGACAGCAGATAGTTTTTAGGCAGTTACTGTTCAGTATTTAAGCATATTTAACACTCAGTATTAAGGAAAAAAGTATTTATCAGCATTTCTTGATTATCTCTCTTTGATATTCCAATGTGATCACATGTGTATGGTACTTTTCCTCCCCATCTTAGAAGATACTACTTCCTTGTGAGCACAATGCATTCACACTGCATTTTAACATTACGATGCTTCGTATGTGTACGAAACACAGTGTTGACTGCATGAGTGAGGAATGAAAAGAACTAGATAAACCTTTACGCAAGGATCAATAACGGTGCAGAGGGAGGATTACAAATTTCATGAAGCTTTTAAAGCCCATGATACTGAGCCACACACACTCGCACATACACACGCATACTAGCAGGTAGATAGAGGGATTGCAGAGAGCAGGATAAAGCCAATGAAGGATCAAGTAAGAATGATGTAAACTGAAAAAAGTTGATCCTCTTTCTGATGGTCCCTTTCTGCTTTATCTTAGGCTTACACACTCATGTCCATGTCTGCTGGTGCTAAAGATAGAGGTTCACTGCACAGCGATATCTGAGGAAAACCAAGTCTCTGATTTATAAGGAAAATAATAGATCGAGCTCAAATGAGAATTTTTGAATGTTGACTCGGAAAACATCGGGTATTGACACATCTAATCAATGATTTGTTAAAAAAAAGCTGAACAACGACTAAAGACTCAGTGCATTAGAAATGTCAAAGTGACCCATTATTTAAAAATTGCCCCAAACAGTGTTGTGAGAAAGAAGATTATTCATTCAAATTATTCAAATTATTCATTGCTGTCCCAACAGATATCTCATTAAGTATAGAGACTTTAATAACTGCTGATATTTACTTATTCTTTCTCTAGTTCCTCTAAATCATGAATGTGTCTTTTAGACCTCATTGCAAGGCTGTTCAAAGACCTTTTACTGAATGCTTCAATTTTAAACATGATTAATCTGTCTTCATTAACAGGCTACGTACCACAGGCCTTTAAGGCGGTGCTAAACTAGTACTTAAAAAGCCTTTACTTGAGCCAGCTGTCTTAGCTAATTATACACCAATTATTACTGGCTTTCCTTCTATTTCAAAAATTGCTGGAGAGTAGTTGTTAAAAACGTAACTTATAATTTGCAAAGAAATTGTTCATTTGAATAGTTTTAGCAGGATTTCGAGCGCATCATAACACAGACACAGCAAGTTTCTAAGGAAGCTTACAAATGATCTTCTTATGGCCTTTGACAGTGAATTCCTCTCTATGCTCGTCCTGCTGTTCTGCTAGACCTCAGTGCAGCATAGCATGGCGACCACAATATTTTACTTCAGAGATTGGACCATATCGCTGTGAAAATACTGGCATGTCTTGAACACTTAAAGGCCTAGATGACCTTTGATTTGCTGCTTCTAAATAAGACAAAAACTAAGGTTATTGTACTCATGTGTCTGGTTACTTACTCTGGCTTACCTTGGCCTTGAGAGAAAAGGAACAGAGTAAGGAGGAGGAAGAGAACAAACATTGCCAGTCCTTTATTGGGACTGCTACTCTGGCTGTTCTACAACTGGTATCCTGTTGTCTTCACAGGTGAGAGCAGGTTCACATAATTTCAGGGAAGATGACCATCAGCTGCCTGTTCAAAGTGTTCTTCCCCTTATTACCTTTTCCTAGGATTTGAAGAAACTTCTTTTGAATTAAATACAAACACTAAACTGTATATAAATAAAGGATCCCTACAAAGTCTCACATTGACACTGAAGATGAAAGCTGATCGTTACAGTAAACAAGTTATTTGAAAGCACTGTAATTTTTTTTGGGAATACTTGCAAGCTGCTGTACAGCATGCACACTTATGGTGCAAACTCACGTTTTCACACCAACAAGTCATATAATGAATCTGCTGAGAGAAAGAAAAGCAAGTCTGTGTGAGTGCAGTGGACTCTTGAAAATATACATCTGTCTAAATTCAAAGAAGAATATGTAATAAATGCTGTAGTAGCCTAAATGTGTACAGGCAGCTGAAAAGGTAAAGCCGTTATCATAACGTGAGTCTTTAGCTTTGCTAGCAAGCCCACTCCTCTCAACACAATGAGTGGGAAGAGTTGGTTTATTAGTTTAAAATAGTTATCTCACCTCTCTGTTATTTTAGCAAGCTAATGCTACAGAGCTTGAGTTTGGTACCCTTGCCTTGCTACAGTGTGTACTTTTGTCTTTGGCCGATATTAGCACAGTTTCCACCACCACCCTGCTGGCCAACAGCACCAGAGGCGGCCATTGTTAACCCGAGCTCTGACTGATTCATTGTGGAAAGCTCATTCTTTATGATTCACATGTTTGATTTGGCCAAGACTTTATGCCCTTCCTGCAATCCTTACCTTGTATTAGGGGTTGGGACAGGCACTAGGACTACACTAGCCGCATGTAACAAACTAACACTACAGCTAACTAACTACAAACTAACAAACAGCGTGCAAAATATGTTGGATCATTGGTTTAATCATTCAAATGTGCACAATTAGCAAAATTTTACCATAATAATTGAAGGAATATCATGAGATTCTAAGCTTGTTGTTTAGGTACTGAGCAGCTTCCTCTTCTTCTGCAGCCAATCACAACCTGACTTAAAGCATCCAGACACATAGGGTAGATAAACTATTAATGTGCTGACTTTAGAGAAGTTGTGAGCAGTTTAAATGTCACTGAATCGGCTGGTGTGTCAGCTGCTCTTTCGTTGCACCTGGCTGATATTGTCCATAGACACTTGTTTTTAATTCTGATGACATTTTAATTCAAATACACGTCTGTTATGCTACTAAAGACCACTAAAATAAGCTATGCTTCCATTTACAGCCAGCCTCTAATGACAATATGATAATACCCGCCATTCTATTTTGGAAAATTTCTTTTTTAAAAATTTTCACCCCATTTTTTCTTCTTAGTTTTATCTCAGATCAAATACATAAAAGTATATCACAAATATAACCTTCGTTTTACCTACACCTCTGATGTTTTGTAGAAACATTTAATTTGCAAAGGCAACAGCTAATTACACACCCAGCTCTAATCAGCAAATGCATGAAAGATGTCAAAATATAAGTATCCAAAATGTTGGCAAAGGCAATTAATAATTTCAAAATGAGCAAAATTATTTGTGAATCTTAGTGTTACTCATTAAGTTAAATAAAAATGTCTTTCTTTTTTTTTTTTAATTAATGCATTAGGAATGATTAAGCTAACCTGAATTAAGAAGAGCTACAGCAACATCAGCAAATACTTAAAAGGACTTCTTCACAAAAGTGACAGCTGGTGGTGCAGTATTTAAAGAAAATTAGGTGACCCAAATCACCCACTATCTTACGGTGCAAGTCAGAAGGTTACACAGCATTGATGTGCTTTGTTTTCTGCCTAGAATCCCAGAGCATCCAAATGCACATCTGTAAACACAATAATAGTGTTTTAGCAGGTCACTGACCATCTAGCCCACATTAATAAGTGTAATGACCATGAACGCCCCATCTGCCTTTTGTTTATTTTAAAATGGTGAGATGTTAAGTTAGATTCATTTTTACTATCGTGCATTAACAATATGATGCTGCAGCAACCCCTGCAGTGTTTGTCAATAACACATTCCCTAGTAATGTGTCACTAAATA
>NW_005187424.1:5002305-5005457 GCF_000239375.1 Pundamilia nyererei | reverse complement strand
GTGTGTGTGTGTGTGTGTGTACACTAAATATACATAACCTGTTATAGACATTCAGAAGCTATGTTATTCTTCATTTCCCTGGGATAATTCACAAAATATTACCATAAACATTACATAACAAAAATAAGCCGTATATTAGATTCATCTACTAGTTAATTTTATCTGTAGTCCGTGCAAACAACATTGATTAAGATAAAAATACAAATAAAGACCCAAAATGTAGGTAGAGTTATATAATCAAATATACAGGTCTGTACTTTAAGCCAGGATTCTGGGTTAGGCCAGCTAACTTGTTTTGGTCACTAGTAGAATTCTAGTGAACCTGTCTGCATGGAAGATGCCAACTTATCTTTAACCCCTCTCCAACTACTCGCTTAGTATCAGTGAAACATACATTTTAAAAAGTATTAAACTTGGCAAACTAGAAAAGGAGACAAAGTTTTGCCCTATCACCACAAGCAGTGTTGCACCATTTCACTACTGCCCGGTGAGTAGTTGGCAAGTGTTTAGAAATAAGTCTCTGTCTTCCTTTAAGGTGTTTGGTACTGCACCATATAACTTATTAGCATTTTCACCTTGTGACTGCCAGAAACCTCCTGCAACAACTTGCCGGCTGGTTAGGGAATACACATTTATCCCTTGTGACCAGTGGTTGCTAAGGAATTGCCGACCGGCTCTTTGTGGCTTGTTTAGGGTTAAACTTTGGTTAGTCAGCATCATGTGGTGTTTCTCTAATCATGGTAGCTTATGCTGCAAGTCTAACCTGCACTGCAGAAGATTATGTTGAAGATAAGTAGCAGGTATAAAAACATCACTTCCTGACCAATTAATTATGTTGAAAAATAACGTCTCTTTCCTGACACATTCCCTTGGACCTCAGTGGGCAAGTGCTTGTTTGGAGAGAATCTAATCCCCATGACTTGATGAGCACAAATGAGGGATAAAGATTGCCAGTGAAGGAAACTACTCCGTAATGACTGCAAGTGATTTCCAGCCAAGTAATTGCAAATCTGAGAGCCTGAACTAAAGTCGTTGTACTTGTTGAGTTTACATAATATTTGCAATTAAACAGGTTTGTTTTTTTTTACATTAAAAGAATACATAGAAGTAACACATTATTTTAATTGTATCTGTTATAATCAGATTTATCCATGCCCTAATGATACTGATCCACAATTGTGTTACTTTAATCCACTATGTTATTAACGTCTTTTTATTTTTTTCTATTTTCTAAGGTTGCTCATTCTTTGTAAAATATGGCACTCGAGTGCTAGTACTGGTCTTGGTTTTAGATTATTCAGATTCTTCAGTTATTGCCCCTTCTGTTTGTTTGAGCTAATTAATTAAAGTTGTGGAGAAAAAGTTGTTTCATAGTACAGGTCTCACCTCTGGCCCTTGCAAAACCTTTTGTGCAAGAATACTTGTTTTTTTCTTCAGTCTGTATAAAGTAGTGAATGCCCGGCCATCTGTTCGGGACCTCAAGCTGAAATGCATCTGGGTTCTGTGGCAGGACGATGATCCAAAGCCCACCTGTTAGTGGGTTAAGAAAAACAAAGGGGCGATCGTGGCGATCGTGGCTCAAGAGTTGGGAATTCGCCTTGTAATCGGAAGGTTGCTGGTTCGAGCCCCAGCTCCGACAGTCTCGGTCGTTGTGTCCTTTGGGCAAGACACTTCACCCGTTGCCTACTGGTGGTGGTCAGAGGGCCCGGGCGCCAGTGTCCGGCAGCCTTGGGGTGGATGATTATGTATAGTGTAAAGCGCTTTGGGGTCCTTAGGACCAAGTGCTATATAAATACAGACCATTTACCAAAGTGACGACTTTGGAGTGGCCTGGTCAATGTCCTGACTTGAATCCAATTGAGATGCTGTAGCATGACCTTAAAAAGGCAGTTCTTGCTTAAAAACCCTCCAGTGAGGTTGAATTACAACAATTCCACATGGGATGAGCCAAAATTCCTCCACAGCACTGTAAAAGACTCATTGCTAGTTGTCGCAAACACTTGATTGCAGTTGTGGCTGCTAAGCAACAACTGCTGGCGACAACCAGTTATTAGGTTTAGAGGGCAATCACTTTTTCACATGGGGCCATTTAGGGTGAGATTTTTTCACCTCTATTAATAAACACCTTGAATTAGAAACATAAACACCTTGAATTAGAAACATAAACACCTTGAATTAGAAACTGCATTTTGTGTTTAGTTGTATTATCTTTGTCTAATCATTTAAATTTGTTTAATGATTTAAAACATTAAGTGTGTCAAACATACAAAAAAAAGAGGAAATCAGGAAGGGGGCACAGGCTTTTTCACACCAGCGTACATAATAATTTCTTAAGAACGCATGCATCTCCTGACCTGCTCAGGGTCAATCACCAGCCAGTAAGTATTGCATAAAAGGGACTGAGAGGTGGGAAATAATGAACGACAACACTTGAGAGAACGCATGTGAACTGACATGAAAGGAGCGGGAAAATCACAGTCGTAGAAGTATAGAGAAAAAATAAAATGAGCAAAGACTATTGGAATGGAAAAAAGGAAGCATATGAAGCAGAGATGAAGAAGCTAATGAGCAAGAAGAACATGGTAGAGTGAGCAAGGTATTAAGAGTGTGATTGTATTCAGCATTCAAAGCCATCCCACTGGGATCTTCTGAAGGGTTAATAATCAATGCCAACACATCGAGCTGGGCCAATTAACACACAGCTAGAGATCCACCATGACCTGGTAAATGAAGCGAGAGAAAGTGAGGGAGGAGGAGAGATTGATTTTGTTTATACAGAACTAAAGCACTGTCTGAAGAAAAAACTGTCCTCCTTTCAGTTGGTGCTATTATTCTTAAGTAGATTCCAAAATAGTTTTTGCTTAAACTGGGCAACATTGTACAGAAAGAACAACTCATAGCATTTGAAAGCAGCCTATGCATGTGTTCATATGTGACATGCACACTGTAAAAACATCAGGTTATAGACATTAATGTAAACAGAAGCTAGTAAGTTATTGGACTCAAGTGTACTGACAGTATCTGCTGATACAATGACAAATAGTGTAATGATTGGGATTTGGCTTTCTTGATGAATTTGAGATTGTACTGTCCGTAAGTGTCTCTATGCTGTCTAGCAACATGAGCCTGCTCAATCTGTTTGTAAGAGTTGA
>NW_005187424.1:4989467-5002130 GCF_000239375.1 Pundamilia nyererei | reverse complement strand
GGCTTGCTGAGCCTTGGTCCCTGTGGGACATGGTTGTGGAGGATGGGGGTTCTTCGGCTCTTCGGCTCCTGGGGCCTTGGTGCCCAACTCCCTTGGTGGGGTAGGCTGCCTGTTGCATCTTGTGCTCTTGGGCTCTTACCCTTTGGCCGCAAGGACTGCATCTGGTGCATCCCTCCTCCTTCCGCTGGGCTGGGCATGCAGTTATCGTCGGGATGTGTGTCCTCGGGTCTTCTGTATTCTTATGGGTCTGCGGAACATTAAGGATCTCCTGGGTCTTTCTCTGTGTGCCTCTGGGTCCATAGGAGACATTATAGTGGCTTTTCATTCTGATTATCAAATACATTCCTTGATAAACACACACACACACACACACACTCAGCTAGAAAAAAATATTTTGTCTTATTTTGTGGCTAAATGTCTTTCTTGCGCGTTTTATTGGTGTCCCCACTCTCAAATATTGTTAGGGCTTAACCTTACAAGACTGTGAACCTGGACTGCTGTTGTAAACTGATTTTATATGAATAAAATTGAATAAAATTTATACGACTTGTATTGTATTACATTGCACTTTATTGGATTGAACTGTAATCAGGTCATTTGACCTGCATACAAATATGCATAGAATCGTGCAAACTGTGTAAGGAAAAAAAAACATCATTCCCATCAATGTCACACAATCACAAGAAGAGATTCTGCTGATTGCTCATTTGCCACCTCTGGCCTATCGGTTGCTGGATTCAACAACGGTATGAGCTACTTTAGTAACTTCGTCTTCTACTTTTGTACATCCCATGCACCAAAATTACTATGGCGATATGCAGAATCACTATTTTACTATCACTGCATTACAAAATGACTGTCATGAAAAACAGATACATACAGGTGTGCCGTGAGTTAGGCTATTTTTAAATTTGATAGAAGCAATGACAGAGAAAGTTAGAGTTACAAAGAAATGGTTGTCATATTCAAATATATTTTAATAGATGTTGCAACCCTATCCACTAACACTGTAACTCAAAGTCACCAATATTTAAGCATGGAATTTGGTGGCAATTGTAACAATGAGATTTAGCTCTAATTCTTGCAATTGTCCTGTGAAGTTATTTCAGTGTGCATATTATAAGCAACTATGTTTATCCTACTTTCGGCTTCAAAAAAATGTAATGTGGTCATTTCCTACCATCAAAATGCAAAGTGGTACGATAAGATCATCCCTTTAAAGTTTGGCATTCACCTATCACTGTTTTTTTTTTCTTTTTTCTTTTAATAAACAAGAACAATGAATCAGGTTGGCAAAACAGCCATATCTAAAAAAAAAATGTTTAGACCTAAAGAGTGAGGCAATTGATAAGAATGTGTTTGCTTGAACAAGCAAATGGCTTCTATAGCCCCATATCTTTCAAATTAGAATCTGCAACTTGTTAGATAAACTAAACATTTCCTGCCACCAAATAAAAGTCTTTTTATCCTTTTGCAATTGAGGTCCCATGGATGTCTGTCAGTAGCTTTTTTTGTTTTGGTTTTGGTTTTACTTGTATAGACAGCAATTTGTACATCAGTTTTTCAGCTGATGGCAGGCATATATATATATGTGTACACACCCCCTCTTCTGAGACATATATATATATATATGTATACATGTAGTCCTAGAAACAGCAAAGACACTGTGCAGGACCCTTGAGCTTGAAGTCTCTGATAGGGGACCCACGCCTGAAAGATAAAGACCACCCACAGGCTGAGTGGAAATTTTATTTATTCGTCTTTTTTATAAATGAGCACTAAAAACTGCCCAAGTTTTTTCCTTTCACTGTTTATTTGATGTATTTCTTTGGTTTGTTTTAACTTATTGATATGAAATCCTGATGGAGATACATCTTTTTTTTGTGGCAACACTGAATTGACTGAATTTTATTACCATAATACTGTATAAATTAGATTTGTGAAAGTCAAAGGGTGGGGTTAAATTAATTAATTAGGACATGTCCAAATCCCAATACATTATTAGATTTGTATAAACCAGGATCATGATGGCTGTGAGTGGTTAAAACTAAACTGTTTTTCCTCTTTTTCTCAATTTCCCTCTTTCTAATCTCTTGACAGCCCTTATTACCAGGACTCAAAGAGCAAAATGTAATATTTTGTTCAGGGATGTGAAAGGTTAATTGTACAGTGTATGCGCTGTCCGCATGTGTGCATTACTATTCAGCAGTGTAGCTGAGCGCATTACCACTGGACCTATTTTACATTCAGTGAGAAGCGGTCCTCTAACTGCTGCTGTATTCAAAGACAGCTTCTCTTGGAACTGTGCCTTCATCCATCACTGACGTGTTGGACTCGTAGTTGCATTGCCATCCAATTGCCAATCAGCATTGTTACACGAAATAAATAATTGACCAAAAACAAAAATCCTTCGCAAACCACAGAAATTTGTGTTTGACCTAATGGCTGGACAAAGCTGGGGTGAAAGACAGCACAGATGCACTAATCATGGCAGAACTGGAGCAAGCTCTAAGCACAAGAGCAACAGAAGCTAGAGTCTACCACACAAGGACATGTTATGATAAGCTAGCACATAACAGAAGGGTGCAAGATTGTTGTAGACATGGTATACATTGAACGCCATAACCAAGTGGCTGGTATGGTACAGAGGAACAGCTATGGTGAGTATGGCCTGGAAGTTCTGAGGTCAAAATGGGATACAGACTCAAAGGTGGTTAAATGACCAAGGTAGCAAGGTTCATGTGAAAAGGTCGCTCCCAAGACCATCAGAGAAAACTCTGGAGACAACGATTAAGCAGTTAGCAAATGAAGGAGAATTACATGAGGAAAACGCAGCCTGTTTACCACCCTGAGTAAGCTGAATAATCTTGTGAGGTCTGAATGGCAACGCTGGTTGTTTTGAACTGTCGCTTATTGGGCTGATGGGTTTCAGGTTGTCTGGTCAAGTACTGGAAATGCTTCATCTCTGCTGCTCATTTCCAACAGACAGGTCTGTGAAGCAACAAAGTGTCACATATCAGTGGTAGTTTGACAGATTCATAGACAGACATTACCATGTAAACTGTCAGATTCAAGGACTGGACTGAAAATGAAAAAGCAGCCAATGGCTAAAGTAAAATGTTGAAAGACCTTTAGAGTTATTGTTCAATCCTCAGGAGCATAATAAATGAGGGCTGACTCTAGAAAATAATAGAATATTATGATATTAGTTTATTTAGCACTGAATTAGATCTATCAGACTAGAAATATTTGAAAATGTTTCAAATCATCTTTTCAACGTAGCCACAGAATTCACTGTCCCTGGATCAGTGATTTAACTCTCTGCTGTCTCTCTGATGTGCTTTGCTAATTTCTCCATCCTTACTTGATGTGCGTAAAAGTGCCAGTGATGAGTGGAGTCGTCTTTATTGGCAGCCTCTATCATCACTTGCATTCCACCTTAACACTAGCCCTGGCACCTGAATAAAGATTTCCTATCATGGAGCCTGAGCACAGGCGCCATGCTCTTAAAATGTGACAAATGCAAATGGGACGAGAGAAATCAAATGTGACTAACGTGTGTGGAAACAGAGAAAATCAATTGTCTCCTCAACAAATGGATGAGCTATTAAAATGATTGTGCTCTACAGGAATATATTATCCTCAGCAGCTGCCAGCAGAGGCAACAGCAGCTCATATCCCAAGTCTGCTTGGCCCAAGAAAGCACATCGAGCTCCCACAGAGGCAATTATATATGCAATATGCATGGGCGAAACATGTGATTTATCTGCCTGCTCTCATGCTAATAGCTCTTACATATTACCATTATAGCAAACATAAAGCATTCAATAAAAACACAAATCAAAATAAGACCATAAATGTATTCTTTGCCAAAGTTAATTTGTCTGGCTCTGTTTGAAAGGAGATGGTGCATAGATGCTAAAAACTGGCTTTGAAGAAGCATTGCCATTTTCCATCTTTAATAATAGAAAAGCTTTTGACTTGCATAGAAATTTAAGCTTGGGAGTTTGGGACCAGACTTTGAACTGTTATTTCAAATCAGGATGAAGAGACATTTCTCTTCCTCACCCCATTTGTCAGTGATATTGTGAATAAAGAATTAATTAAAGCTCAGATGCTTTAGAAGAGACGAGATATGAAACATTAAAAAAAAAGCCTTTCATGAAACAATTGCAGCTCGCTGAAGTTTGAATAAACAGTTTTTCATCAATCTCTGTGGGGTAGAGCGGCTTCAGAGGAAAGGATTCAATCCACTCATCAGATAAAGATATTTGCCAGCCCTCAAATGCGGCCATATTAACACTTCAAAACAATCAGAGTATCTCTGCAGGCGTAGGAAAGGTTACACAGCATGAAAATAACACAGATTTTCTTGTTTTTTGAAGTTTCTGAACAGCCTTTTAGAATTATTTGCCATAAAATAAATACAGATATTGTACACGATATCCATGCTCAATCCTATTAGTTGGAAGAAAATGTCAAGAAGAGGAAGAAGAGCCATCTGGCTTAAACAGGACACATCTTCACATGATATTGATGGGGTAGTAACCTTCTGAAATGACAGTTTTACTGGAGTCTCAAACATGGCTCCATTAAAGTTTTAATAAATTATATCACAAAATGGTAATGTGGCCCGCTGCACCAAGTGACCAGTGTCCTTTGGGAATGACACATTATATATTCGCTTGTTTGTCTTCAGGTTAACCCTGAAGACAACCCTGGGATTTTAGTGTTATGAAGGTCTGTAAGACAGCGGTCCTCAACCTTTTTTGTGCCATGGACCGGTTTATGCCCGACAATATTTTCACGGACCGGCCTTTAAGGTGTCGCGGATAAATACAACAAAATAAAACTAGTAACCGGTACTGAAAAAAGAAGATTTATTCATAACACACGTGAAAAGACCCAGGAAAACTGAGTTAACAATAAAAACAATAACAAAATAACGCTGAAAACCGATAAAAACCCTGAAGACCATATAGCGGTATGGACCAGTAGCGGCCCGAGGCCCGGGGGTTGGGGACCGCTGCTGTAAGACAGTGTTGCTTCATTACATCATTAATTTTTTAAATCATTTTAAGACAATTTTATTGTTCTCTACACCTTCACATTTATCTTAAAAGAGGGCACTGCTACCCTTTTCGTGTGAATGTGCATGATTCAGAAACCCTGGGTCAACTTAGTTGGCAACCACCTTTGTCTGACTAGTTGGTATGATTTTAGATGTTACTGTAAGCTAACAAGATAAGAACAATGTGTTGACACATAGCATATATACATTTTTACCGAGCCAAACCTGAAAACACAAGCAAAAGTCCAGGTTTGCCTGCAATAAAATTAGCTGTGGCAGCTTATGTTGGAGTATTAACATGGATGGATGGTTTATGAGCTATAGTTATAATATTGCTTCCGCGGCTGATGTGATTAGCTAATTGCTTTCGTGTGGCCTTACAGCTTATGTTGTGTGTAGACACAGGTGAAACACCAGAGCCAGATGATGCTAATTAGGTTTATGCTCTTATTTGTATCCCAAAATTAATATGCATGTAGGACATTTAGGACCCTTTGTTTCACATGCTCATACAAGTTAGCTGAAAACAGAAGTTCTGACTCGTTTCATACTGCTAGCTAAAAATGCTACTTTTACTAAAGGATCTGAATTTGGCTTTTAAATTTAAAGACAGATCAATGTGTTCTGAAAAATTGTGTTTGGTAGGTAAGCAGTAAGATGTCGTTTCAACACAGCTGTGTAGATTGACACATACAAGCAAACACAGACACACTCAAGTCACTTGAGACATGACGTATCGTTAGAATTGGGCATGTGTCCCAAACCACAGGGAGCCCTTCCAACAGCTTGGATTATAGATGCAGGTCTTCCACACACATACACAAGAAAACACAAACTAACACAGCAACACACACAATGCCTCCTGCTGCTGCTCCTGGCGAGCTATGTGACGTGGCCTGCTGACTAGAGAATGGCACAATTGTGTGTTTGGGCCATCTGCTGCTGAGACTGATATAGATATCACACACACTAAACACACAAGCACATTCTGCAGGCATACATAAATGTTTCCCTCCTACTTACAGATAGACAAAACAGATATGTGGCCCATCTTTATCAAGGTTATCCATACGTTATTCTTATATTATTTAGCATCGCTCAAGCCAAAAAAGAAATGTAGATAGATAGATATTTTGTATGTTTGTAACCAGCTTTTGTTCAGTGCTGAAAAATGTTTCTTCAGCATGAGGATGAAATACCAGCCAGTCCAATCTGGAAATGTCTTTATTGCTGAACTTTAGAGTCCAGACCTCTCAGAGTCAGAACAATAAAGAGAGTAAACATCAGGAACCAAACAAACCTGAAGAGAAGACTCAAATAAGGCCAACGGATCAAGTTTTATTGACATCTCTTTCCTGCAATTAGGAAAACGGAAATGACAGACTGACAGCTCCTGTGAGGAGTCTGGGTGTAAGAAATGCTTTAAAGAACTCAGCCAAATAGAAGAAGTACATACAAAAAAGATCTGCTTTATTAATTGATAAAAAAAATAATGAATCTCAATTAGTCAAATTCTCCAAATGTTGAACTCCCTAATGGAGTTGGGTTTTTATGTGAACAAATACTTTAGTATAAAGAACAATTTTGAAGAAAGGTCTTTATTTAAAAAAGCCTCCATGTGAATGTTATGGTCATGAATGTCTTTCCAACTGTGAAAATAAAGTCGTAGAGGACTGCAGGCTCATGTTGCGTGCTGATACCTTTTCTCCAGTTCAAAAGCACAAAAAAGGAAATATTCACAGATTCATAGTTTTCGTTCTTGTGCACAAACGATTTCAGTCAGTTCCTTGAGAGTTGTACGGGTTTATCAGACTACATTTTTATGGTATTACAAATTTGATGTTCCAGGTAGCATCTTGAGGCAATTGTTTTTGTGATTTGGTGCTGTATAAATAAAATTGTATCAAATGGAACTGAAATTGCTGACAGCTTGATAGATTTTTATCATGTTTGGAATGGCATCCTGTTTAATCCTCACTCAGTTTTAACAAAATAGATTTTTCTACTGGTCCATGATCTCACAGTAATTCTGTCTGAGGAAAACATTTCAAGAACAGTCTGACTCAAATTTGGCCAGTCTCCCATTGTAGGTCATCTCTTTGAGGAGTGCTGCACCAACTCAAGATCATTAATTGGAGGTCCCACTTTGAAGACGTGCATCTGTAATTTGCACATGATCTTTTCCAATGTATCAAATTATCGACCCTTCAACTGGAATACTTTTGTCGTATGAAGACAATAGTTTAGGCAACCAGATATCATGAGCTAAACTGGTAATGAGTGAAGATAAAAAAACAATATGTCCAAAAAATAAGTGCAATTTTTCTGGAAGTGGTCCAGAGGTGCACAATGTAAAAAGGAGTATAACATTTAAAGCAGTTTTTGTTAAATTTTACAGAGAAATATAGATTCTTTACAGCTTGATAGTTTGCAATACGTCATTATTATTTCACAGCTTTTCACAGTATTTGTTCATGATTCATTATTAAGCAAACACAATCACTTATCAAGTAAGTTTGTTTAGGAAAACTAAATACATTTCAATGAACAGTTCTGGGAAATAATGGGATCTTGCTTTCTGTTTATCTCCAAAGTAACAAGTCTTTCTCCACTCTTTCTAGATCTTTTTCAAGCTTGTCAGATGACAGTGAAGAGTCAAGAGCCAGGTACCTTTACAGACAGTGGGTGGGACTTGGTTTAACTGATGTCCACCTATCCAATCACACTGTTCTGCTCAGTCTGCCTGGTTCCACACCCAACACCATCACTGACAGATCTAGCCACCAGTGTTTCATGCCAAACGGGACCCCTTGTGACCAGCGTGGGCCAAATGATGTGACAAAGCAGCAGTTCTCCTATGCTGCATACTCTGCCATGGGAAGCGTGCAGGTATGGTTGTGCTGTGTTGTGTCATGTTGACATTTCTTGAAACGAAGGCTGTGTAACCTTTCTGGTTGCTGGAACCCGGTCCTAGTCTTTCTCACTCCTAACCCCAGCCATGGTCATGAACAAAGGTCATGGCACGAACTTTTAGGTTCTAATGCTGATAATTTGTTTAACCAAAGCTCAGTGTTGAACTGTTGTTTGATTTATTTGATATACTGTAACTGTCTAAACGAGAAGGACACATATGTTATATTAAGCAGCTTTTCTAATAGCAGGTTGTTTGAAATGCAGAAAGCTCCCAGATTTTAGGGAGGTAATGCATAGAACGTGGACAGAATAACTAGCTGTCGTCAGGTAAATGCAAGTAATTGATTTGTTAGACTGAATAGCGCAGTGTTCAAATCTAAAAATGAAGCAGTCCAATTAAGTTTGACAAAAAACAAACAAAAAACAACAAAAAAGCTCATCAAGTTTAAATTGAAAATTAAGGCAGATTCATTGACAGTCGATGGCCAAAACCCCCCAATTCTACTCAACAATGTCTTTATTAAGCTTTATTTTATTTTTGTATGTGTTTGATAAAGGATGTGCTTTGGAATACATTGTTTATACCAATTTTAACTTCTTTAAATGATGTTGTTGAATGAAAAAATTAATATATTGTATCTGCACAGGTAACTGAACAAAATGGAGTAGAGTCTTTAAAATGGGTCATACTCAAGATGTTTTTTTTCTTTTGTTTTTCTGTATTTTTATAGAACCAAAAGGGACATTTTCTTAAAGGCTGTCCAAAGCCACCTCTTTCAGATAACCTCATTAACACACATTATTACATACACATTAGAAAGATAATAATACACTTGTACAATACAATAACACCAACACACTCAATGCAGAGATCTTAAAAAATGTTTTCATAGTAGTTGTGTCATGCACAGTGCACAGTTAATCTTTTTACCATCCTTCAAGAGTGTGAAGGTTAATGGAAGTCATTATGTATGTAGTCCACCCACTCTAGCTAGAAGACACACAGACATGCATACACAAAGCATACAGTCACACTATTTTTAGAGAGTTTTACTTCTCTGTATCCTGGGAACAGAGAAAGGGGTTGAAGGAGATGCTTGTTATTCCCTTGAGCCCCTGCCCGGCCTGAGGGCAGATGAAAAGTTGGAGTGATTCTTTGAATACCAAGTTTTCTTCTTCTTTTCTCCCCCTTCCTCTCCCTTCGTTCTCCTTTCTCCGCTTTACTCGATCCATCCAGCTGTCCACTCGTCGAAGTCTACCCAAAGGAGGGTCACAGTCATCCATCACTTTATTATTTCCTAGCTCTGTTCCTGCACGCTGCCTTGAATTAAGCGGTGGTTTGCAGGATCTAAACATGGCTTTCAGACAATTAAATATGGCATTTGTGATGGATGGATTGGGCCCAGAGCAAGTATACTGGACTAATAAGTCCTGCTGTTGGTGGCCCTGTTTTGCTGGTGCTGGACTGTGTGCTCTTAAAATTAACAAGTTCCACTATTGTGTTAAATTTGAAAGTAAAATACAATAACAGCAGCTTGTATTATTAATTCTTGATCTGTAACAGAAGAAGACGATATCACCATGTTCATTATGTTGCTATAGGCAAAGTGTATTTCAGTGAAGGGCGTTGTTTACACAGCGTGGTTCACTGGACTGTTTTAAGTGGAAAAGAGGTTGTTCACTTAATAAGTAATAACAGAGAATGGCAACAGATGTGGGAAACTCTACGAGAGAGGGACCCAGTTGCCACAGGACCCTTAGGACTCGTATAGACCGAACAGTGAAAATACAATAGCAGTGTCCCAGGTGTCATGAACATCCATGAAGAACAGAAAATCCTTCTGGTATAGCACGCATTCACCAGAGGATGTTATCCATCAAGTGAAGCAAGATACCAGCCTCCCTGTAGAGCTTCAGGGCCATTCGGTCACAGCTGTAAGAACACAGTAAAACATGCAAAACAAGCATGCAAAAAAGTTGTTAGACAAAGTATCGACCAACATAAGAACAACTAAGAACTTCAGTTTTTTGCAATGCTTTTCTATAAAAGGTAAAATGTATTCTTGATTTTTTTACCTAAAGCTCTATGTGCTGTTTACTTATCCCCCCAATAACAAATTAGATCATCATTATGCTGCTTGAATATCAAACATTTTCAGTCAGTTTGCTTGTCTGAATATCTTTAAACTCTGCTTTAAAACTTTTTTTACTTTAAAATTGAAGTAGCTGTCATGTAAACTGGATATGATTCTACTCTTTCCTGATTTACTAGTAAATAAATACAAGCCTTGTTTATATACGTTCTCTCTGGAGTCAGTAGATTAGTTTCTAAGAGCCACATCATGTGAAAATTCAATAGATTTATAATGGTTTCTAAAATTGCCCAATTTATCTTATTTTACAGGGAATTAATCAACTATAAGAAAAAGCTTGCTGGACTGTTTCTTTTCCTGATATACTATTCAGGAATTATTTAAAAAAAAAAAAGAGAGAGAGAGAAAGAACGTAACTAACATAAATAAAAAAATAAATAAATAAATCACACCCAATTGTTAAAGAAAGGATAAGAAAAATGCCAGCATTTATTCATAAATGGAGCCTTACTTTTTCTGCAGTGTTATACTGGCCACCTGCTTTTATGAGGGGTTTTGTGTGTCTGTGTTTTAAATGAAGTTAAAATTTGACCAAAGTTTTTTAAATAATAGGTTTTCTTGACATGAATTATTAATCGAATATGATAAACTGAATTCACTTCCAATCCACCGGCTGAGCAAACGTCAGTATTGAAAGAAACTTTATGCAAACCCACAGGCTCAATTATGTGACTCAATATCACACTGTAAAAAAGCTCGCTAATGCTTTATAAAAGCTCACTTTTAAGCCTTCCAAGGATAGACTGTTGGGAAAAGATTCTGACTAATTCAACACAGGTAGAGTAAAAAATACTCGTCCTGGTGCTTTCCCTTTTCTCTTTTCACTTTATCATCCTTTTTTTTTGTCATTTGTATGAATTTTCCTTTCCATTGTCAGTTATACACATAAGGATACAAACATACACTATATAATGAATTACTGGAGTAACTGGAGATCCAGGAATGCATTTGCTCCCAGAAAGCTTTATAAATGGCTATTCTGTATTCTCAGGCAGCACTGCCATGGTCCATTGCCTACTGAACTCTGACCAAGGGACACGTGCATGCAGTTAGGGGCTGTACATAGATACATAAATGTACAGTATTACTCAAGGTCTCAAAAAAAGAAATGTTTCAAGTGTGATCATGTCTGTCCTTTATAAAGTAGCTAAATTGAAGGTGATGGCTGTAAAGATTGAAGCCAGCGCAGCCTTAATCATCAATCAGACTTTTGAGGTACGGCGCTACTAGTAGTGTCTGTGAAGGTTCTCAGTCATCCAGGTCATCGTAGTCAAAGGAGCTTGCAAAGAAAAGCATCTTTAAGTTACTTGAAGACGTCTTCAAGCTCCTTTGACTGCTACTAGTAGTGTTTTCTTTACAATTTCACAAATTTTAAAAGTGCTTCATCATCATTGTTTTAACTCAGTGATTTACATGCGTTTGAAGTCATTCTTTGATTGGGGAAGGTTAGGTATGTCTCAAAGTGGAAAATTCAACAAAACGTGAAAATCGTTTCTTCCTAAACCACTTTCTAAACAGAGAGGCTGTCAGAGGTTTGAAGAAACTTTCTTTTAAAAGTTAAAGTTTGGGGAAAAGTAATGAGAGAAGAGATTGCAAAAACACCTAGTGCAGTTTATAAAAAGAATAAATGGATGGTGGCTCACACCTCGTTGTTAATAAAGAGGAGTGATGCCATAGCAAAGCAGATAAAGTGGACTATGACAGCTACACGCAAGAATCTAATATTTCTTTATTAACTTTACCTTAATGCAGGTAGGATGGAGAATGATACACCCAACCCCGGGTGAGATGCCCTGGGGCAAGAGCTGACATCTCCACTGAGACTGCTTGAGATTTAGAGGCGTTTGAGAGTTTAGAAAGAGTAAGGATATAATGTATGAAGCATTGCCCTTTATGAGAAACTACTTTTGGCCTTCTGCTGTCAGAACCAGAAGGAAGAATGGAGTCAACCTTTCAGCTACTACCAGACTCACTTGATTTACTATACTGCCGTTGGACCACAGGACAATGGTGGGTTAATAGGGATGGTCATAACTGCTGCTAGAGGACTCCCACTATGGCTCGTTCTGGAGATGCAGATAGGAGTCTAGTTCCTCTTAAAGATTTCTTTTCAGAAAAACATGTCAAATAATTTGTCCCCTGCCAACAGTGAAACCTTGAGCTTTGTGAAGTATCTACGTTGATGGTTTACACACTGTAATTTCACAGAGGGGCCTCTCAGGGTGCTGTTACAAGAGATGTTTGAGGAAACTGGCAAGAACAGCAGCTAAGTTAATGGCAAAAATGCCTACATTTTTAAAAACTAATAGAATATGGCTTCCATCTGTGAGGAAAAAACATGACATTTTTTGTTGCTTAAGGCTCACGTTGTTAGTTGCTGTAGCATTATCTTTGCCTATACCAGTACAAGCAAGACTTTGCATTCAAACAACCCCCATTACAATAAAGTACTATAAAAATGTCACAAGTTGCACGTGTTAACAGTAGCTTAACAATATGTGTGCTTCTAAAAGTACACAGACAGTA
>NW_005187424.1:4974669-4987812 GCF_000239375.1 Pundamilia nyererei | reverse complement strand
TCCTTTGGCAGTTGAAATTCTGCATTTGTAACTAATTAACTATACTTTAGCTTACATATCTTTCCTATACAATTTTTTTTCTAGGAACATAAATCCTCATAGAAATCAGGACGACTTCTTATACAAAGTTTAGTTGCCTTCCTGCAACATGTATCCATGTACTATAACATATGAAGAAATATCCAGACCCAATAATTTTTTAAGATCCAGTCAGGCCACTTCTACAAATAAATGTATAATAGTAAATTTTCCTAAATTGCATTAATGCCAGACACACAATTGTCTGTCTCAGGCAGGCCTTCTTTCAACCTGTCCCCTCATGCTGTCTGACATAATGCCTGTATGAAGGTACGGTTTCCACTTGACGTGATGAGACTTAATTGCAAAGTATGTGCAGGCTTTAATCAGCAGACTACAAAGGAAAGAAACAAACCTTAATCGTCTTTCTTTTCCTTGTATGACTGGTCTAATTCACGTCATCATTTCTTCTTTCTTCATATGCTGTATGCATTTAGAAACAGAGACTGAGATATAAAATTATTGCAATTATTGTTTTTTTATGTAGTCCATATTCTTCCTTGCTTTGTGCTTATTTTCATGCAGATTAGAGTATTCTTATATATTAAATCCCTATAATCAGCCACAGCCACATTTTTACCTAATGTTGTAGAAGTGCCTCTCCTCTGAAAACAGCTCTGAACATCCGGACGGGGCTGAAAGTCTTTGTGGGGTATTCTCTATGTTGTTCAGCACAAGGACATTGGCAGGGCATCATTTGGGACTCAGTCAAAGAATCCTCACATTTGGACTCTGTCAATCAAAGCCTTTGGGTCCGTGTGCTGTTCCTCGAGTCATTTCTTAGGCTGGAGGTCTGAAACGATTGTTGCAGCATGTTGGACAGTAACATTTGCATGGACACCAGGATGTAGAGTTTCCCTGGAGAACATTGTACCATAACTAGACAATCCACATACTAAACTTTGCCCATCATTGCATTTAATTTTATATTAATTTTACATACACTGGGTCCACTCACACCTAAGATCCTAAAGTATAAGATTGTGAGAATGCTCGTTTTAGCAAAGACATAAATTAATTCCTGATTGAATGATAGCTAGGTAAATATTCACATTTATTTTCTTCTCATTCAAAAAAGAAATTTGCATGCATGACAAGCCTGCACTTAAAAATACATACAGAACAGATTTAGGATAAGATACTGGATATATATTGGTCAACCAAAACCTGGTTTGACTGACAGGCTAGGTTGAAAGGAAAGATGTTTAAAAAAAGAGGTTAAAAAATGATTACCTTAACAGGTGAAAGATGCTCACTGCTTCAGCCAGACAGAGGACACTTACATCGTTAATTTTATTACCTTGTCAAGATGAAATGAAAGAATAAAGGTAGAGAGGAAAAGGAGATTGGTCTAGTTTAAGCAGTGCCATCTCAATCCGTATAGAATTTTTCTGTATTACAATTTGCTGTGTCTTGTACTGTTCCATGGCTTTCGGTTTAAATGGAAGACTTTTATAATGCAAATTCAGGCAGGAGTGATAAATCTCTCGCGCTCTCATGTACTGGGGTCCCCTGATGCAAAAAGATGTGTTCTCTCTCACTTTCTCGCATTCACACAGTCGGGCACTCTCTACCCCTCACTCACATTCACCCTACTGCAGCATCGTGTTACACTCGCCCCCAGGCCACATGAAAAATGAATCAGGCCCAGGTGAGGAAGTAGTGATGGGTGGAGTAGGGTAAAAGAGAGAGACTAAGAGAGAGAGAGAGAGAGACCCCAAAAAAGTAATGCTTTGACTTTCCTCAACAGCTTCTAGGTCACTTTAATTTGGGAGGTGATAACAGTTGCTCAGTTACCCAGACATGCATGGAGACAAAAGTACACATGCGCACACACACACACATGCATGCACGCACACACTCACATACAGATACAAAGACACTTCGTCAAAGTGATTTCGGGATGCTGCAAAATCAACAGATTCTTTGGTAGTAATATTCTATATAGTCAATTCTGGGCATGCACGTTGGTTATTAATTGACGTCTATCTGGTTTTTTTTTTGTTTGTTTGTTGTTGTTTTTTTTGGAGGGGTGGGGGGTCCTCAACAAGCTTAAAACTGAAAGTCATTTAATATTGTCCTAATGAGAAGCCAATGTCAGCATCTCACTTTTAGACAGTAAATATAAAGATCTGATATCCAGAGTAAGGCCATGCAGGAATTATTAATTATTCAGTGAGCTTCCAGTTGACTTGGCATATAAATACATAAATGCTACGTAAAATCTGGGTGGTGTTACCCTCAAACATATTAATAAACGATCAGAGTTTTTAATATTAATTTAGTATCGTAGATCCCTGATGTTCTGCTTGTTTTTCATCACCAGGGTGAGGTGGTGGACATCCAGTATGGCAGTGTCGATGACCTAAGAAGAGCCAAAGAGACCCTGAACCTCACCAACCAGATTGCTGTTGTCAAACTTGGCAAAATACCTTTACTATACAAGGTAAGATAGAAAGCTCCACAAAGTAATGCTCACTATACTGTGCCAATAAAGGTATCAAATGATATGGTCTGAAATGGTAATCCTGCAGCAGGAGAAATGAAATGTTTTGATCTTTAAAAAAATTCCAAGGTATGACTCAAAAATGATTTTCTTGTAATATCAGAGCTTCAAAACAGAGTGTCCTAAATGAAGTACCTTTAACTTGCATGGAAAAGTAGCACACTGCCTTCTGAATCTAAGTGCAGCTTGTTGTACAGGGATTTTATACTCAATAGCACCTAGTCCACGTGGGTTGTCATACATGACTAATTCTTCTGTTTTCCATTACCATACCTAACTTTTTTATCTGCACCTCCTTAGCACAGTGACATCTCAATCCATTTGCTTCATGAGCAGTAACATTAGCAATACATTGATTTATTAGGGTTGTTTCTCCTTGGATGTCTGCCACATTCTCCTCAAAGCAGTTTTCCCATCAATAAGAAGATGACAGGGAAAATATATGTTCCAATCCAGTTAATTAAAACATAAACACATACTAACATGTTAATTACCCTGCTCATTAATATTGTTTCACTTTTCATTAAATCAAAATGAATTCTGTTGAAAAAAATGAAGGCAGCCTCTACAAGGACATAATCAGCAATGAAATTTAAAGTTAATGTAAATGTACTGGATCCATGCATTGCATTGATTACAGCGATACATAAATGCCAACCTTGACACTACATTGTGTAATGATTAGAATAAATTATGATCTGATAACATGAACTTGCAATACAGATCACTTAGTCACCATATTCATTGTTTTGATTCAGCGGCCAGAAGTCAGTGAATAACAAAACTCTTTGTGCATGCGTTGTGCATTAAACCAATCTAATCTGAACGAGATCATTAGGTTGGGTTAACAACATGAATATATTTTAATAAAAGGGAACTATTGAATTTTATTTAAATTACAGGTGTCAAAATTCTGCAGAAAATTGTGTGGATGTATTTGGGGGAATAATGCTTTTACTTTGAGTAAGGTAGAAGATCAAATTTGATGCTTAACTCAGTTTGGACAAAAATATATCTGTGCTTGTACATTTGTGCTTCAACATTTCCAGGAGTTAGATTTTTTTAAGCATTGTACTTTTAACATTCTGGAAAGCCAATGTGGTAAGACGTTTTTGTAAAGATGATCATGATCTATTTAGAGTCACTCACAGACTTGCATAACCTCAGACAGAATATACTTTTTCTCATTGTTATTCTGCTATAACTGAAGGAATACTTCTGTACTTAATTCCTTTGTTTCAGACATTACACAACTTTTGTATGTTAAGCTATTGATAAATGACAGCCTAATGAGGTATAACAGGAGTAAATGGAAGTTAGCAAGGGAAGGAGAGGAAATGTTTAAAGTCGGGTCACTGTGCTTCATCTTGCATTGGCTTGGTTAGACTTCTAAAAATCCATTAACTGAAACAGCTGTCACATGGGACCCCTTCAAGCAACAGGCTGCTGACCCATTTTTTCCTCTTCACCCATAGTTTGTGACAAATATGAGCATGTGTGTTTCATAATGTCTCTATGTACCAGTGGCTGAGAGAAATGATCACTCCTTACGTAGAAGTAGGGAAGGATGATTGATGAGAATTGTACTCTCACTAATGAGTGTGTGACGGTGACTGCAGGGCCTAATGTTACACATGCAGCTTCAGTCAAATTTGACACACACACACTGATGTGCTTATCAGTGTGTTTTAACTTATTTGGCTCCATTAACAGCAGCTAATTTTGGAAAGACATTGCTAATTGCATTATGGTCTTATTTCAGTATATTTTTCTACTGTTGCGTATTTATTCCTAAAATCTTTGATACCCAGTTATCATAAATTTGAGTTGAGTAAACATTTTTCAGCTTGTGTTCTTCTGATTTTGGTTTTCCACAATTTTTTCTGCTTTTATCATGGACTACAAACTGTGTGTATGTGTGCTGTACATGCGTTTTTGTGTGTGTGGGCATGTTTTGTAAGTGAATGGTCTTAGGAACAGTCACAGAACACATGCATAATTGAGAAACGAAAAGAACCATTAATTTGCATGACTTTCGTGTGTATAAAAAATACGTGTATTAAGGGATTTTCATTAAAAGAGGCTGATTTTTGAGTTTGTGTGTGTCTGTGTGTCCCTGAGTCCATGCCTGTGTTGTGTCCCTGTTTTCCAGTGAAGGACAGAGTTGTGATGAGAGTAGAGTGACCGTGGTTGGTGTCACATATTCAATAAAATAGTCATCTACGCTCATAAAAAACAAGGACACTACATCTTCCATGGACAACGATAAAATACTGTGCTACACAGTGGCAGCTGCAGCACACTTCATCTCTCTCAGAAACACTTCTGCATTATTATCAGTGAGGGTGACTACATAAACACAAGTGTAACCTTTGATCAACATGAAAATCAGAAACCCCCTCTCACTGTGTTAATTTTGCTCATATAATAAGAAATAAACTTCAAAAAAATTATTAAGAAATCATATCAAAAATCTTTTGGTGTATTGTTTTATTACATCTAAATTTTGAGTTGTGACTAGTCTATACACTGATAAAGGAAGGAGATGAAGTACACCAAAACTCATGTCAAAACAGCGTGCTTTACCGTGATTTCACCCACAGTAATGTTTAATTCTCAATCTGCTGAATTAATGCTTAATGTTCTGACTTATCACCATCATGGTAGTGAAGTAAATATTTACTTGAGACAGTGTTTATGAATAAAATAACTATAACGATTACATGTCTTGTCTTAACAGTGATGGTATACACAGATATTTGCTATTTCTGTTTTCATCATTGAATCTTTGTGTTTGTCTAGCTATCCCTGCTGTCTGAGTTGGGTTTTGGAGGTGTTCTTCTTTACATTGACCCCTGTGATGGTCCCCCCAGTCGCCACACTTGGCATCAAGCCTTTAGAGTCACTTTAAACCCTGGAGGAAATCCTGCAATTGGTAAGTGAGCAATTTGTGTTTTTCATGTATATTTTTTTTTTCCGAAAGTTAATTCAGTTTGAGCTTATTTTTATAGAACTACTTCACAACAACGGTAAAGGCATTTTATTTTCTAAGGTAAAAAATGAACACGATTGGAGAGAGAATTTCTTTTATTACACAATCTATGAGTAAGTACAGTGGGAAGGAAGTAATCAGCCTCAAGGGTGGGCAGTCATTTGCCACTGTTGGTAGGTTAGTACTAAGGGCTAGAAGAAGACAGAAAAGGCATGCATCAAAAGGCTACAACCAATGCTTCTTTTAAGGCTGAAAAAGTTCAGATTTGGCTTAACTTGCTAAATAAGCAGAGTTTACTTTTTACAGTGTCAAAAGTAATAAGTCAGTTAAAAGTACAAGTTATAGGCAATAGGCACCCTTTAAGTGGTGGTTTATTTTATATGGGCTCTCATTATCTTAGCTGTTCCTTTCCGAATCCTTATAATTGTGTAAAAGTGGAGTTACCGTAGGCGTGTGAGAGCAAAAGCGGTAGAAACAAACTTCCCATGTCAATCCATAGGGTTCTCATGTAACAACAAAAAACAGGTTTAATTTTCTGTCAAAGATATTTCAAAATACAAACAAACAACTTTAGTAAAAAGTAATGCATTTCTCCAAATTAATCAAATGTAATTTGCTGAACAGTCTGACAATAACTGTCAGCTTGTTATGAAAGGGAGCTTTTTACCACTTAAAAATACATATTCCTGCTATTCTTATCTAGCTAGATACTGATGATAAGTACACAAACTGCAAGCTTACGACATCTGCCTGCATGACCCCTCTGATGGGAAAGCATAAGAATATCAAAGAGAGTGAGGGCATGTCATGGGGTGACATTATGTTCAGATTTACTGAGTATTTCAAAGTCATAGTCTGTGAGCAAAGCCAAGCTGCAGCATGGAACAAATAAACCTGCTTAGCATTATTGTGTTAAAACCTACAAATTATATTTATTCAAAAAAAACAAAAAAACAAACAACAATGACAACACATGGTTCAGTTAAAGCCCTGCCTTTAAGTAAAGCTCAGTTCAATAACACTTCTCTCTGGATACTGGTCAGTGCTTGAAAATTACCTTGATCTCTGGCAGAGGATTTAATATCTTTTTGACTCTATTCTACTGTATTTAAATCACTCTCCCCAGATGAATGACCTCTCTGACACTGTCTTGTCCCTACTTCCTGTTTTTCTGCCCGGTCTGGTCAATAGGGATATGTCATTACTGCTGAAGTATCTTTAGTCCTTGTAAGAGTCCCAGCACCACAGTGGCAAGACCCACTAGAGCCCCACCAGATGTCTGGGCTGCTGTGTGAGCATGTGTAAGAGTGTATATGTGAACGGGTGTGTTGAGCTGTATATAAGTGGAAGAGAGAGAGACAGATGCTGGCTGTCTGATCTCTCACCAATCGCAATGCTCTCAGGTCCCTTGTGCTAATGCAGCTCAGAAGAACAGAGGATGTGAAAGGACACCTCATTACTCATATAAACCATACTTTATTCAACTGCAAGAGTCCGCCAAGATTAATCTCTCTGTAATTAATGAAATTAATAATAATTTCATTAATTAAGTGAAATTAATAATAAGAAGTGTCATGTGAACATGTTACAACCACGATTTAAATATAAATTTAAGTACATTAATATGCTGATGTCTTCTTAATGTGTGATACTTTTTATTGTCACCGATTCTCAGCAGCGGTCATTTGTTTCCATTATGGGATTTGAAAGTTCATGATAGTACAATTGGAAAAAAAACCTGAACAAGTGTGGTTTTTTCGGGTGGGTTCACAGGGGGAAAAGCCCTTTATATCTAAACAGAAGCGTGCAGATGGCTCCACTTTACCTAGGTGTGTCTGAACAAACCACAAGACTTCTGAAGCAAAGTCCTTTGGGAAGATAAGACCAAAGTAGAGATGTCTGACCATAATAGTGCCATGTTTGGAAAAAAGAAAAAGAATAAAGGTCTCAACCCAATTTAAATTATGTGTCAGGACATAGTGCCCTCCAAAATGAGAGAGACGATAACTTCAAGTTATTTCAACTAAAAGTGGTTCTATAACCTGCTGAATAAGTGGGTCTGCTTAGTCTTGGAAACTTCAAATTGCTGCATAATGACAAAATTGGCACTGATACTCAAATAAGCTGCACTTTTACTTTCACTATTCGTTTTTGTTTGCTACCATCTGTCAGTGCCTTTGTTTTCCTCTGTAGAATGGAGGCTAGCGGAACAACTGGAGTCTTAACAACACTTTTATTTGGAAAGTGTCAAATTGTTGGAGATTATTAATTAAAAAATGGTCAAGATATTTTCTTTTGCCATTTTAACTACATGCAAACCATTTATTACATTTTTTTGAAATGGTGTTCTACATCATGAAAAATATCATTACGAATGTGCTTTTGCCATACAAGCAGAATGAGAAGATATTATGCCCTTCAATTTTGTAATTGTAGTTGGTCTAAAATCTGCATAAAACCTTCCATACTTGCTGCTCACAATCAGCTGCCTTTCTTTAGTTTTAAATAAATCTTCATGAGGTCAAGATGAAAATTGGATCCACTAGTGCAATAAAGTAACCACCATTATTCCATAAAAAATATCCATTTCTGAAAGACATCTGTGTTAAAGTGCTCCACCTTCATTACAATATATTACATTTGTTTTTCAATGCCACAAAACTGTAGGGTTGTCTAAAAACATGTCTAACAAGCTTTGAATTTACTGTATCCTAAAGTAAGCATCACTGTGTCTCCTGGTGGTAAGGTGGAGAATGAGATGTAGAATATAACATAACGATAATAATAATACCCTGTATAATAATATCCTGAGGTTTCTAGTCATTTCAGGGTGGATCTATCTTTGTCACATGCCCCTATGCTAAGCACTTACAATTTACTGAAATGTAGGCCAGTTTCTTCCCCAAACAGAGGCATATTGTGCCGTTTTGTGAGACTTTTAAAAAGCTGTTGTGGTGCACCTGCTTAAGTTGAAACGCTTTTTTCTTTCCGGGCCCTTGGTGTTTTAAGAGCTTTAAAACACACTTGGTTCTCAGTGGTGTCAAAAGTAGCTCCCTTTTCAAATGGAAAAATAAGACACAAGAAGCTGTCAGTGGTGCTTCCCAGTGGAAATGCTGCCAGTGGAAGTGCCTTTTAGAGTAAATGTAATTCCACTGTTTGGAGGGCTCTGTATAATGTTACCCCAGACTTCCCCCCGCCTCTCAGTGTATTGTTTGGACTTTTTGTCTTCCTCACTCTCTACTCTCTCCTCCTCCTTTCTGAGCTTGTTAATTTGACTCTTCCTAGCAGCTTTGTATCACTGCTATATTGTCTGCTGAGACAGCCACAGCAAATCAAGCTGTGTGTACTCTAACACCAGCAGTCGTTCATTCACAGTTGTGGATATTTATATGCATTCACTGTGTACGTGTGGGTTGTTGAGTGTTGTGACCTTTGAGAAGAACTAATCATTTTATATGCATTAATTAAAAAAATAGTAAGATGGTTTTAAAATGCTCACCCCTGCTAAGTTTCTTGTTTCGTATTTATTTATTTTCCTTCCATACATGTCTGTTAATGTTACATACTGTAGTACATGAGTGAAAAGAGAAACAAATCTAGTTGTATGCAGATTCCTGCAGAGCCCACAGTGTTTGCTTAGATATCATCAGCAGGTGTTCGCTGTCAGCTTTACTCCACATTGCTCCAGCATTCATCTAGTTTGATGTGCACCATGCTGCTGTAGCATTCATTTATTCTCTGAAGAGATGCCACAGCTTGGATTTTCTGGCTTGCCATATAACTGTCTTGACACTTGGTATAAAGTTGAACCAGTGCCAACACAAAAATCTGTTCTTATAGAGACACACTCAAATGACTGACTCAGAAAACATTGGCTGCAATGTTGTTTGTGTGGTGTATCAAAGCTTGATTACCTTGACTTTAATTTGTAAACCATAGTTGTAGAGTTTCACTTAGGCAGTTAATAAACAATATCGTTCGTGGAGCATCTTCTTACTATAATCATTGTAATGTATGCATGTATGTATGCATCCTATCTCATCTTCAACAAGTCATCTCAATGAAACTTTGCATGAGCGTCGTAGACATTAGGCAATTATAAACATCTGCATGCTTTTGAAATCAGGAAACAAAACACTATGGATTACCATTTATGGCTACATTCCAACCAGGAACAGATAAAGATTAATTTAAAGTATTTTTAATGTGATCTATTCGGTAAAATGTAAGCATGTAAAAGGCTAAAATTTCATTTAAAGGAAAACATGAGCAGTATCCAACTCTTCCTGACATTACAACAGCATCTTAATACGCTTGGGTGAGCTACTGGAACAGGAAGTGGACAAGGTAAAATAATAGGGAAATGTTGGAAGGCTACTACAGATGTAATTCCAGTGGAAGAAGGTACATGAAGACGATTTGGGAGGTATGAAATTTCAGACATCCAGCATCTAGACTAACAGCAAAATAACTAGTAGCCCAGAGTTCCAACATCCGGAAGGAGCAACTGGTATCATAACTAGAGATTGACAAGGTACAACGCAAATGCTACGGCAAGGGGGAGACTTCTTTATACTTTTACTTCCTACATTTTTAAACTTTCTGCTCCTTACATTTTCAAAACAGGCTCTTTTGGGGGGAGTTTTTCTAAACACTCCCCCCAAAGAAAATCCTGTTCTTGTATTAATCACAAGGAGATGTTGCATAAAGAGACATGTTAAAAGTAGGACAGTGGTTTGTTTTGTTTTTTGGCACAATACCGGAACGACTGCAGGTGTCTGTAAGTTGCGGTTAGGGTACTCCGGCATCTAGCTAGCCCTACAGAAGAGGAGCGAACATAATGGGAGTGACTTTTTTTAAGTGGCTGGTAATTTCAAATGCAACGTTTCTTTTAGCTCAACAAACATCAGCAAACACACAAACATCATAATCATCATAATTTATCAACATTATGACCAAAAATATTTACAAACATAAAAAAACTCAATAACTCCAAAGATAACTTGGTGTAAATAAACATAACTGAACTTGAACTGGCAAGCTTTCTTCTGCTTAAATACTTAAGCTATCCAAACACACTGTTCTCCTAAGGAATACTCCATTCAATGGGTAAGACTAGACATTACAATCATAATTATACACTTATTCTACTCTTTGCCAGTTCTTTACCTCCCCTTTCACACCCCCCCCCCTTCACCTGCCCCTTCCTGTGACATCAGCAGTAAACAGGAAGCTATAAATACAGGAAGTGAGGGCACACTTCCTCCTTTTGTTCCTGAAACACAGGTAGGTGAGTTCAAAAAAAGTAAAGTGGACAAACTAACAGTTGAAATAAATAAAATGTTAACTTAATAAACTTGTCAAAAATGATTTAAACCAAGATGTTATACTAAGAAAACACTTAAAAGTGCAAAGCATAAACAAATCTGGGATAGTAAATGTTTGCAAACTACAGAATAAGTTTAAATAAACTAATCAAAACAAGAATGTTAACTAAGAATAACACGCCTAAAATCTGGGCAAATGGTGTTCTCACCCACTTTGTCACAAGAAGAGAGGTTAGATTTAGGACTGCTCAGTGGGATGTGATAAACTGGAAGGCTGCATGAAAATCCTCTGTGGTTTAGTGCAGGATAAACAGGTTAGTTCGCTGTGATGGATTTAAAGTAACAAACAGTGTGTGACTGGTGCACAGTGGCTGTGGCTTCATGGTCAGAGTTGGATTACCTCAATTGTAGCAGAGATTCATGGTTTTTCAGCTGATGATGCTTAGATTTATTCGCTCTTACGTTCATATCAAAGTTTGTGTTTTGGGGTTTTTTGTATTGTTGTTGTTGTTGTTGTTTTAAAATGTGCGCATTTGCTTTCCTTGAGTTCAATACGGTATTTTCATTAATTGCGCAATGCACAGCAAAACGAAAATATGAAGATGAACACAGGCCATTTTTAACAGAGTGGGAGAGTTTATATTTTTTTGTTGAACGCAATGGCAAGCCATTCTGTCTTATGTGTCAGACATCATTAGCGCATTTCAAAGCTTTAAATCTTTAGCGCCACTTCAGCTCACTCCATGCTAACATTGACCGGGAATTTCCAAAAGGGACTGAACTTCGCAAGCACGAGTTTGCCACTTTGAAAAGTCAGGTAGCAAAGCAGACACAGTTTTTCAAAAAGTTTACGAAGCGGTCAGAGACCATAATGCTCGCATACTATCAGCTGGCTTGGAACATTGCACGGGCTAAAAAGCCATACAATGAAGGGAAGTGCGTTAAAAAATGCCACAGTGACGTTGTTGAAATTTTGTCTCCTGAAAACAACAAACTAAAAAGCATGGTGTCAGACGCCAAACTGTCCCGCCACACTGTTGAACACAGAATATCGGACATTAACACGGCTATTGAATCACAGTTGCACTCTGACCTTCAAGCATGTGAGTATTTTAGTGTAGCATTGGATGAGAGTTGTGATATACAAGACAAGCCTCAGTTGGCAATATTTGCACGAAGTTTTGGAATTTCCATTGCATCATCCACATGGAGCAACTGGTGTCTAAATCATTGAATTTAGATAACGTCATGAAGCCTGTGATGGAAATCGTCAACTACATCCGCACTCATGCGCTTAACCACAGGCAATTCAAGAATCTCATCGCTGAGCTGGACCAAGGGCTTCCAGGTGACCTGCCGCTGCACTGCACTGTGAGGTGGCTGTCAAAAGGCCAGGTACTCTCTCGCTTGTTTGAGCTTTTGGATGCCGTGAAACTGTTATGGAAGAGAAGGACAAGGACTATCCCAAGCTCTCGCACCTCAAGTGGATTATGGATCTGGCCTTTTTGGTCGACATGCTGTGTCACTTGGACAGACTGAACTTGACCCTGCAGGGTAAGTTAAAAATGCTGCAAAGTGTGTTTGCACCAAACTGAAGCTGTTCAAGATGCATAATCAAAAGGGAGATTTAACGCATTTTACTGCTCTGCGGCTGAGTTGGAGTTGATCGATCTTTGTGAGGAGGACCAATTTAGACCATTGAGTTCTGGAAAAGTGTGCCAATGGAAAAATATCCCAATGTCAAATGGGCTGCGCTTAAGATACCGTCAATGTTTGGGTCAACATACGTCTGCGAGTCTGTTTTCTCTACCCTGAAACATGTGAAATCCAAGCATCGATCTGTTCGGACTGACACTCATGTGAAAGAATTGCGTCGAGTGACAAGAACGGAATACAAGCCAGATCTGAAGAGGACTGTTCAAGGCAAGGAATGCCAGTTTTCCCACTAAACATCATGCATTGTAAAAGAAAAATGCTATTGTAGATTATTATATTTTTGTTTGTGGACTTGGTTGAACTGAGAGTTTGTGTGTGTGAGACAGTGCACACAATGTTCATTGTTGAAAGTGACTGGCGTGTGGTTTTAGTACTGTAGGAGTCCATTTCTGTCATCATGTTGGTGTGTGACATTTACAATAAATCTGACTGAGCAGAGATGTGTGTGTGTGTGTGTGTGTGTGTGTGTGTGTGTGTGTGTGTGTGTGTGTGTGTGTGTGTGTGTGTGTGTGTGTGTGTGTGTG
>NW_005187424.1:4966226-4974649 GCF_000239375.1 Pundamilia nyererei | reverse complement strand
TGTGTGTGTGTGTGTGTGTGTGTGTGTGAGAGGGGAAAGGATGGGTGATGCCCATGTGTGCCCATGTGTATGATGTGGCTCTTTGTGGTAACACAGTAAAAAAAAAAGTGGCTCTTGGTCTCTGGCTGGTTGGCCACCCCTGATCTAGAAAAACACAGCATAAAGTCAGTGTAGAGGATGGAAATCAGCCAGAACAACACATGACATTTTGCAAATCTACAAAGAGCAACAGGTCAGCTGATCACAGCCTATACACAAAGAAAATCTACTGGAGCTCACAATAGAAATTATTGTTATGAGTTATGATTCTTTTCCTCATACTGAGCCACTACAACTAATTTAAGGGTTCCTCCACTTGCTGAATCCCACTTTAACCCCTCACTATATATATATTCCTGTTTAGAAGCAACGTCACCCTCTACAATGTAGGCAACAGAAAATAGATCATTTTATTTTCATTCTTCAGATTCAAGCAGAGTATAAGTCGAATAAAAAAGGTTTGTATTTCCATCTACTGATATTATTTTATCGTTACATTAACATAGTACAAGGTCCAGTTAGCTCTGTACAAAAATAGAGACATCCTCCAAAGGGCTACTTTTTACTTTCTTGCTTTGAGGACATTTCCGAGCCTATATTTTCTTATTTGTACTTGCATAAATAACATGAATCAGTACCTGAACTTTTACTGGTGTATTTTTTAACAGTATTTGTACTTCTACAGTACAGAAAGTCTGTACTTTTGCCAACTCTGGTTATCTGTGATCTTAACTAGGTTATTATTTGTTATCAAATCAGAATTAGAGGCATACCCCAACAAGACACTGACCAATATGTTTTATTTCTACGAGGGTTGATTTTGTGGAACTAAAACAGATAGCCAGTGGCCAACTTTCTGAATAAATGATAAACAGCAGTATGCAAATGTTAAGTTTACTATTATTAGTGCAACGATGTTGAATAATATTGCTGAAACCCATTTTCAACCTGTCTTGCTGAATTGAAACTAAATGCTATATCAGTCTGAGTGCATTCTTCGTCAGAGCTGGGCTTGAAATCAACCTTGTTTGAAGTAATAATGATAGCATTGATTTCTCGATAGTGAAATCATAACGTTTTACTTACTGAACAGGTTCTGTCTGGATATATAGTCAGGGTTTTGGCACCAGTGGTGGTACGAATAAGTATTTTTGACATTGTTCTCTTAATTTCAACAATGAGGCAATCTGCATGAAAGGCATGCCATGCCCAAGACTCATATGAGAGCAGACCACAGGAGGGAAACAGAAACTCTGTTCTTCTTTTGTGAGGAAAAAAGAAAAATAATTGTTTCTGGCACCTTTTTCTGCCAGACGAGTCATGTCTTTTGCCAAGCTGTTGCCTCTGGTAGTGAGGCAATTTCCTCTGTCTTTTTAATGTAGCTGCCATGCGTGCAGTTTTTCTTTCACAGATTTATTTCTGGATCCCCTCGCTGTGATAAACAAATGAGCGCTGCTGGTCATCGGCTTATGATTGTTCTCCATTATGAGTTCACTTTGATATTTCAGTATACACTACTGGTTGTGCATATGGCTACGATTCCATAATTGTGTTAAACTTTAATATGTAGCAATTCTTACTGCAGTCCTCTTATGTTGCCAAATATAGTATATTCAAACCACTGCACTGTGTAAATTTTTGAACTGTTTGACACATGGCTCATTTTTACAGCATCCCTTGGGTTATTTAGACACCTGCTGGATTCAAATGAACCCAAGGAATGGAAATGTAGTCATTAACATAGTGATTCAGATACAAGGTGATAGTAAGACATCAACTCCCCTCCTTTCACTGACCAAATATAGCAACGTTAATTTAAAAACTAAAACGGAAAGACACAATGGCTGTCATCTGCATCAAGATTTTCATACTTAAATGTAACTAAAAAAACAAACAAACAAAAAACTAAACTAAAATTAGGGTGTACCTTACAATATAGCGCCTTGAGGCAACTATTATTGGGATTTGGCACTATATAAATAAAATGTAACTGAATTGAACTAAATTGAATTGAATTCTGGTTGGAGAGGCAACTCTTTGTATGTACTAATATGCATGCACCTCAGTGTTGAAGTAAAATTACCTCGGTACACACACACTTTGTCTAGAACTTTAGGTTCTAGTTGATTCACCAACATTTGCTAGAAGTCACTGAATTCTTTAATATTTGATGGTTTCTAGTTGTAGCCACACCTCTATCAGGAAATTATATTCATAATCTTGCTTCCACTTTCACTGCCACTTTGTAACTATGTGGCATTACTATGATATCTGACTGGCAAGAGATACAGTTATCACTTAAAGTATTCGGGTAAGTTTGGATTAGAAAAAAACATTAATCGCAGCTCTGCAACATATCAACAACATGAAGTACCGATACTTACTATAAGTACTATAATGGTACACTCATACATAACGGTTTACTCTATTGACATAGAATGGTGCCACTGGCTGGGAGGTCTGCAATCATGTAGTATCTTCACTATATTAATTTCCATTAAATTACACCGGATGACACAGTGGTTTAATAATCTCTCATTCTACTTTTCTGTTCCATTTATATAAAAGAAATTATATTTCTTATGGTCAGAGTTCATATTGAGACTTAATTTATGATCATAAAATGACACAGGGTGCTGAAAGTTGGTTTTTCATCAAATGGTCTACTGTTGGGTAATAAAATAGAGCACTGAGCTTCTGTTTCTAAAACTGTTTTTCAGGTGTTAATACTAAGGATTGAACTGCTGGGAATAGCAGTAAGCACCCAATCAAGTTAAGCTTTACAACAAATCACTTCAATTTTAAAGACAATTTAATCAAGGTCACAACTGCTGTTAGTCCACGCAGTTCAGGAATGAACTCACATGGTTTTCAAGAGAATGCACTTTTGCTTAGAGTTGCTGTATGCATTACAACACAGTTGGCTGTTTAGTGGGATATTGCTGAACAGTTAAATGTTGGTACAACAGCGATAGCATTTACATCAGTGCAACCTGAATTATGCAAGGAGGATAAAATTTCTCGTAGATCTCCTTATGATTTATTAATATCTGGTTGCAGATTGGAATGGAGGGCACATTAGGGTACATATACAGATATCTACCTGGGACAGGTAACCCTATCGAAGTTACCATTTCCGGGATGGTAAACTGGACCTTTAGCCTTAATGTTGAGTGCCCAGATCTTGTTATTCCCCTTCAGCTGACTCCTCAGGACTTAAATGGTAAATGGCCTGTATTTGTATAGCGCTTTATTTAGTCCCTAAGGACCCCAAAGCGCTTTACACGTTCAGTCATCCACCCATTCACACACTGGTGATGGCAAGCTACATTGTAGCCACAGCCACCCTGGGGCGCACTGACAGAGGCAAGGCTGCCGGACACTGGTGCCACCGGGCCCTCTGACCACCACCAGTAAGCAATGGGTGAAGTGTCTTGCCCAAGGACACAACGACCGAGACTGTCGGAGCCGGGGCTCGAAACGGCAACCTTCTGATTACAAGATGAACTGCCAACTCTTGAGCCACGGTCGCCCCTGTGTTACTCTCTGTGAGTACACTTTTCCAGTCCAAATGACATCTCAATGTTGTTGTTGTAGATCCTATTGGTGTGGATCAGTGAATCAATGTCTTGGTCACGCCTGTCATACAGCTTGATGTAGTTCATATGGATGAGGTGGCTAATGTTTCCTCCATTTCGTTAGTATCTGTATCCAGCATTGTTAATGATCATCTGAGGGGGTCCAGGCCTATGCATAAGAGCAGTGGTAAAACACGATCTCCTTGATAAAGCCAGCACTTGAAGACAATTTATGATCAAAGGAGCTTGCAAAGAAAGGCGTCTGGACTTCTTTAAGTTGCTTGAAGACGTTTCACCTCTGAAACGTCTTCAAGCAACTTAAAGAAGTCCAGACGCTTTTCTTTGCAAGCTCCTTTGACTACAATGACCTGAATGATTGAGAACCTTCACAGACATAAAGACAATTTATGCAATTTGCTTAAAGTTGACCTCTAGTATTGTGTGTGTAAGTGAGAAAGACATAACACTCTCTCTATCTGTATATCCAATAGCTCAAATGAAAGAGCAGGATGCTAATACAGAGAAACCTGAGCTATAAATCTAAACTGTAATCAGTGTTTTTAATCATGCTACAAGTACACAGAGTGTACAGCCCTCAGTTCATTGAGCTACTAGGATCTGCCTCACATCCTCAGATTCTCTGGTATAATCCTCTCTTGCTGTCACAACAGCTAAATCTGCCACCTGTGTCATACACGATCCTATTATCTTCCTTTTACAATCTAAACACCACTAGTAGTGCCTGACATGTTGCAAAGATAGACAGGTACATCCTATTTGAAATTCCTGTCACACTGGCTTTGCTGAACTTTGCCTTCCAGCCTATTTCACAGCTGATCCATCATGCATGTCAAGTGTGTGTGTTTAACCCTCTAAAGGACATCATTGGCCTTCATTACACTACTTCCTGTCTCCCGAAATGCTTTCCTTTCCAGCTTTAATGTGATTCTGGTGTGTAACGGTTTGTGTGTGGGTGGATATTTGGAGGATGTTGAATGTGCAGCAGAGCTTCAAATTGGCTCTCCTTGCCTCATGTCAAGAGTTGCAGTTTTCTGAGGTAATAGACATGCAAATGTGTGTATATTCCAGGCAGCGTCGCATCTCTGCACTCGGTCAATAACATTATGGAAATGTGCTGTGGTTTTTTCTTTAGGTCTCACTGTTTGAGTTGGATAACAAGGTAGTCCAATGAGCCTGTTAGCACGCTGACAATGACAGAATGAGGCGTTTTTGATACACACCGTGTATCACAGCAAGAGCGAGAGATCCAAAGAGAACGATATACTGTAAATGCATAAAGAAATGAGCAAGAGAGGTGGAAAGAAAAAGTGATCAAAGTTCTTCACTCCTTTTCTCATTTTACTTTATTCAACAAACGGAACATGTGCAAGCACATTCCGTGTTCTCTGCCTTTTTAACTGTCAGCGTTTCCATTTGTGAGACTTAATAGCTTATCAGTTCCAACATCATGCAGCAGTATGACTTCACTCCTTGCTTGCATAATTGAATTTTTATATATTCCAGTTTATTTCTCACTCAAGTATGCATTTACTTTACCACAGCATCTGAGACTCACTTGAAAGAATGGTGTAAATGGTGTTTATAGAGCTTAGCCTTGGTCGTGTTGATTTTCTGATTTAATAGGGTGACAAATAGAGATGTGGCTTATGTGGAGCATGTTTTCTTAATTGCATTGGCATAATTATTGCCATTCTCAAGACAATTTCTCTGCCTGAAGATTTTTTTTTTGTGCACAGTTTTTATGTGCATGTGTGTAAGAACAGAGTCCAGTGGGAAATTTGAACATCTGTGTCTCGCTGCCTTGCTGCCCAGGAGAGTTCTGAAAATAGATGCTTTGCCTATAAGGATTCTGCTTCAGCAGGTATAATATCAAAAGGGGAAAAATATGTAACATATGCTTTACCTGGAAGTTACTTACTTATTTTTATGTGCATGTAAAACTCATTTTACTCATTAACCTATATTCCATAACCATGTTTATTTTTCCTTCACTACAACTATTAAAGGGTTTTCCTGTGGATATCAGATTGTCACCTTCAAAAATGTTTTTCTGCTCTTTGAGATATCAGAAAAATACTTTCAAAATCATTCATACACTACTTCCTGATTTGCCACTACAATTTTTAAGGATTATGTTTATGTACCAAGTCTACTTTTTTCAGCTTTTGTAGGCTGTGCGCTTGCAGAGAAGCTCAAACTAAATCAATATGTGTCTTGGGGGTACTGAGAAAAAGTCAGTCAGCATAGTCAAATATTGTGTGATATTTGTCATTAATTTGAATGACCAGGAGTATTTGTTGTACTCTGTCAAAACAACCACAGGAAAAACTAAGGTGCAAGGATTAAAGTCTGTCTGTCTCAGATTCAGACTCTTAAAACCTTATGCCTGCATTATGTGACAACAAATTTAGTTTTATATGCTGAAAAAATATTCATTAAGTAATAAAATATTAGCTGAAAGACTGAGCTTTCGCATGACAGATTACTCAGTCTATTGATGCGTTTGGTTGTTTTTGAGGTTTAAAAAATAAAGTTTTATGGGCTACATTCAGATTAATCAATCACAAAAAAGTTGGTTCTTTAGCTCAATAATGAATAAAGACCAACATAAGAAAAGTGAGACAGCGATGACATAAATCTGATACTCTCGCAATTACTCTCTGGAGCTATTGTTCTCATTTTCTTAGTCAGTAGTCTAGTAGTATGCATTCCTCTCCTTCATTAAACTTTATCCTGCCCAGCAAACAGCCTACACTGAATGGCTAAAAACCCTGAGCAGCATCAGTAACCAAACCTTCTATATTCGCTGTAGTGTCCTCTCCTGGGCAAATGTAGCTGTTTTCTGTTCTTGCTTCTTGTACCTTCTTTGTCCTTTTTGGCCTTTGCAACTTTCAGTTGATTGAGTGTAAGATGGAAACTTAAGTCTGGGGGAATTGCAAAGTTGTGTTATTCAACACAAATGCATTCCTGTTTGAATGTGCAATTGCGAAGGAGATGATTGCTGACAGGAGTGAGAAGCTTTCAAAGGCATTTTCTTTTGTCTACTCCCAATTTGGTCAAAAGTAAAAGCTACTTTTTCTTGCAGTATTTTCTATTATTGTTGTCAGAGAGAAGACTATCTATTATTTAGTCTTCTCTCTGACAAATTTTTAATTACGTGTGTAGTTTAATTCTGTATTCTTTATAGACTTTCCTTATAGGTATTTGATTTCTTGTAGTGTCCTCTTACATTTTGTTGCCACGTTTTCATCTGTGCTAGTTGATTTCCCATTTAGTTACTTTCTGTTTTGGTAGTTCTCAGTTTTTTGTGTCTTGCTGTTAGTTTTATGCTTCCTTTGTTATTATCTTAATTAGTTTCTGCTATATTATCTTCTTTACTATAGGATACATTGGGGAAATTTAAACCAAGCTTAAGTCATACCATAACTTAACCAAAATGTTTTTAATTTTGTTAAGCGCACATTAACTATGAACATTAGACTGTTATAATAAAATCTGCTTCTTGTCCAATTGTTGCTTTTCATGAACACAGATTTATATAAAATCTCTTAATCCAGATTATGAACTATATTAATTGATCAAAGTGCTTTCAAGGTTTTGATTCATTCATTTTCCATTGTTGTATAGCAGCATTATTACTGCCTTTAGCCTTTATCACAAATCAATTTTTAATTTGGGTCAGCTGAGATGAGCGATAGAGGGAGATCATTTTATTTTACAGGAATCACAGAAATTATACAAATTGCAGGATCACTATCAAGCAGGCGAAACTGAAAAATAAGATTTGTAATATGTAATTGTCTTAGGCAATGAGAAAAATTTACCAAGTCTGGTAAATTATTATAATCCTGCAATTATAGGATGATCTACTAACTGCGCTATGATTTATATAAAATCACTTTAGTAATAACCAGCATTCCATCCAGAGCAGTGCACATTAGTGGCTCAGAAACAAGTAGACCCAATGAGGAATGTGAGGGATAGTGACACTGGCCTACTAATCAAAATAATACAGTCTAAGCTCACGTTTTACGCTTGTGTTTCTCTCTGACAACAGCAAAGCAATTCTTACTATTTTGTCATTTTTCAGATGCAGTAAAAACTGAAATTGCGGTATGCAGAAAACTGATCAAATGTTATCTTGCAGTAAAAATGTAGGAAAAAAATGTGGGTAAGATCAGGTTAGGCTAGTGCAAATTCCTGCAGGTGAAGAAAAGGGAAGTGAAACTAGGCTGAGTTAATATGCTTAAGGGAATATTAAGTAACAAGTGTTTTCCGATAAATCTGGCTGCTCTCTCCTTCACAGTTTGTCTCCTTTTGCACCTCTGGACTGTTTCCAGCACTACTGCTTTTATGCTTCAAGGGGCTGTGCACTTTGAATTTGACAGGGGTCAAACTGTCAATATGGACTTGCAATTTCCTGAGTCTGTTATCATGTGCCAACAAGCAATGAACTGAACATTTTTGGCCTCATCAACCTAATTACCGAATACCACTGGCTCTGCTGACAAGATCTGGTTGCCTTTTTCTTGCTAAAAATAAAATTCAAGTTAAAGGGTTAGCATTTTCATCGAATGGAAATCCAGCACATATCATGGATACACAAGTGCAAGTAGGTGGAATTGGACCACCGGTCTAAAACAATGCAGAGAAGTACACAAGATGACAACCTTGAAGGAGCAAGCTCTTTTTTTCTGTGCTGTTTTCAGTGTTTACTTCCTCTAAAGATGTGTTTGAACTAATAAACAGTTCAATTAATTGCCAGAAAAAATAAATAAATAAATA